>NW_012114400.1:5939466-6104871 GCF_000951035.1 Colobus angolensis palliatus | reverse complement strand
CCATCTGATCTTTGACAAACCTGACAAAAACAAGAAATGGGGAAAGGATTCCCTATTTAATAAATGGTGCTGGGAAAACTGACTAGCTATATGTAGAAAGCTGAAACTGGATCCCTTCCTTACACCTTACACAAAAATTAATTCAGTTTGGATTAGAGACTCAAATGCTAGACCTACAACCATAAAAACCTGAGAAGAAAACCTAGGTAATACCATTCAGGACATAAGCATGGGCAAGGACTTCATGTCTAAAACACCAAAAGCAATGGCAACAAAAACCAAAATTGATAAATGGGATCTAATTGAATAGGCATGTCTCAAAAGAAGAAATACGAATGGCACACTGTCTATATTAGTCCATTGTCATAATACTGTCAAAGAACTGCCAGAGACTGGGTAATTTATAAAGGAAAGGGATTTAATTGACCCACAGTTCAGCATGGCTGGGGAGGCCTCAGAAAACTTAGTCATGGGGGAAGGTGAAGGGGAATCAACTCCCCTCTTCACTAGGCAGCAGGAAAGAGAAGTGTTGCACAGAGGGGGAAGAGTTTCTTATAAAACCATCAGATCTCCTGAAACCTCACTCACTGTCATGAGAACTGCATGGAGGAAACCACGCATATGATTACATTACCTCCACCTGGTCTCTCCCTTGACACATGGGGATTATGGAGATTATAGGCATTACAGTTCAAGATAGGATTTGGGTAGGGACACAAAGCCTAACCATATCTCTGGTATGAAAAGTCACTCAACATCATTTATCCTCAGAGAAATATAAATCAAAACTATAATTAGATATCTCACTCTGTTAAAATGGCTTATATCCAAATGACAGGCAATAAAAATGCTGGTGAAGATGTGGAGAAAAGGGAATTCTTACCCACTATTGATGGGAATGCAAGTCAGTATAACAATTATGGAGAACATTTTGCAGGTCCCTCAGAAAATTAGAAATTGAGCTACAATATGATCCAGCAATCCCATTGCTGGGTATATACTCAAAAGAAAGGAATCTGTATATTGATGGGATACCGGCATTCTCATGTTTGGTGCATCACTATTCACAATAACCAAGATCTGGAAGCAACCTAGGTATCCATTAGTAGTTAAATGGACAAAGAAAATGTAATCCCAGCACTTTGGGAGGCCGAGGCAGGTGGATCACGAGGTCAGGAGATCGAGACCATCCTGGCTAACATGGTGAAACCCCATCTCTACTAAAAATACAAAAATTAGTTGGGCTTTGTGGTGGTGCCTGTAGTCCCAGCTACTCGGGAGGCTGAGGCAGGAGAATGGCTCAAACCCGGGAGGCGGAGCTTGCAGTGAGCCGAGATGGTGCCACTGCACTCCAGCCTGGATGACAGAGCAAGACTCCGTCTCAAAAAAAAAAAAAAAAAGAAAACAAAAACAGAAAAAGAAAATGGTATACTTATACACAATGGGGTACTATTCTGCCATAAACAAGAATGAGATCATGTGCAACAACATGGAAGAAACTGGAGATCATTATATTAATTGATAAAAGCCAGGCTCAGAAAGACAAGCATTGCATATTCTCACTTATTTTTGGGATCTGAAAATAGACAAATTAACTTACGGTCATAAAGAGTAGAAGAATGGTTACCAGAAACTAGGAAGGGCATTAGGGGAATCAGGGAGCAGGGAAGAGGTGGGGATAGTTAACGGGTACAATAAAAATAGAATGAATGAATAAGACCTAGTATTTGATAGCAAAACAGGGTGAATATATTCAAATAATAATTGTATGTTTTAAAACAACTAAAAGCCTGTAATTGGAATGTTTGTAACACAAAGGATAAACCCTTGAGGGGATGGATGCCCCATTCTCCATGGTGTGATTTTTGGACATTGCATGCTTGTATCAAAACATCTAATGTACTCCATAAATATATACACTTACTATGCACCCATAAAAATAAAAAACAAAAAGTAATATGTAATGTTTAATATATATACATGTCAAAATAAATAATACATTCTCAATTACAAAATTATTTTAAGATTTAAAATAGAAGCTAAAATGTCTAGTGATAATGATGTACTTGATGATAAAAATTAAAGGTCATTTTGGGTTATATAAGTTAAGAACAAGAACTTATTACTCAAATGAAAGGGAAGAATTTATTGTTCTCTACATCCATTTAATGCCCTAGGAAAGATACAACCATAATCTGTAATTAGAAAGTTTAGTCTTACTTAAAATTATTTTCTCCTTTAAGCTCAATGGTTAGTTCTTAGAAATATTCTGAGATTGCATATCCCCACTTATGTAACAAGGATAGAAATAATGAGAACTGCTGGCATCTAAACATTATTATTTTAAAAATTTAGAACCATTGAATTTGTCTTTGCATACTTAGAAAACATCTATTTTCAAAACCCAAATAATCATAATACATCACAAGAGAAGAACTGTTTTCTTTAGTAGAAAAGAAATGCTGGATGCTAAGTCCAAAAGATATAAACATTATTTTATATTAGTACCTACTAACATTTTATTTATTACAATTTTAAAGTCAGAGATCTTACAATAATCTTTAAATGATTAATGATATTTCATTATTTTTTCTTTTATTTGTAAACAATATTTGAATCTTGAAATACTAAACTTTATAAACAATATTAAATAGTATATACAACTGAATTAAGATCTTCAAATATACTAGAATGCAGACACTGGTAAAAAAGGGAGAAAAACACTCAGTTGCATAAAACAGTACATGCAGAATTAAGAAGCTACTGAGAGTGTTTAAAGTACATACTCAACTCTAGTCTAATGTCTACTATAAATAATGTCTCTTTTCATTAAAACACAAATTGTTCATGACAAAATAAGCATGTTACATTAGGGAATAATCAACATAATTTTACTCCTTGAGTACTTAGTTGTGCCTGGTATTTTATTGGTTCTCTTTTTATGTCCTTATGTCCCTGATAATTTCTTTCATGTGTTTTTTTTTTCCCCTGAAATTATTTTCCTAGGGAAGTAGAGATGGTTACATTACATGTATCATTCAATATAGAACCATGTAGTGCAGTAATAGTTACATGTAAAGTACATTTTAGTTTCAAGAATATTAACTATTAGAAACAAATGGTTCAAATACATTTTTATGAAGTGAAATTAATATAATTAAAAAAACATATTGATGAAAATGCCTTGTCTTCTCACTGAAATAAAACTTGTGGAGTAGCTAAATGCAAGCTTTTTGTTTGTTCAGAGCAACACTTCTGAACTTCATTTGTGGACAAGAACGTTCACAATATATTCCCTCAAATTCCACTGTGGTTAGTTCTGAGAGTAGTGTTGTGCCAGTGTCCCAAAGGCATGACTGGTGGTGTTCTTTATTTTTTTTCCAGCTACTAAACTTGTGTGGTTGTTATGGACTCATCTACAATACTGTGGGTAATACTGCACAGGCAGGAGATGCCCTAAGGATTTTTTCCCACAGTATAAGGACAGAGATTAGTTGTTTCTCTTCTGGCTTATTTCAGAGTGCTTACCCAGTAAGGAGGAATATGTTACTAAAACATTCATTTTGGCTATCTTCATTTATCAAATCTTCATTTGATATATGTTGACAATCTTATACTGAGCACAAAATCCTAAAATTTTCAGCAGTAACATCACAGAAGGTCATACATCTATCTCCTTTGTGTGTTTATTATAGAACATTTCTTTCCAGGAAATTATGGCATATATTTGTAAAGTAAAGTATCAAGAGAGCTTTTAGATGGCAATTACAGCTTAACTGCATAGGCTGACAATGACAGTGCCACATTTACATCAGCTATTACAATGTCTTCATTACAACATTGTTTGTCTCTCCACATCACCATCTGCCCCCTGATTTTGGTGAGATTTTGTTCATACAACTTTATGCTATAAATTTAATGCTTAGTACATAACACTGAACATAGTTTCCTAACAATTCTACACAATCTTTTCCAATTAAATCCTTTTAAAATTAACTACATAATGTGTATCCTCTGACGAGGTATCTGCAACCAAAGGAAAATTCCAGTTGATGGCCAGTTGATGGATTTGAATCTGGCACAATATCCTTAAATTCCACTGCAATTGAAAAGACATGAAAGTAGAAACAGTTGCAGCAAATTGGGTAACCTTATGCAAAGCACAAATTGTATTTTTTTTTTTACTTCCTTACAATTACAAGAATTAATCTTCCTTTCATCATTTTCATCTTGTCAAGCTAGAACTCTGACACTCTGTGGATGAGTAGCAGGTGACTGGTAGCTTGAATCATCAGCTGAGTTGAACTTAACTTCTGAAATTTTTTATACTCCCTGTAGATGGTTACATTTCTTACCATGCCAGGAAGGATAGGAAGCTTACATCTGTTTTATATGGATGGTTTTTGAAAAAAATATATAAAATTTTGATGTCCGTTTGTAAAGTTTATTATGGATACAGAGGAAATAATAGTAGACCATGGAAATAGTTCATTAGGAAGTACTGAATGTCACCAGTTGAAATCAAGAAAACTGCTTGTTTGGAATTCTACAGCAAAATGGAAAGATCGATTTGGATGACAGTAGTAGTGGAACAACAGTCCTAAATTTTATTATATGATGGATTTAGTGCCAGGGCTCCTGATGCTAATGCTTGAATGATATAAACACACACTTGTATCCTATTTCTCCACCCTTGCTCCAGCAAGTATGTGAATTCAGAAACAGTCAGTGACAGCTAATAATGCATAATGCCACCATCTCTACTTACATACAGACTGGGAAGGAAAATAAGTCTCTCACAGTCAAACTCATTACTTGTGAATCAATTCTCAGACTGAGAATTTCACTTACTACCTATGACTGAGTTATTGACCTCTTCCCTGTAAGATTATTTCCTGCAAGTGCTCTAGATGCTTACTTTTACTCTCAACATGCCCCTGTATCATGGATATCTGATTTATTTTACTCACTCATTAAATATTGCAAGAGTATTGTATGCCATGCATTGTTACAGGAACTGGGGAAGTTTTTACTTTCTGAGAAATTTCATCCAAGTGACAGGTGATAGAAATAAAATAAAACATATCTGTGTTCTGTAAGATAGTGCTAAATGCTGTGAAGTAAAATAAATTCAAAAAGGAGTTAGAAGATGTGGTAGAGGTTGTAGTTTTACCTACATACAGTGATCAAGAAAGGCCTGCTCCTCTGCTGTGGAAACATTTGAACAAAGACAGGAAGGAGGTAGGAAAGTTGGTAACTGGCATTTACAGAAGCACATTCCAGGCAGAGAAAGAAAGCGCAAAGGAACTGCAGGAGTGTGTGACATGCTTAAATAATAAGGTTGTCAGTGGGGTGGTATGTAACATGTAGTGTGAAAAACAAGTCACAGTAGTAATGGGGGAAGATTCATAAGAGGTCATTCCACGTAGAATTGTATTCCCACTTATGGTCTCCATGGATTCCTTTTCACCTTTATGGCCAGGGATTCATGTTTTGGCTATCTATTCATCTTCTAAACTTCTAAACTCTGTCTGATCCCCTCAATAATGTAGATTTCTGGACCTAAATACTTGTACTCTATTTTTTTACATATCTTATTTTTTGCTAGATTAAATGAACATTTTTCTTTGAAAGTAGAGGGAATATGAGTAACATTGAAATAAATAAAAGCATAATAATAGCTAGTTATGTAAAATAATCTTATTATTTTAAAATAGATTATGAAGAGGTATTGCCTACTCAAATTAAAAGTAGCAAAAATAACAAAACCGATGACTGAGACAACATAGTTTAGGTGCTTACTATGGGGGCATTCACTAAGGAAACAAAAGAAGGAATCAAAATCTTTCTATGTCATAGCAATGATCTCATTGAGGCCGGGCATGTGGCTCACATCTGTAATCCCAGCACTTTGGGAGGCCAAGGTGAGTGGATCACCTGAGGTCAGGAGTTCAAGAACAGACTGGCCAATATGATGAAACCCTGTCTCTATAAAAAATACAAACAGGCCGGGCGCGGTGGCTCATGCCTGTAATCCCAGCTCTCAGGGAGGCAGAGGCGGGGGGATAGCTTGAGCCCAGGAGTTCGAGACCTGCCTGGGTAATATAGCGAGACCCTGTTCTCCACAAAAAGGAAAAAAAAAAAAAAGACAAAAAATACAAACATTAGCTGGGTGTGGTGGTGTGTGTCTGTAGTTCCAGCTACTCCAGAGGCTGAGGCAGGAGAATCAATTGAACTCAGGATGCAAAGGTTGCAGTGAGCTGAGATGGCACCACTGCACTCCAGCCCAGGCAATGGACAGAGACTACATCTCAAAAAAACAAAACAAAACAAAACTCACCGAAGTCTGGAGTCCCAATGCATAATGTTAGAGGGGGCCACTCATTTGCACACATATTCTTGATTACCTGTAGAAATATTTTACAATCTGGTAAGAAAAGCAGAATAACAGAATAACCAGGTGATAGAAGTAATCAAGTTATTAAGGTTTATCTACAATGTAACTGAGCATAGGGTTTACTCTCCGATAATTGGGTCTACTGTAGCCAGGAAAATGTTGAAAAACTGTGTTGAGGCAGAATGAATGAGCCAGAAGGAAGTCTTAATTTATGGAAAGTGATTTCTGTTTAACCATCTTAATAAGAAACACAACGTAATTCTGCAAAGTAGCTGAATAAATTTAGGTAGCAGAAATCAACTTGTTGAAATTCCACCATAATCATCAGCACCATTTGCTTAGATTGAACACTCTTAATATCAGACATTTTAAATATGATAACAGACCAATTTAATACGTATAAGAGAATTATGAAAAAAGTAATGAGAACAAATTAAGATATTAGAAGTTGAATACAACTCTTTGGTTATAATCTTCATAAAACAGACATGATTAGAGTAGAGCTAATATAGCATAGAGAGAATATCTATAGCATAGAAGTGATGAAGAGCATGGGCAAGTGCCAGCAGTTCATGAACAAATATACCTAAAAGTCAGCCTCACTTTTCTTTATCTATTTGCCTGTTGAATTAGCATGGCTGATACGCGTATAACTATCCTAAATGTGTCTATATCTATTTTCCACTCTTTTTTAAGGTTTGTAACATTTGGTATGGGATCAAGTATAATGCTACATGTTGCGAAGGGACATTTCCTTAAAATAATATTGTCAATGTTAATGATTAACATCTTCAATATGAAAATTTCCCTGATTTTCCTAGACTAAGGATCTCTTCTTTTTTCATCATATATATTTGTGTCAGATGGTGTTAAATGTTGTGAAGTAGAATAAATTTATAAAGGAAATGGAAAATGTGGAAGTTACAGTACACACACACACAGATATATGATATATACACATGTGCCGTGATTATATATATGTACACACAGGCATATACATATACTTAAATACATACACACAAACCACATGGTTATAATTCCACGTCATATCTCATATTATAGATGATAATTTCTTGATGGTTTCAAGTCACATATTTCTTTGTTTTCCTATTGTTTCTCCACTTTCTCACTCCACAAATAGATGCACATCTTGAGATTATATTACTTAATTGCAAGCACTCATTAACAATTTAAAGTATATATGGGTATTATGCCATAATAATTTCATCTTGGTCACAGGGTTGAATGGCATTATCATTTTTATTACACATAACCTTGACCAGGTGATATTAACACCTGATGTTAATGATGTAGATGGAATTCTTAATGAGATTCTGTATTTTAACAAAGCAGGAAGCTGAAGGCAGAGATATGAGCTAGTATTTAAGAAGCAAATATTGGAGAGTAAAGGTGAATAATAAGAAATAAGAGAAACTCAGAAGTATTCAGTGTCATAGAAAACAGAAGGCTTATATTTTATGCAGAAGAGTGGTGAGGTATATGAAGCATTGATGAGAGTCAAGCAAGATGAAGTTTTGAATGTGCCTGCTGAATGTACTGTCATGGAGGTCATTTTGGACTTATTTATTTATTTATTTTGAAATGGAGTCTCACTTTGTTGCCCAGACTGGAGTGCAGTAGCGTGATCTTGGCTCACTGCAAACCTGCCTCCAGTGTTCAAGCGATTCTCCTGCCCCTCAGCCTCTCGAGTAGCTGGGATTACAGGTGCCCACCACCATGCCTGGCAACTGTTTTTTTTTTTTTTTTGTATTTTTAGTAGAGACAGGGTTTCACCACGTTGGTCAGGCTGGACTCGAACTCTGGACATCAAGTAATCCATCTGCCTCGGCCTCTCAAAGTGCTTGGATTATAGACACGAGCCACCCCTCCCGGACCATTTTGGACTTTAAATAAAGCTTTTAAAATCAACTGATGGAGTTAGATTTCTGTTTACAACATGCTGTAACAGTGTAACAAGTGGGATATAAAGAAATGAGATAATATGTGTAAACACAAGACCTTATAAGAAATTATACTGGGATAAAAAGGAATGGATAGTACCTGAAGAGGAGAATTATGTTGTTTTGTCTATAAACAAAGAAGTGAATATCTAAGTAAAAATAGATTTATAGATTTGAGGATTAAGGCTGTGACTATTTCAGTGATTTCCATTTTCTATAAGGAATAGGTGATTAGATCATATGCCAAGAGCGAAGATAGAGCTACTGGGTTAGAGGCTTGAGATATAGAGAAGTTATGAAATAGAAATTTTGGAAATTTGAATTAAATGGTTAGTAGGAAAAGAGAAAAACTGTGGAACAGTATTGCAAGCCCCGTATAAGTCTGCCCAGTTTGTGATATTCTCTGGAAGTGCTGATAACTTTGGATCAGTTTTGAAAGGACTATACATTATTGCCTGAAACAGAGGGACTATAAGGGTCCTTTCTTTTGCTTATAACATCAGGCATAAAGATAGCACTTATAGTCATTTAATCACTTATCATTGTCCCTAATACAATTTTGCACTTGAATGATCTTGAGAGAATAGCTGTTCTTTCCACTAGAGTATGATGCTTTCCTAATGAACACCTGTGCATGATATAACAAATGATTCATTGAATTGCCCACACCAGGAATCAAATTCTGATCTATGAGAACTATTTCACGATCAACCAACCTCTACTAAAATATGCATTGTTGCTTGCTTTGTGGAACTAAAAGAAAGCAGAAATAGAGAAACTTTTTTGTAGTGAATTAATGAGAACTAGACATGAATGTTCGTATAAGGAAAATGCATGCCATGTTATTGCTTGTCACTTCTCTGGTTGTCATGGTGATCTGAAGCAAAAGCTGGTATATAATTAAACAAAGGTATTTGTACATATTTACTTTGTACATAGAAGTAGAAAAAGGAAGTATGCCAAAATGCCATAAAGATAACTTTAGAAAATATTGTAAATTTTCTCCCCTTAAGAAAATGGTTACTCATTTTTAATGTGTAAAGAAATCAAATTTGGATTATTTTAAAAATGCAGAATTTGAGTTGGTTACTTAAGAGCTGGGAAACAGGAATCTGCATTTTAAGTAATCATACTAGCTTTCTCTGATATGGGTGGTGTAGAAATCATACTTTGAAAACCAGAACATCAAAGAGTCATTTACTGTCTTTTACAGTATGCTATACTTTATGATTTCATTCTACTTTATAATATTTTAAATAATATAAATTATACTTTCATGATGCAATAGGTCAGAAAATGCAGGAATAGTCACTAATTCGTTTTTATCCCTCTCTAGACCTCTTTGAAGAACTTCATGGGATAGTATTGCTAACATAATACATGACATTTCATGCTTCTACCTAGGTATACACACACAGACAAATTATTATTTTTTTAAATGAGTAAACACACACACACACACGCATGGTTTCTATTAGAATGAAACAAAAAATCTATGGCAATGTATGCAGATATGGACAGGCCACCAACAGCTGTATTACTCACATGTAACAAAAATATGTGTAAAGTAATAAAAAAAAAAGACAAAATAATGCATCCGTAACCAGACAGTAGCAATTTCTATAGTCCCCACTGGTCATTCAAAGAACAGTAAAGACTAATAGCAATTATTCTAAACTAAAAGACCTATAGACTGTACCTTGTTTAAGCGCAAGGAGACAGAAGAATGATCGGTGGGCTTTATGAATGTCTGAAAGCAAATTACTCTTTTTGGACAAAGCCCTCCACCATTGAATATCACTTGGATAGAGTATTCAAAATGATCAGGATGGTTGCAAAAGAGAAAATAAGGATACTTTTTAGATAACATGGGAGGGGGTTAACTGTGGAGGACTATCTCAGTGACTACAAGACCATATCTCTAATACACAATTAAAACAACAAAAGACATCTCTAGAGTCACGAAAGTAGAAAAGCTAACTTAGGAAAAGTTAGCTACCTGACTCTAAAAGTGTTGATAATGTTCATTGTATTTTAGATAGGTAACAGAAAAAAAAATCATAGTTACTTCTCATATGAGTTATTTTATGGAAAAATGAAAGATCAGAAGACCACACAAAAAGGGCTGAAGCAAATCAGAAAGTAATGAAAATAACGCTTCTCCAAAACCTAAGAGTATTGTAAAGTAATATTTCCAATGAGCACAATAAAAGCTATGAAAAATAACGTACCAGAATTAGAAAAACAAAATCAGACATTAGATGATTAGAGAAAAAAATTTAAAGTGAGGTGAATCCGCTCAGAAAATACAAAAGAAAATGATTTTTTTGGGAAGACAACCACCAAGAGAATAATAGAGAATAACCCCAGCCTTACTGAACTAAAAGATGACTGAGGAAAAAAATGATATAACAAGTAAAACTAACAAAGCTATAGTAAGCATTAACAATTATAGATAGAAAACACAAGTAAATATTATTTATATATAGATAACATATATATATATATATATATATACATCCAGGAAATAAAACTTAAATTGGTATTTAACAGTGGAGGACTTCGTCCAAAAGGAGTAATTTGATTCTAGATATTGATATAGTCCACCAATCATATGTATATTTTCAGTTAATCATATACATATGATACATATAATACATGATCATACATATATAATGATATATATATGATTTCCTGAAAGAGAAACAATCACTATTAATAGAAACATAGCATCATTGTAATATATGTAAAATTATCTGAAATTTCAAAAAGTTCTTGAAACCATATAAGCTTTTAAAGGATAGACCTAGTATCTGGGAAAATTGAACTACATAGCGAAGAGAAAAATATATCCAGTAAAATGACTGATCTTTAAACATAAATAAATAAATAAAAATAATAAATAAATAAAAGGTTTGAATATCTAGGCAAAAAGACAACGCCTCTTGTGAAAGAGAAAAGCCAGATCCATATCCTCAGAGCTTTTTAAATAGAAAAATGCCAGAAAACAACTGAGTGGCTTCTCTGAGACACTCAAGAAGAAAATATACATGATTTTGCTTTAATTGAAATAAATATTTATTTTTATATGCATATTTATCTACGTATTTATATTTTTATTTTAATCTAGCCAAACTGATCTTCAATTATTGAAATTCAAAGACTACTTTTTATAAACATTCCATAACACAGAATTTTTTTCCCATTCTTCCTTTGCTAGTACCTATTCAAGAACAAATGTAAACCTCCAAAATGGCTATAGAGACATCTTCTTGTGGACTGGTGGATTTTCAGAAACCTGCTAAATATGTGACGAGAAGAAAAGTACACAGCAAATAGTGTCAGATGATTTAACCACATTTCCATTCTGTTTTCATTACTCATGAGGACCAGATACCTTTCATCTGATTCATTCTAAGCTCTACATTGGATCTCGAAGAGCAGAAAGTTAAAAGATAGTTATCCCTTTGCTTTCAAAACCATTGCAGTGTCTTTAGATTCATTGACATTTCTAAATAAGCTTAAAAATTTTCAGAATATTTAGTAAAATACTGAAAAATAAAGAGTTCCCATATAGCTCACAACAAATTTCCCCATATTATTAACATCTTGCATTAGTATGGCATTTTCACAATTAATGAACCAATATTGATATATTATTATTAACGAAGAACAAACATGCTTCAGATTTCCTAAGGTTTTACCTAAAGTCTTTTTTCTTCCAAGATCCCATCTTGGAAGCTAAGTTACATTTAGTCATTTTGTCTCCTTTGTTTTCAGTTGGCTGTGACAGTTTATGAGATGTTTCTAGATTTTTGGTTAAAAAATAACATATTTAAGAGATGTTTATGAAGTACAGTATCATGGATGTAGAATAGAATTGGATAGAAAAAAGTGAGAAAACAGGTCTATCAAATATGACTCCTATATCCCCAGATAGTACAGTTATATCAAAAGCAAAGAACTAGAAGGAACCTTACCTTTTTGTTTGATTGTTGTTTATTATTATTTTGTTCTTATTTTTACATGGGTAGGAATGTAGACAATACTTTCGAATTTATACTTTATTTGGATAAGTTTTTAAGATATATATATATATACACATATATATGAGATATGGAAATATAAATATGTATTACTCATTTTGCTTAAACATATATAAAACTGCAGAAATATTTAGCATCTATGAGAACATTTAAAGGTTGTCAGAAATATTACAAAATACAGAATTTTTTTGTAATTGTTACATTATTTATTTTTTGTAAAAATCTATAAAACTTTGGAAGCATATTTACTGATTTATTTAGTAAAATTTGAGACATGTACACAAAAGCCTTAATGCTCTCTTTAAAGTAAAGATACTTGAATTCAATCTTTTACAGATGGGAAAACAGAGGCTTGGGAAATCAAAACATCTTGACTGAAGCCACTAAAAATTAGTTGGTAGTCATGAAATTGACATGGCAAGAGAAAAGCCAATATCCTGACTATGTCAAAGGCTTGTTGCCTGGATTGCTTCTCATGTTGAGGAATATCACATCACTGAGTTTATGTTCTACTTTCAGAAGCATTTAGCACCTGTGTAGTCTGTTTGTGGTAATTCTTAAAGGCAAAACATACGGTTAAAACTAAAGTTCTGATTTGTCATAAATATTTCTCTTCTCATGTAAATAAATATATATGCAGACTCAGGTAAACTTTAAATATTTGCATGTGATCTAGCTATAGTTTTATCTTTCAAATACATATATATGTTAATAACCTTTAATATTTCAAAGGTTTTAAAATATAACAAAATTTGTCAAACATCAAAAATGATGTCATTTTAAAATTCCATTTAAATTTTTATGTTGTAATCACTGTGATCAGATTTTATGTCTCTAAAAAAATTAATGAAGCATTTGTTAATTCTCTTCTGAAACACACATGTCATATTTTAAATCTAATAAGTAATTTATTTTAATAACATGTATGTGGCATATAGACATAGACGAAAGGATGTTCTTCTCTATGTTTATTTCAACTTAGTGTTTTGAATAATGACATTATCATAAAATATGTCATGAAATGTTTTGACATTGTGAATACCCATTTTGAAATATGCTATTAAAATTTAAATTAATATGATTTAATAACTCTGTAAATGTAATTCTGCCAAAGACTCTCTCACACATCCTCCCTAAGATACACCTGGTAGAATGTAAGTTATTTATTCTTTTGGTACATCATAAATAATCTTTTCAATATAGTAAAAAGTTTAATACAAATATCAATAAAACATTATGAACATTATAATAAGTAAGTAAAGTGTGATTGTCTTGTATTTCTTAAAATCTATATGGAAAAGAAGAGAATGTAACTCTGTTCTTTTAAGGATGCATTAAACAGTGGTGGTAATTATCATATTTTAGAGAAGTTAAAATCTACATTGATGCAATTATCAATGAAGGGTACTATCTGTTGCTCTAAATTCCATAGAGATATTAAATCCAAACTATCTTAATATTTTTAAGGATGATTTATATTACTGAAGTTGTTGCTTACTTATTGTGCTACAGGCAACAAACTTTTTTGACCTCTGACTATTCTATTGTATGCTTCATGGGTTTTAAACTTTGCCATGGAAATGTAAATTAAGAATTAGAACTTTTGAAATAAAAGATTCAACGCGAGAAACGTTTATAAGGCTAATATATCCGAGTAGAGAAGATAAAATAAGCAGTATACTACTACTTTCAGGTGCACAAATGCTTTCCAAATATAAAAGTCGAATTTTAGAAAATTTACATGTTTAGACCAGAGGGTACGAGTACAGTTCCTGTGACCCTGTTTAGCTGCCTTGAATAGTACTTTTCTGAATTATGATATTTCTTCATTTTCATTCACTCCACTGCATAAAATGCAAAAACTAAAATGATAGCCATTTCCGGGTCCCTATGTACTCATAATGTCCTCTAAAATGTATCACTCACTATGGTAAAATGTGTTTTTTAGGTTATGAGGTTTCCAATAAGCTTGCATCGTATTTATTTTCTATGTACACCTTTACTCTGTATTCTTAATAGACTTTTTTTGGTATGAAAATCAAGTCTCATGTTATTTCACCTCTGTTTCTAGAAATTAGATTAGAGATTTTCATAACTCTTTAAAGTATGTTGTAAAGGCTGAATACAAGTGAATGGGGAGCAGGAAAAAGGAGGAAGTTCCCTGTGGTAATGAATATGTGTAAGAGTCAGGGTTAGCCGTTATGTAGTAAGTATCCATGACTCAGAATTAACACTTTGTAGAATGACTGGCATATTGGGATGCTCAAAATTATTTAGTTAATGAATGCATAATTGGGTTAACAGAACTTAGATTTCAAACACAGCAATTTCCAAAGTCGTATTTGGAAAAATAAGCAAGGAGTTGATCTTTGAAAATGAGATACTATTTCAAAATAGTTAACAAAGAAAAAAAGACAGAGAGAAAAAAAGATAACTAGGTGGAACACCTAAATATATAGAAAAAGACCCATATAAAAAGAAGCTGGAATGAGCAGCCTATGAAATAAGGAGAGAACCAACTGACGGTAAATCAGGGCAGATTTCAAAACATTCTGGGGCTTTTGCCTTCAGCACTGAATGCACCATTCCTTTTGTGAGTGTGTGTATTTTTTCACTCTCCATTTATTGATTTAATAGTTGACAAATAATAATTGTATCCAATTGTACCCAAAGCTGTCCTTACGTGCTATTTCACTTTCCTTGGCTTCAGTTAACCTGGTCAACTGTGATTCAAAAATATTAAATAAAAAATCTAGAAATAAACAATTCATATGTTTTAAATAGCACACCACTCTGAATATTATGATGAAATCTGGTGCCATACTGATCTGTCCTACCTCGAACTTAAACCATCCCTTTGCTCTTCATATCCATGCTGTATAGCCTATCTGCCCTTTTGTCACTTAATAGCAGTCTCACTTATTGGATGGACAGATCACAAGAAGAATAAGGGTGAATACAGTAAAATAAGATATTTTGAGAAAGAGAGACTACATTCACATAACTATTATTACAGTGTATTATAATTTATTATAATTTGTTTTCTTTCTCTTATTGTGCTTCATTTAGAAATTAAATTATTATAGGTATGTATTCAAAGGAAAAAAATGACAGTATATATAGGGTTAAGTGATATAAATATCCATGGTTTCAGGCATCTACTGAGTGTCTTGGAATATGTTCCCCAAAGGGGTACTACTGTATTTGTGGAATACAGTGTGTTGTTTTGATACATGTGTACATTATGGAATAATTAAATTTGGCAAGCTATTCTTAAGAAGATCACCAATAACCTTAACATTAGTACATGTGATGTCCATATTCAGTTTTCACCTTAATTGTCCTGCTAAAACTATTTGATACATCTTGTTATTCCTTTTTGATACATTTTTTACATAAATCCTATTACATTATAATGATCTTACTTATCATTAATTTTTCTCTGACATGACTTACTCAAGCCATCGGAAAATCCTCACAGCTTTTCCATTAAAATGTATCTAAAACCTATACCCTCACATCACCTTCACAACCTCCACTCTATTCAGAACCCCTGTTATACCTCCGTGGGATTATCAACCTTTCTGTAGATCTTTCTTCCTGCCCTCCTACAGTATTCTCAACATATGAGTACAATTTCTTTAAAATATAAATCAGATCACACTACCTCTCCGTTCATATCCTGAATTCCTGTTGATACCACTCAGAGAAAAGTCTGTAATCCTTACTATGATTTTCTGTCTGCTTATACCTGGATCAAAACACAAATGTTTTCTGCAATTCATGAGGCCACTTCACTTGAGTCAAACCCTCCCTATTGTTTGTTACTTTACCTCTAGACATTTTGTTCCCATGGGATCTTAGTAGTCACTCTTGTCATTGCCTGGAAACCTGTACCTCCTCACAGTCACTTAGCAAATTCTCTCACTTATTTTAATCTCTTGTTCAAATGTCTTTTGCTTCATGACAAGCCTGCATATTTATACTTTTCTTAATTTAGCATGTCTAATGCATATCAGTGTCTCCTATTCCCAGATGCCAGCTCTGTTAGGGCAATAACTACTATCTACTTGCTTTATGAATCTATCCAAAGTGCATATTAACAGTAGCAAGGACATAAGGTGCGCTTAATATTTATTAAAGGAGTTAATGGTTTTCAAAAAGTAGTCATTAACCAAATGTGGATATGATTACAGAAATTTTAATAGATTGATGGAGTGTAGCTTTCTGATGTGTAAATCGGAAGGAAAGTATGTACTATTGACAACTTATTCAAGACACTTACCTAGCATAATATGTATTTGTTCTTTGCCCCCACACATCTATAATTTATTATTTAATCAGTAGGTCAATGCTTTTTCTTTGTGAAATATACCTCTCTTACAATCTCACCAATATTTATCTCACACCAGAATTAAAAGTCATCTCAAGCTAGTAACTAGCATGAATTTCCCACATCCATAGACAGGTGACTCCTTCAGGGGTTGGCAAGTAACAAAATAGAGTCCATGCATGTCATTGACCTATGTTTGTGTTGAAAACAGGTCCCCCAAAATCTGGCCATAAACTGGCCCCAAAACTGGCCATAAACAAAATCTCTGCACCACTGTGATATGTTCATGATGGCCATGACGCCCACGATGGAAGCTTGTGGGTTTACCGGAATGAGGGCAAGGAACATCTGGCCCACCCAGGGCTGAAAAGCGCTTAAAGGCGTTCTTAAACCACAAACAATTGCGTGAGAGATCTGTGCCTTAAGTACATGCTCCTGATGCAGATAACCAGCCAGACCCACCACTTTATTTCTGCCCATCCCTTTATTTCCCATAAGGAATACTTTTAGTTAATCTATAATCTATAGAAATAATGCTTATTATCACTGGCTTGCTGTCAATAAATACATGGGTAAATCTCATTCAGGAGTCTCATCTCTGAAGGCTGTGAGACCCCAATTTCCCACTCCACACCTCTATATTTCTGTATGTGTATCTTTAATTCCTCTAGCGCCACTGGGTTAGGGTCTCCTCAACCGAGCTGATCTCGACAGTTTGAGTTCCAAAGATGGAAATGTGTCTCATGTTTCCCAAGTTATGGTGGTTAAAAACATGAAATCTTTAGCTCTTATGTCCATTATACCATTACGCAGGAAGCAGGCTTGTGGAAAGACTGAAACATGAGCATAGGCAGTCTACAGTGTCAGACAAAATGCAATTGGTCACTTCCATTGAGCTTTCTTATCAAGCCAAGCCAGAAGTAGGACTTACATTGAATTTTAAGTTGCATGATATAGATATTTCATTTTCTGTTTAAAACAAATTTAAGACTTATAACTTGCAATAAAAAGTCTTAATTTCAATCGGATATGATAGGGAGAATAGGCATGCTGGGATGCTAGAAGGGGTGTATATTCCGAGGTCTTTTAGTTAGTTTCATTAGTTTAATTTTTAAGATGAGACATAGTTCAGAATCTTTAGGCATAATTGAAAATGAGGGACTAGAAAGGAAAAAGTTAAGCATATCAAATATGTATGTGAGTTTTGATATAATTGAGTACTCAGGGGAGTAATAAGAGATGGATGTGACACCAGGCTTGGCGTCAGATGGGGCAGTAATAACATTTCTAAAAGTACTGGAAACAAGCCTGGATGGATTAAAAAAAAAAAAATGAGGGATTTATTTGATCTGATAATGACATTAGTGTTTAGGAACTACCTACTATTTACATTATATAGTAAAATTTGGAAATTATTCAATGTTTTTTTTATTAAGGGAAGAATCTGAATGAAAATATTCTGTATACTTAAGACTTGAGAGAGATAAGCATGGGGGGAAATGGTATTGGAAAGAAAACCTGCATGGAAGCAGTTGTAATCACCCAGTCATGAGAAAAGAGGATCAAAACTCAAGAAAACATAGAAGAAATGGAAATGAAGGGGATGACAAAAGGAATATCATTTTGACATGTGCCATTCATATTCTTTTGGGCCTTATTCATATTAGGAATATTTCAAGCTCATTGAACAGAAACTATAATATCTATTGGGTTGTGTGCTGTGCAAAACCTATTTTCTATGCTCAATAAATGTTCAACCATAATATCAATGAAGAAATACTTGACTTAAGCACAAAGACTTTATGTAGGAGGAAACCATTTGTAGTATCATTAATTAACTCTGTCTTTTGAATAATTTTCCATCATTTTACATTTTTCTTATTAGGGAAATGGCATCTCCATTCATCAAATAGATATTCAATGTCAGCAAATCACCTTTTTAAGAACCAGGGTGACAAGAATAAATTCTTAAAAATAAATCTAGAAATTAAAAATATGTATTGCTTTTTACAGTTGTATGGAGTAGTAAATAATACATCCATAAGTGTAGACAGATGTTGAATTACATAGACATTTAGAGTAGAAACAATAACACTTTTGCCTGGAGTGCCTAAAAATGACATTTTGAAATAAGCAAGATTTAAGCTAGCTAGAGCTTGAAGAGTAGAATTTAGAGAGGGAAAATTGTGGAAATAAAGCAGTTTCACATTTAAGGGTAATGGTGTGATAAAAGAATAGTGGTGAAAAATACAATCAAAATATAATGTATAAAGTTGTGCAGTTTCAATGGTTCCAATGTAGGAAAATAATGGACGGTAAAGCTAGGAAAACACTACTTTTTTTAGTGTCTGGAATTCAAGAATGAGGTACTTAACATCTTCCTTGGCACTAAGAATCCATTGAAAATTTTGAGAAGAAAGGCTATAAGGTGTGGTCTTAGGGAAAAAAGAGATTTATTGTTAAGTTCAGGGTGAATGGTAGAGGAGAATATTAGATGCAGTGAAACCTCAGCTATTTTAATAGTCTGGACGTAAAGAAATAGGATTAATATAAACTGCAGGACTGGTGAGAAATTAGGTAAACAAACAAATGGGGGGATACATACAGGAAAGGAAGAGTTGATAATGGTTTACATAAGGTGGGTGGGGTTGGACAGAAAAATGGAGATGACCGTCATAAACTAGTGGTGCTCTAAAGATGCTGTGATAGCACAGGCAATCTATAATTGGCATTTTATTTTTGCATTTTTAGCAAATTAAAAATAAATATTCCTAACAAAGACTTTGCTTATTCAAAGGAAAATATCCTGTAAAGACATATTTTGGTTAAGGCTTGAGAAAAAAACTATAAAGACTACAACTTTCTACAGCCTCCCTAGATCTATCACTTTGAAGCTTCACATCAGTTTCACATTGAAGTACATTTATTTACATAAAATTATAAAACAAATTTCACACAGAAAATACCATAGTGGGAATACACGAAATCATCTGTATAATTGTAATGCAATTATAAAACACACTGAATCTTTTAAAAGTCATTTTATATATTAAAAATAACCTGTTTAGATGATATCTCTACACAGTATATTCAAATGAGATAAAGGAAATTTGTATCAAATCATTTCAGAAAAGATGAATCAATTTTGACAAATAACCTCTGAGGAGGAGGAAGCAAGGTAGTAGATGTAATACAAAACATGTGGTTTGAATCAAAATTGTCACATCTGGAAAATAAATTTAACATTTGGTTTATAGTCATACAGAAAAATAAAGAAATGTGCCTTATCTAATGTGGACTGAATGATATTAAACATTTATATGTAACCATTGTAGACTAGGCCTGGAGTAATATTTTTCTGCTAAATTCTAGGTAAGTTATACTGGAGTCAATAGAATGTATAACAAATTGGACAAAATAATACAATGCTATTTGATCTCTGTGGCCAAAATCTACTAAGCACTAGACATTTCAAGAAACCACTTTAGTTAAATACTTTTATTTTAAATTTTACATGAAGTGACTGTATCCTAAAGGAAAATCTGGTGTGGGGATCAATGTGATAATAAGACAACATTCACCATTAATATAAATTTATTAAACAAATAATGATACTAAGTACAATATAAATGTACTTAGCTCCCTTAAGGAGCTAATCATTTAAACAAGATGTACATTTTATACATTTATATGCATTTATTTTTATATTATTCCTAATATAATCATGACTTAAATGAATACTATTACGGTTGTATGAAAGTCACATGATTGTTTTCTTGTTGGTTGACTTTCATTATGATAATATTAGGATTAAAACATATTGGTCATAAATTACAGAGGCACAGGGTCAGATTTCAGCTTCCCATCTCACCAGCTGCATGATCTTGGGACAGCTACTTGAAATATCAAAAAATCTATTTCTTTCTTTTTTTTCTTTTTGATAGTTAAGGCAGGTTTATTAGAGAAAACAAACATGAGAGGGATTTTTGGCCAAGTTAGGTTAGAGGCCCACTCTTTTTACACATTGAGTCTACCACATGCATTAGGTAATTGTCCTAATTAGTGCTCTCCTCCCATTTGTCCCCACCCCTCAACAAGCCCTGGTGTGTGATCTTCTCCTCTCTGTATCCATGTGTTCTCATTGTTCAGCACCCATTTAGGAGTGAGAACCTGTGGTGTTTGGCTTTCTGTTCCTCTATTACTTTGCTGAGAATGATGGTTTCCAGTTTCATCCACATGCCTGCAATGACATGAAATCATTATTTTTTTATGGCTGCATATTGTTCCATGGTGTATTCGTGCCACATTTTCTTTCTCCAGTGTATCATTGATGGGCATTTGGGTTGGTTCCAAGTCTTTGCTATTGCAAATAGTGCTGCAATAAACATACATGTGCATGTGTCTTTTTAGTAGAATGATTTATAATCTTTGGGCACATACCCAGTAATGAGATTGCTGGGTCAAATGGTATTTCTGATTCTAGATCCTTGAAGAATCGCCATACTGTCTTCCACAATGGTTGAACTAATTTACACTCACACCCAGAGTGCAAAAGCATTCCTATTTTTCCGCACTTTAGCCAACATCTGTTGTTTCCAGAGTTTTTAATGATTGCCATTTTAACTGGCATGGGATGGTATCTCATTGTGGTTTTGATTTGCATTTCTATAATGATCAGTGATGATGAGCATATGTTGGCCACATAAATGTCTCCTTTTGAGAAGTGTCTGTTCATATATTTTGTCCACTTTTTGATGGGTTTTCTTTTTATTGTAAATTTGTTTAAGGTTCTTGTAGATTCTAGATACTATACCTTTTTCAGTTGGATAGATTGCAAAAATTTGCTCCAATTCTGTAGGTTGACTGTTTATTCTGATGATATTTTCCTTTGCCAAGTAGAAGCTCTTTAGTTTAATTAGATTTCTTTTATCAATTTTGACTTTTGTTGCCATTGCTTTTGGTATTTTAGTCCTGAAGCATTTGCCTATGCCTATGTTCTGACTGGTATTGCCTCTACTTTCTTCTAGGCTTTTTATAGCTTTAGGTTTTACATTTAAATCTTTAATCTATCTTGAATTAATGTTTGTATAAGGTGTAAGGAAGGGGTCCAGTTTCTGTTTTCTCCATATGGCTAGCCAGTTTTTCCAGCACCATTTATTAAATAGGTAATCCTTTCGCCACTGCTTGTTTTTGTCAGGTTTGTTGAAGATCACACGGGTGAAGATGTGTAGTGTTATTTCTGAGGTCTCTGTTCTATTCCATTGGTCTATATAACTGTTTCGGTACCAGTACCACGCTGTTTTGGTTAGGTTTGGTTACTGTAGCCTTGTAGTATAGTTTGAAGTCAGGTAGTGTGATGCTTCTAGCTTTGTTCTTTTTGCTTAAGATTTTCCTAGCTATATGGGTTCTTGTTTGGTTCCATATACAACTTAATTTTTTTTTTTTTCTAGTTGTGTGAAGAAAGTCAATGGTAGCTTGATGGGAATAGCATTGAATCTACAAATTATTTTGGGTAGTATGGCCATTTTCATGATATTGATTCTTCCTGTCCATGAGCACAGAATGCTTTTCCATTTTTTTGTGTCTTCTCTTATTTCCTTGAGCAGTGGTTTGCAGTTCTCCTTGAAGAGGGCCTTCACATCCCTTGTTAGTAGTATTCCGAGGTATTTTATTTTCTTTGAAGCAATTGTGGATGGGACTTCACTCATGATTTGGCTCTCTGCTTGTCTATTATTGGTGTATAGGAATGCTTGTGATTTTTGCACATTGATTTATATGTTGAGATGTTGAGACTTTGCTGAAGCTGTTTAGCAGCATAAGGAGTTTTTGAGCTGAGAACATGAGGTTTTCTAAATATACAATCATGTTATCTACAAACAGAGACAATTTGACTTCCTCTCTTCCTATTTGAATACCTTTCATTTCTTTCTCTTGCCTAATTGCTCTGGCCAGAACTTTCAATACTATGCTGAATAGGAGTGGTGAGAGAGGGTATCCTTGTCTTGTGTCGGTTTTCAAACGGAATGCTTCCAGTTTTTGCCCATTCAGTATTTCTCATAGAACTAATGTTATTTTATAAAATATGAATATTTTATAAAATATGAATATTTATAAAATACTTATAAAAATATGAATATTTTATAAAATGAGGAAGAGACCTCGTGGTCCGCCCACCTTGGCCTCCCAAAGTGCTGGGATTACAGGCGTGAGCCACTGCACCTGGCGCCTACAAAATATCTTAATGAATTATATTATAACATCCATATTGGAATTAGCAAAATTTAGAAGTCAAAGAGAATATTTCATAACTGCAAAAACTCTCCTAAAAAATAATTCTCAGGAGGACTACACCTAATATTTGTAATACTCTCTTAGGATAATACTTGCTTAGGATTTGTATATATATATATACATACACACACACATATATACACACACTATATATAATTGCTAAGGATGTATACATATAATTTACCTATTATATATAGGCTGTTTTATATATAATACATAATTATGTGTTTTGACTGATTTTCATTTAAATTAATTCATCTTAAAAATCTATTTTATACATTTTATTCTAACCAAATTAGACTATATTTCAAGTTGAATTATTACATTTAGTATTAGATTATAGTTTAATAAATTTATCCACTTTAATACATTAATATCATATATAATAGAAATCTTTTTAATTTTTAAAATGAATATAATAAAAGAGGAAAAATTAAGAAGAAATTTTATTTAACTGTCCAAAGTGACATTTCTAGTTCAAACTGTCACTGAAATTAGAACAGTGTTGTTTCCTTTAAGATATTTTTTATTTTTTAACTATGAAATTTATTGGAAAATAATTTTCTCCTAAACCTTTTGGTTAAACTTAGTTAGGCTACTAGGAGGCAGCAGCCAGGGTTTCAGGGTAGGAAGAAATAGTATTTGACATAATAAATGAATGTTAAAGTAAATGTGAGTGTTGGTATTAAGTTTTTTAATTGTTTTACTTTTCTTTAGTTTTTCTCAAGGTTTATTATTGCTTGGGCTGCTTTCTTAAAAACAAAGTTTTCAGTTACACATCAGTTTCACTGGAGCACATTCTCTTCCACATGAGATGAGGCTGATTTTGATGGTACTCTTTCCCATTCTTAGCGAAGGAGAAAATTAGCACAGTCAAGACGGATATTTTCTCAGCCTGAGATATTTGTCTTTTTTTCTTTTTTTTCTTTTTTTTTTGCTATATTTCTGTTTCATCATTATGCAAGAAGAATCCAAAATGAAAAGAAAATAGAAGTAAGTCTGAGGGACAGACATTACCACAATACAGACTTGGAACTGTTGTATGTTATTTTAAAACCAGTCACCCCCACAATTTCATCTCAGTACTAGCAACCTGCACTGTTAAATGTGACATACAGATGGGGACTGTGTCTTTATAATTCCTATGATGATTAAGTGACTTAATATATGTAAGACTGTTGTAACAGCTCCAGACATCTATGTGGTACAGAAGTATTTCCTATCATTAATAGACTATACATCAAAATGTTCAAATAATGTCTACTGTGTTAACTATTTCTCTGAATTTAGTTCAATTACATAATGAATTAATGCTAAAAATTGTAGCCTATATATTTGGCAACTGGAAACACACATAAAATAATTGATGAGTGAAAGAAGGAATCATAATGAAATAAATTAGAATTAGCGGAGCCACTAATGGAACCACTACATGTATGAAAGTTTACGGATACAGCAATCATGCTAAAGGGGAATTTGTGGCAGTAAATGCTTATATTTTAAAAGGAACACTATAAAATTAAAATAATTAAACATTAAACTTCAATATTTAAAAATAAACCACAAGATACACCCAACGCCCATAAAAATAGAGACAAGAGATTAAAATTTCTAAGCAGAAAGTAGTGAAATATAAAGCAAAGCTATGAGGATCGTCAAAGGCAAACACTGAGTTCTTCTAAAAGAATAGTAAAGTGGACAACTGTGATAGGATTAATGGAGAAAATATTATTTCATCATATACACTATCTTTTTCCATGAAAATACCTAAGAATTATAGAGATTAACTCATTCCCCAAACACAAATAAGTAAAGTAGTGGCTGAAAGGAAACCTCTTTGATTGTGGAAGATACAATAAAAAATCACAACATATATAGACATTTACAAACAATGGACTGTTTCAAAATATTATATTGAGCTGACTGTTAGTCTCATTTTTGTAATAATATATGATACATATAAATATAGGCAGAATATAATCCAAATGGTAAAAGTGTATGGTTTATTTTGTTTTATACTAATTGTGGTGTTTTTGCTGTCTTGACTAAATTCTTATTGTATTAGTCACACTTTCAACTTTTTCATTTTTTAAAAAATACTGTTAGTAAAAGCCTTCACTTTCTGCCTTAGTTTCCTATATAGCTGCATTTTATGCTCTGTTTAAAAAATGACATGGCCAATAAAAACCAGCAATTTATTGACAAAACAAATGACTACTGTGTACATTGTCGGCAGAGTTAATAAAATGCTTTATTGATGTAATTTACTTATGCCATCTGAATAAGGGCATGAGGGTAAAAGTCTTTTTATGAAGCCTGCCACTACTGCAAAATTTACATCACTTCGGGGAGATCAAACACATTCAAATCACTTTCCAAGCTGGCCTCATGATTTTAATATCCTGGTAATAATTAGAATAAAATTACATAAGAAAAAATTATTAGCAAATAGGCATGTATGTATGGCTAGGAGATGTTGAACAACGTTATGCTTTGACTCTACCTTTCATGGGAACTTTCATTTATTCATTCTCTGATTATTTACCGAGCCTGAATAAACGACATTGACCCTGTCACCATCAGGTTTGTACAGAGGCACTGAGAGAAAAACACACTGAAGATACTGAAGACACTAGAATGGATTATAAAAAATTAATAAAATGCACACATGCACACACACACACAAACATATATATATGTGTGTGTGTGTATATATATATATGACACCATGAAGGAAATAGGTGAACATATTTTAATTCTGTCTCTGAATATCAGACACTGCATTTAATAGGTTTATTCGAAGTTGAGAAGTAGTTTAACAAATAAGCCAGGGGAAGATTTTATTTTTATATAAGGTGTGATTTTGAATTTTATTTTACTAGCAATTTCAAAGACTATAATCTTAAACATTTATATTTATATTTTATGATGAGAGAGTTAGTTCCATACAAGGCCATAAATAAACACTTCTAAAACATTTCTGCTGGAGTATTCATAAATGGATAAGAAGAGTAATTATATATGTCTTTATTCTCTATAATGGGTCTAGAAGAGCCCTGAGAATAAAAAAAAAAAAATGAATGTACTTTATCTTAAATATCTATGAAATGTTTGTTTTATATATAAGACTGTTTGGAAATAAAAGACTATCATTTCAGCATGGTTATCACATCCTGACATTTTATTACATATTTTCTTCATATTTTTTGAGTAAATATCTGAATACAGAATGACCCGCCATGTTTATTTTTCAGCCCAGTGTTCCACTAGAATTCCACTTTGCTGATGGATGAATATAGAAATAGTCATTTGCAAATCACAACTCTGAACTATATTGTGTGTTCAAACCACTAATTTCAAAGTATGATAGAAACTTGGTGATTTAAAATTGTGTGAAACTACTGATAAGGAAAATATTGGTCATAGTTTCTGGAATCAAGCAATCTTCACTTATTCACGATCATTTATGTCTAATTAGGAAGCTAAAGATATCCTTCATTTTCTCATGCTCCTCCAAGATATTGGGATACATTATTTTGTATATTTTACTCTGTCACCCATTGAAATAAATTAACTGGGATCATAAGTTTAACATTGTGGAAATAGGACATATCATGTGAATGTAATTGAATTTTACCCTTGTTTACTCTTTCTCTCAAAGCTGGATTACTTGTTAGTTTTCTCTGTGGATATGCTCCAATTTTCTGATTCCCATTATTACATATGTTCAGGCTAAATATCTATTGCGATTTTGGTCAAGTGTTTGGCCTCATGTTTCCACCTGTTTCTGCTCAAGTGTTTCTGCTCCATTTTTGATATCTAGCCTACATTTAATTTTATACATATGTATTAATCCTGTATACATACTTATATAAATACATTGATATGTATACTTAATTCAGCATATATGCATACATTAAATCAAGTATATATATACACACTATACATACACTTCAGAATTTACAGTAACCACTTTTTTACAAATATCACCTTTTCCTTTAATCGTCCACTTGAGATATGAATAGTAATTATTTCTAATTGTGTTCCTCTATTATTTAGTATTATTTATCTCCTTGTTTAATAATCTCCATGTACACCTTTATTAAAATCATTGATGAAAAAGTACTGATTGAGTTTGCTAAATGCCAGTAAGATCTGTTACTCCAGTAGGGCATTACAAGAATAATCAGTAATCTTTGCATAAACTACTTAATTAGATCTGTATGTACCAAATTTAATAATGCTTTAGTATATATTGTTCCACTTTGTTAAAGACAATATTCTGAAAAGTTTGGAAAATTTCTACCTTTTCCAAAGGTGGTAGTCTGAGAATGAATACACCCAATAACCATGTTACATTGCATCTCTTTTTTTCTTTTTTTCAGAAAAATTTATTATTATTATTATTATACTTTAAGTTCTAGGGTACATGTGCATAACATGCAGGTTTGTTACATATGTATACTTGTGCGATGTTGGTGTGCTGCACCCATCAACTCGTCAGCACCCATCAACCCGTCATTTACATCAGGTATAACTCCCAATGCAATACCTCCCCCCTCCCCCCTCAATGATAGGCCCCGGTGTATGATGTTCCCCTTCCCGAGTCCAAGTGATCTCATTGTTCAGTTCCCACCTATGCGTGAGAACATGCGGTGTTTGGTTTTCTGTTCTTGTGATATTTGCTAAGAATGATGGTTTCCAGCTGCATCCATGTCCCTACAAAGGACACAAACTCATCACACCAGTTAGAATGGCAATCATTAAAAAGTCAGGAAACAATAGGTGCTGGAGAGGGTGTGGAGAAATAGGAACACTTTTACACTGTTGGTGGGACTGTAAACTAGTTCAACCATTATGGAAAACAGTATGGCGATTCCTCAAGGATCTAGAACTAGATGTACCATATGACCCAGCCATCCCATTACTGGGTATATACCCAAAGGATCATAAATCATGCTGCTATAAAGACACATGCGCACGTATGTTTATTGCGGCACTATTCACAATAGCAAAGACTTGGAATCAACTCAAATGTCCATCAGTGACAGACTGGATTAAGAAAATGTGGCACATATACACCATGGAATACTATGCAGCCATAAAAAAAAAAAAAACTCTTATTTTTAGCAAAGCTATCCTTCCTAGCAGAGATAACTTTATTTTTCTAAGTTCTCCCTCATTTGTCATAAGCAATTGAATAATTATTTTCTGTTTAAGGGTAGTAAGTTTTGTATTATAATTTATAAAATCTAACTTTTTAAACATTCTGCGTATTTTTTCAGTTGTGCAAAAGACTTAGTGACAATCTGAAATTTGGACATGATGCTGAATCTAGCAAGTTTAAATAAAATTGACACGTGCTTCTAAGTCATTTATTATACCTGTTAGGATCCGACAGCAGGCATGGTTAGAGAAATGCCAGATGTCAACACCTTTCATTTATTTTCAGAACAATAAGCACAGTTTTAAGAAAAGTCATAAATACCACAAACTGTAAAGAAACTTAAGAAAACAATGTTTTTTTAAAAAGTGATCAGTTTCAAGAATCAGTTATGTTTTGTTAGTTTTTTTGTTTTTTTTTTTCTGTCCTCAGGAACTTGCTGATTCACAGCAGCCCCAATGGTCTTTATGAACTTACAGTGTTCTATGAATATTTGTAGTGGCAGCTTTAACAACAATTAACATTGACTGTTATAATATTTCACTTTGAAAGAGGACTAACTTTGGAATAGAGAAGACAGCAGTCTAATTTTCAAAGAATAAGAACTTTAATTTCTTTGAGTGGATTAAATCTTCCCTAGACTTTTTTTTTTAATTACTGCATTCCTTATAGACAACTGTTACTTCATCTTTTCACCCCTCCACTTTTTCTTTACATTGTCTCTCTTTCAGCATATGGTTTGAATGAGCTATTCTTTCTAGCAGGCAAAGTGGTCTGGCTGGAAGTGAAGACTGAAAAAAGATAGTTTCATTCTTCCAGAAAGAAGTTATTAAAGTTATTGAAAGTCCAATTAGATATCAAGTAACTAATTTTATGTCTTTTTAATCAGGGCAAACAGCAACCCCAAACTGTGCTTATTGTAGTGTAATGTGTAAGTCCACCTGAAGAGAACATACTGGATGATAGCTGCAGGATTCTATAAAGACAGTAACTCCCAAATGCACACATAGCACATCAGCCCTAATACATACATATATCCACATCTATTTATTTGCATACATAGGTACTTAAATTTATCATCTTGCTCTGACATACATTATTACATTTTGAATCTAGAAACAGACTTGGTAAAAAAAAAAAAGAACAATTTATTTCAAAAAGACACTTTACAAAAATCAAAGCTATACAGGGAAATAAAAAGATAGTAGGTGCAATGAAGAAGTGAGTATTACGCTAGCTAGAAGAAACAAAGGCATACTGTAGTTTGTGGTTTCACAAGAGAGACAGTTTAAAATGATTACGAATATAAACTAATCCCATGATTGGAGAATACTAAAACAGAGTGGAAGTGAAGGTCATTGAAGTTAAGAAAAATAATATATTCTGATGTTTGCTTTATTCAATATTTAAAATCATTTTAGGGGTAGGTTTGTATTAAGTTAGATTAAATAGTAACATTTCTCAGAATGTTCTTTGCATCATTCCATGTTAGTATGGGAGACAAGCCACAAGAGACATTTTCTGTAAGAATTGTACTGCAAGTGACATGGTTTGGCTGTGCCCCACTCAAATCTCATCTTGAATTGTAGCTCCCATAATTCCCATGTGTTGTGGGAGGGACCCAATGAGAGGTAATTGAATCATGGGGGTGGTTCTTTCCCATGCTGTTCTCATGATAATGAGTAAGTCTCACAAGATCTGATGGTTTTATACAGGGTGGTTCCCTGCACGTGCTCTCTCTTGCCTGCTACCATGTAAGACTTGCCTTTGCTTCTCCTTTGCCTTCTGCCATAATTGTGAGGCCTCTCCAGTCATGTGGAACTGTAAGTCCATTAAACCCCTTTCCTTTATAAATTACCCAGTCTCAGGTATGTCTTCATTAGCATAATGAAAACAGACTAATACAGCAAGTAAAGAAGCAACTGTCTTCTGTCTGTGCTGGAAGGCATGTATAGCACGAGGGGTTGTTACAACTTACACACATTTATTGTTATAATTTTTCTGGGGCTCACTTATTTTTATGGTAGTAACATAGCCTACAAACCCACCATCTCCTCTAGAATTCTCTCATTCAATTTCTTGAATCCTGCTCCAGCTTCATGAAGAAGGGCTATGTGTTCTGCTGGAGGATACCCCAATTAGAAGTTGGAGGCTTGGAGGCAGTGACAGATTGACTCAGGTGGAGTCCTTTCTTGTGGATTACATACTGCAGACTGACATTTTTTCCTTGCGTTCCATATGTATGCCCATATTTTCTTATGAATTGGATGTCTTACACAGAAACAATTGCCTCAAGAAACTATGTATTCAGTCCTACAATTGTCTATTTACATTGCATATTTAAGAAGACTACATATGTTCAGTGCCACTTTTATATAATTTTATTTCCTATATAACTTTTCTATGTAACTTTTTGTAATTACAAGAAAATCTTCCCAGACAACACAATTCTAATATTGTCAGCATTGTTATATTACGTTTCACCTTTTTTAATATTTTTATAACCCCTATATATTTTCTGATATTCTATTTCTAAAATTTGATCTCCTTGACATTTTCATCTCTCCTTCCATGACCTCTTTTTAGTAGTTAATTTTTGTATGTGTTAAAAATTCAGACAGGGTAAAAGAGAACATTAAAAAATAGTCAGTGCAGTTTACCAGTTATATTTTTCAAGCCAGTAAAATTGGAATAAAATACATTTGGCTGTAGATAACTCAGTAAGGCACAGCAAATTATTTGCAGTATAACAACGTTATTGGTTGTCCTATTTGATAAAATGCTTAAATATAAGTTTTACTATCCTGTGTTAGGCATGTTTCCTCCTGCAGATAAATAATTAGCCTTACTTTAGATCAGTTTGTTTCAGACATCATGGTAATGATATATTCCTTCAACTCTAATTAATAGCACAGATAGAACCATAGAAAACATTTCATATATTCCAAAGGATACTATTTATTAGGTGTTTCAAACTTTCAATCACTTGTGAAGAACTGGCTAAACACAATTAGAGACAAGTTATTTCTTAGAAACAAATAGGATAATTAGAAGAGGTGATTGATATAACTAACAAAAGAAGTCATTAGAAAGGTTGCATTCATGTCTCCAAATGAAGGAAATTGCAGTGTGAGAGCAGTGCTGTGACTACAACACACAACTTTTAAACTAACATGTATTAATATGTTAGGTGGAGTGTTATGTAACTTACATATGTATCTCTTTTAATATAAGTAAAACATAATCTCGAACTCTGAGAATTCACATAAATTAAATGGAATGAAATGTAATTTGAGTGGTCAGTAAATTGGTATCTAGGAATAAGGTGATTACCTCAGGATTTCTAAGTATTCTTACTATAATTTTAATTCTTTTTCAAACTTTCCTTGAAATTGTTCCTTTTTGGATCACTTTCTTTTTTTTTTTTTTTTTTTTGGCTGGGGTTTCACCCTATCTTCCAGGCTGGAGTGCAATGGCACAATCTTGGCTCACTTCAACCTCCACCTCCCGGGTTCAAGTGATTCTCCTGCCTCGGCCTCCGAGTAGTTGGGATTACAGGCATCTGCCACCATGCTCGGCTAGTTTTTTGTAACTTTAGTAATGATGGGGTTTCACCATTTTGGCCAATCTGGACTCGAACTCGTGACCTTGTGATCTTCTTGCCTCAGCCTCCCAAAGTGCTGGGATTACAGGCATGAGCCACTGCGCCCAGCCACATATTTTTTTCTTTTACAAAACTAATTAGTTCACTCTTTTTGGTACTGACCCAGTTTAGATTGGTCCTAAGTAATTTGGTAATAGATACATTGTGTTTTATACACAGGCTATCTTTAAGTATTTAGGCATTTAGAAAGTTTGTTTAAAATTTTATAAATTTGCCCTCCATTTTGTTTACAACTCCCCAAAATATGTTTTGGGGTACTAATGTTTTCTCATTATTTTCTATTAGATTTATCTACTCAGTAAACAACCAACAAATATCATTTGCAGGGTGAGAAAATTTCATCAGATAAAGGAATGACACAAAAACATCTCATTTTGAACATAAACCAATATTTGGAAGCCATTACTTTTAGAAATAGATTTTCTTTAAATTTTTTATTAGTTTTTCATATGAAATTGTGATGACATTAGATAATTGTCATGATATGGTCATGGAGTTTTTTGATTCAAAAATATATTTTGTATAAAATCATTTTTTATAAATTTATTATTTAAACTTAGATTATAACCCATGATTTACAAATATATATTTTTTCACCTTTTGAGAGTATTCTTAAATAGTAAAATTAAAATCAATGAGTTATAACTCTTTGTTGCTTGAGAAAATGGACACACAGTGATAGTTAATGTATATATCCGGGAAGAAAAGTCGGGAAAGACATGACCATATTTTATTTTATTGGGAACAAATACTAGCTTTTTGGAACTTCAGTCAGAACTTTGTGTGTTTGTGTGTGTGTGTGTGTACATTGTATTTGAAGTTTTCCTCTGGTTCAGAATTATTTTATTAAGAGTTTTTGTTTGTTGGTTGATTGGATTTTATTTTTTTTTAAACTTTTGAATTCAGGGGTACATGTGCAGGTTTATTAACCCTGGTAACTTGGGTCATGCAGGTTTGTTGTACAGATGTTACCCTTAGCAGATCCACAGGGCCTATCAAAAGTGTTTACTTGCAACATGATAATTAATATTAGCAAGGAATTAATTTGCTAATAACTAATTATCCTGTGGACAGTAGTATTAAAATCTAAGCACTTTATACCAAGACTTATTTACATATAGCTGAAGTTTCAGATAGGGCAGCTAATAAACCTAAGTATAGGTAAAGTTGAATTACTTTTAAATATAACAAGGATTTTTTATTCCACATTATTCCTGACCATTAAAATACAAACTAAGGTCTAATCAATTTGGTTAAAAATTTAATTGCTAGGGTGTCCTAACACATCTACAACTATCCGATATTTGACACAACTGACAAAAACAAGTGATGGGCACAAGATTTCCTATCCAATAAATGGAGCTGAGATAATTGGCTAGCCATGTGCAGAAAATTGAAATTGGACCCCTTCCTTATACCATATAGAAAAATTAACTCAAGATGGATTAAGCCTAGTACCCATTAGTTATTTTTCCTGATCTTCTTTCCACCCTCCACCCCCAGATAGGTCCCAGTGTGTGTTGTTCCCTCTATGTCTCTATGGGTTCTCATCATTTAGCTCTAATTTATAAGTGAGAATATGTGGTGTTTTTCTGTTTTTGTGTTAGTTTGCTAAGGATAATAGTCTCCAGCTCCATCCATGTCCCTGCAAAGGACATGATGTCCTTCACTTTTTTGGCTACACAGTATTCCATGTTGTAAATGTACCACATTTTCTTTATCTAGCCTATTATTGATGGGCACATAAATTGATTCCAGTCATTGCTATTGTGAATAGTGCTACCATGAACATAATGTGTGCGTGTTTCTTTATAATACAACCTTTTACATCTCTTTGGGTATATACCCAGTAATGGGATTGCTGGTTTTAATGGTACTTCTGTTTTTAGGTCTTTGAGCATTTACTCCACTGTTTTCCACAGTGGTTAAACTAATTTACACTCTCAGCAAAAGTGCATAAGCATACCTTTTTCTCCAAAACCTTGTCAGCATCTGTTAGTTTTTGACTTTTTAGTAATAGCCATTATGACTGGTGTGAGATGGTAATTCATTGTGATTTTGATATGTATTTATCTAATGATCAGTGAAGTTCAGCTTTCTTTTCATATGATTGTTGGCCATATGTATGTCCTCTTGTGAAAACTGTCTGTTCATATCCTTCGCCAACTTTTAAATGGTGTTTCTTTTGTTTTGTTTTTGTTTTTGTAAATTTGTTTAAGTTCCTTATAGATGCTGGATATTAGACTTTGTCGGATGCATAGTTTGCAAAAATTTTCTCCCATTCTGTAGCTTCTCTGTTTCCTCTGTTGACAGTATCTTTTGCTGTGCAGAAGCTCTTAATTTTAATTACAGCCCATTTTTCAATTTTTGCTTTTGTTGCAAGTTCTTTTGGCATTTTCATCATGAAATATTTGTGCCTATGTCCTGAATGGTATTGCCTAGGTTGTCTTCCAGAAGTTTTGTAGTTTTGAGTTTTACATTTAAGTCTTTAATCCATCTTGAGTTAATTTTTCTATGTGGTATAAGGAAGGGGTCCAATTTCAATTTTCTGCACATGGCTAGCCAATTATCTCAGCTCCATTTATTGGATAGGAAATCTTGTGCCCATCACTTGTTTTTGTCAGGTGTGTCAAATATCGGATAGTTGTAGATGTGTTAGGACACCCTAGCAATTAAATTTTTAACCAAATTGATTAGACCTTAGTTTGTATTTTAATGGTCAGGAATAATGTGGAATAAAAAATCCTTGTTATATTTAAAAGTAATTCAACTTTACCTATACTTAGGTTTATTAGCTGCCCTTTGGTGCAAGAACAATATCTTACCCTTAGCAGATCCACAGGGCCTATCAAAAGTGTTTACTTGCAACATGATAATTAATATTAGCAAGGAATTAATTTGCTAATAACTAATTATCCTGTGGACAGTAGTATTAAAATCTAAGCACTTTATACCAAGACTTATTTACATATAGCTGAAGTTTCATAAATTAATATTTCAATTATCTTTGGAATTTCTCATATTGAATTCTCAGAAATAGTTAAATATAGGAACTTTTGTTTTAAAATTTCTTTTTACAACTTAGAATTTTTTTATTTCTCTGAATTGACATTGTTTTATTATTTTCTTTAAGAATTGAGACTATCCTGAATTGTTGAGCATACTTCAGCTTAATTTTCCATTACAACAAACCCTTGTTTAAGAACCAAATTTATCCTAATGTTGTCATTGTTTTTTCCATTTTCCTTTAACCTACAATTATTTTTATTTTAATTTTAGGAAAACTATAACCCTGTTTAATATCATCTCCCAAGTCAAAATCAGATAAATAAAGCAATAAAGGAAACATTAGAGAATAATGTCTTCAAATTGCCATAGATATGAAGTTTAAAAACAAGGTCAATCACAGAAGGTGTAAAACAATCATTTTGGTGAAGTTTTAGCTGTGTTGTGTGTGCCTATATATGTGATAACATTTATTAGGCTATCAATGTTAATCTCATTCAAGAAGGGGAGAGTACATTGATTTCTGAGATTCAATTTATTTCTACTTAGTAAATTAAAAGTAAGTTTATTAACTAGCAAATATTGCCTAATAACCTGAAACAGAATAAACCTTAATATTATTTATATTTTACCAACATTTAAAATATTCTGTATCTGTTGTTTGTTAAAATCTGAATATTTTGGTTTAAAAAAGGTTCTAAATTTTATTTGTAGAAAATCATAATGTGAATTTCATTTTACCAAAGTTTATGAGCAAATATTGTTGATATTTTTCAAAGGTAAAATATAGGCATTATGAAATCTAAACCAGAAAAGAAAGTATAGATTTATGTGGCTTAGTTGAATCAATGAGTCCAAAATGTAGAATTATGAGAAAATAATTAAATATTGTATTCTATGCATACAGATACTCCTTCAAATAATCAATAATTTTGGAAGATGATCATATTACACTGAAAGGTTTTTTGTTTGTTTGTTTTATTTTTTACAATTGCTTATTAAAAGGATAAGTGAGAAACTGGAGTGTATTAAGCATACAAAGGGAATTAGAAACATCAGTCTTGATTCTAACTTCATCTGTAGCTAACTGAAAATGAGAAAGAGATGTTGGGGTCACATGATTCACTTCATAGAGTTTGATATCCATTATGACACTATTTTATTTTAATATTGTAATTGAAAGATACATTTGCAGGTATTTATTTGTACATGATATTTTTGAAGTATATATACATTGTGTGGTGACTGAATCTAGCTAATTAATATATGCATTACCTTACATATTTATTAATTCTGTGGTGATTAGTATCTAAAATACAAAAGGAAAACAACCAACCTGATTAAAACAAAAGCAAAATATCTGGATAGGCATTTCTCAGAAGAAAACATATAAATGGCCAACAAGGCTATAGAATAAAATGCTCAATATCATCATGGAAATTCATATAAAAGTCATAATGAGCTATCACTTCATTTCTGTTAGAATGACTACTATAAAAAATCCAAAAACAGTGTTGGTTAGGGTATGGAGAAAAAGCACACTGTTGATAGGAATGTAAATTAGTCCCGCCTTTGTAGAACAGTATGAAATTTTCTCATAAATTTAAAATTGAGCTATCATATGATCCAGCCATCTCACTACTGAGTACACACACACACACACACACACACACACACACACACACACACACAGGCTACAAAACCAGTGTATTGAAAAGATATCCACACTCCCATGTTTATTGCAGCACTATTCACAGTAGCCAAGATCTGGAGTCAACCTGTGTCCATGAACAGGTTAATGGATAAAGAAAATGTGACATATATACACAATGGAATACTATTTAACCACAGAAAAGAAGGAAATTCTGGCATTTGTGACAAGTGTGAACTTGGAAGACATTACGTTAAGTCAAACATTCAGCCAAAGGAAGACAAGTACCACATAAACTCTCTCATATGTGGAATCTAAAAGAGTTTAACTTATTTAAGTAGACAGTAGAAGGGTAATTACAGAGGTTGGAGTGGTTGGAAATAAGATTTGAAAGATGTTCATCAAAGGATACAAAACTACAGTTAGATAGGAGGAATAAAATTTCAAGAGATCTATGATACAAAATGGTGACTTTAGTTACCAATATACTGTATTCTTGAAAAATTGCTGAGAGTGGATGTAAAATGTTCACAAATAAAATAATAACTCTGTGAGACGATGTTAGAAATTAATGTAAGTATTTCTTTTTGTCTCAAGATAGATATGTGAGCAAGGGTGATAATTGCTTTGGTGGTTGAAATGCAGATGAAGGCCATTGCCTTCTTTCAATGTTCTTCAAGAGCCTTTGAAGGGAAAGGACCAAAGTAGTATTAAAAAAAAAAAAAAAAAAGTTAAATGTATTGTCAAAAACTTCCATCATAAACTTAATATATACACTAATTTGAAAAGTTTATTTATATCTCTGAGGATTAGTTACCTCATCATAACAATATGTGGTATATAGTTGGGTTATTAGGAAGGCTGAATTAAATAATGTAAGCGACATGTCAGAAACTTAAGCTATTTTAGTACTAATACCATATTTACTTAATTTAATATTTTAATAGGTATATATCAATGAAATATTAAGCTATGTTTTAATATTTGTAAGAAAATTCTTTTATTATATTTAAAATACTAATAAAACTTATTTAATCTACAAGTTATCGCATTCCAAAAATATCACTGCAATATGAATTCAGACGGTTGACATACAAAAATTGCAACCTTCTCTAGTTGAATAAATTTCCTACAAATGTTCATCTCCTTTAATTGATGTTCATTCATGCAAGAAAATATATAACACCAGTCAAATTGCAGATGTAGTAATGAAAAAGCAAAACTGTGCTGTGAGTTTTGAACACCTCTTTAATTTGACAGTAGTTACCTGACTAGAAAGAAAATAGACAGAACTATTTACAACTGCAGAATTTGCTGCTGGTTTAAAATTGACATTGAAGGAGGCTACCCTTTGACAAACCCCCTTTGGCAACAGTGCCACCATGTCACCATAAATAATCCTGCTGGGATCAATTGCCATGCTCCCCAGGGAAAGGGTTGTCCATAATATCACAAAAAAGTAATGAGAGCAAAAGATATTCTGCTAGAACATGAGGCTTTCCTAAGCATTAAACTAACAAAGCTTGAACTAAGTCAGCCGAGAAGTACACTGTAGGAAACTGCACATCAGCAAAACATCTTGGCAGAAAACGGACATGTAGAAGTGCATGACTGTCTTATTTATTCTCCACTCTTGGGAACACTAATGTGAAAGTGACTAATATGGTGTAATAGTTCCTAGAACCAATTAATTAATCATAGCATGCCATTAATAGATACATTCCTTGGGGGAAATATTTCATGCTCAGGGAAATTAAAGCATTTTATTATGATAAAGTTTCCCTAGTCAAAAATGCTTTAAATTTATATTCTCACATTGTTAACTAAGTGGGTATGAATTTATTTTTCTGTTGTCTACAGGTGATTTCTGGAGGGAAATACTTTAAGTGTTCATGTGGAGTGGAATTAGAGCATGGCTCTTTTTGTTTGTCATCTTCTACTCTGCATTCACTGCAAATATTTTGTGGATTGATCCTACTTTCTAGATGAATATAATGGAGCTCAGAAAGCTTAAGTGATTTGCAAGTTGTGGCAGGGCTGGTAAGAGGCAGTGTTGTTTTTGTACTGCAAGTTTGGAATTGAAATCTCTTTCAACCACGCAGCTTTCTTTGTAGGGCATAATTATGACCACATCTAAAAAAATCAAATTCTGAAACAATATAGGCTATATTTTACCATATCAAGAACAGTTAATAAGGGTATATTTGAATGGCTTTGATATGTTTGCTCAGTTTAATTTTTATGGCTACATTGTGAATTATAGGCATTTTAAATTTAATTGTTTTTAAATGTAAATTTGACAAACATATTTAAAACACTTGAGTTCTCACCACATAAATGACAAGTATGTTTGGTAATACATATTTCTATTAGCTAGATTCAGTCATTCCACATGTATATATAATTTAAGACATTATATATAATTTATACAATTTTGTCTGTCAATTAAAATAATAATAAATCATGATTCAGAAATATATTCACTGATATTGGACATAATGTTTAGGAATATCAATTATGCAATTTATATTAAAAGATAAATAGCTGTCTAGCTTAAAAATAGTTATAGTATTTTTATAGCCATCTCTGGTTATCTCTGCAATTAACTCTGGATCAAATTTTCATTTCTTTATTTAACACTCAGACTACTTCAAAGAAAATCAGATATGAAATTTTGTTGAAGGCTCTATGAGGTAAACTGGGTTATGTGTGGAGAGACTTCATAGCACACCACTATGCAGGATTTATATTCAAGTACCATTCATGTATCTTCTTCCCACAATACATCTTCCTCCGTTCCCTTGATTCCTTGTTTTTTTCCAGACTTTTCCTGTACTCCCATGGAAAGACTATATTATAATATTCAAGAGGGCTTAGGAGGACAACAGATTTGTGTTGGCCCTGAATCCATCATCTACTCTGGTTAAAAAGTTTAACCTAGATTTATCCTGACAATAAAACCTACTGCATAAGGTTAAAATGGGTATTAAATAAGATGCCTTTAATGTGTTTAGCACAACATCCAACTAACTGTACTTATTGTGATAATGGTGACAAAAAGTGTCTGAAGCAAATAGAGAAGAAAAATCCTTAGTCCATTTCAAATGATCTCCATCCTTCTTTCCCCAAAGAGCATATAACATACAACACAACTAAAAATGAATTTAAAACATTTAAGATTTTTAGACGTATCTTCTGACAATATTACCATTCATAGGTTCTTCTAAAGATGGTTTCTTAAAATTATACTTTAAGTTCTGGGATACATGTGGAGAATGTGCAGGTTTGTTACATAGGTATACACTTGCCATGGTGGTTGCTGCACCCATCAATCCATCATCTACATTAGGTATTTCTCCTAATGCTATCCCTCCCCTAGACCCCCAGCCCCTGACACGCCCCAGCGTGTGATGTTCCCCTCCTTGTGTCCGTGTGTTCTCATTATTCAGCTCCCACTTATGAGTGAAAACATGCACTGTTTGATTTTCTGTTCGTGTGTTAGTTTGCTGATAATGATGGTTTCCAGCTTCATCCATATTCCTGCAAAGAACAGGAACTCGTCCTTTTTTATGGTGGCATAGTATTCCATAGTGTATATGTACCACATTATCTTTATCTAGTCTATCATTGATGGACATTTGAGTTGGTTCCAAGTCTTTGCTATTGTGAGCATTGCTGCTACAGATGTTACAAACAGCTTTATAAAGTAAGCACTCAAAATCCTGGCTAGAGCCCTGTCTTCCTCCTAGGTCATCCTCTTGAGGGTATCTTCATATTTCTTTTGCATTAGAATCCCAGATAATATACTAGTCTTCTTAATTATGTTTAACTTGATTTATCTGGCATGGTGCTTTAAGTCAGTGCATTAACTAAAAGTGCATTTCAGGGACTATTTATATCCATGTTCACTGGTTAGTAGATATGGTTGTGAGAGGTGGTTTTCTAGACAAATATGGTGCTTGAGTTTTATTGTTAATCAATTCTGATCCTACGAATTCATGCATAATATTCTGCAAGCTTTGTGGGTAAAGTTTACAATGCCTTTATAATAATGTAATGTCTTTTAAGAATAAAAATTATAAAATCATCAAAATGACCTATATGTTTTCAAACTAATATTTTTCTATTTGTTTTTAGGCTCCTACAGAAAGTATATCCATATTCTAATACACATTTACAATGATTATGTTATATTAGACATCATTGTAAGTGACTAAGGAGAAAAAGCAATATTAATACAATTTTAACTGCCATAGACTCTTTTATTGAGATGAGTTTTACAGTTCTAGTAATCAACAGAAGAATTTTAAAAGAAAAATAATTAGAATAATCTACCTTAGTTTCAGTGCCAGGCATTGATCTTGGTTCTGGCATTAGAGAGTAAGTATGATAGTTAAAAATCTCTAGTCTCATAGAATTTATATTTTAGTGGGTGAGAGAAACAATAAACTATGTTTTAGTAAAAACATACGGGACATTAGATGATTCTAAGGAGGAAAATGAAGCAGAAGAAAAACAGGGAGTGCTTGGAATATTTTTAGTGGTATGATTAAGGAAGGCAACCATTTGAGAAAACATTTGAACAAAATGATGAACAAGGTAAATTGGTGAGATATGTAGCTATCAGAAAGAACATTGCACTCATATGAAATGAGTACAGGGAAGCAAGTCTGAAAAATCTGAAAAGCAAGGCTAAGGCTTCAGCGGACCAAATGAAGGAAAAATCTCAAGAGTGATAGCAGAGAGGAAATGAGACATGGGCTATGTCAGATTGTGAAGGGGAACTTATGAGTTATTGTAAGAATCTTGGATTTTACTTTGAGTGAGATGGAAAGTAAGTAGAGAGTACTCATTGAATAATATCATCAGCACTTTGGTTTCTTTGCTGATAATTGATTGAGGTGGGCCAGTGTGAAAATAGAAAAATATGACGCCATCTAAGTAAGAGATGATGGTAGTTTGAAACATAGGGATAGATGGAGATGTAGAGGGGAAAAAATAGATTGTATGTTGTTTTGCATTAACAAGATTCCCCCATAGATTGATTGATTATTGAATGCTTAAGAAGAATTATGTATGACTTTAAATTTGTTAGACTAAACAACTGCAAAGATGGAATTATCTTAGTAAAATGGATGATACAGGTGAAAATTTCAACAGTTGTGGTTATATAAAATATAAGATATCCATTAAATATTTAATTGGAGATGTTAAATAGGTATTTGGACATATGATTCTGAAATACAAGGGAGAGGTCTAGCCCAGAAATAAACTGTTGGAAATTAACTTTTATTTGCACGAGAAACATAGATGGGAAATTAAGTGATTATAGATAGTAAAAAGTTGATACAAACAGATCATGGTTCTTGTTGAAGAAATAAATTGTTCTTGTATCAGTGTATTTCTAGATATATTGTTTTGGGGGCAAATGAAAATAACTAGCATAACAAACAGGCTATGGTTGTTATTAAATAGCATTAAACTTACTGAGTAAAACAGAAAAATATATTTGGAGTTATTATTTTATATTAAAAAGTTAAAGAACATAATTAACTTATAACTATAAACATAAATAAATTTACAGAAAATAATTTTGTTAACATTTCCTATCACATCTCTAATAGGCATTAAAAAATTGTTAACACCTATTTAATCATAATTATCTTCACAAAAGTTTTTTGAGGTTGATGGAACAGAGATTTGCAAATGAGAAAACTGAGAAAAAAATTGCATTTCCTAGAGCTACTCAACTGGTCCTGCTCCATTTTTGGAAGAGTGTTGGCAAAAAATGTAAGATAATTTTACTTAATGTCCTGATTTTACAGAGAAAAACTTGAGAGACAGAATGCTCAGTGAATTACCCACATCTCTTCCTGACCGCATTTTAAATGTCAAAACATTTGCCTTTATAAAGTCAGCTTTTCAACATGAAATATGTGGAAAATCTCACTAAAATAACAGTTTGTTTGGAAGAAAAGCAAGATTGGCTTCACATAATATAATTCTTTCAAGAAATTTGTCTCATATTTTATTTTATTCTTGATGTTAGCCATTTTTTAAAATCTTATGCAGATGATGAAGTGAACATTAAATTAGTAACACACCTGTTAAGATTAAATCAGTATACACAATTTGAGTCCTTGTCTTTAATGAGGTATATGTTTGATTTTGACAATTTTGTCAAGAGTACATACAAATAAATTTTCAAAAAAGGTCATTTTAGGCATTGGGACAAGATACTTTGAACTATAATATGTGATCCACTCAAGAAACATATTTATTCTCCCAAAACATTTGGGAGAGAATAAAGTATTCTTTAAAGAAATAAAATATTTCTATAATTATCTTTTTCATCACCGCAATGCCATTATATATTAACTAAGGCATGCAAAACCTTTGGTGTCATGTAAAGCAAAATACAGTAATTAACTTTTAAAATGCATTCTCCATTTAAGTTTAATGAATTTACTATCATGCCACTGTAATTTTGAAAAATAGAAGAGCTTGAAAATAATTTAAAAGGGTTTTTGCATTTAAATTTAAATACAGTTACTTAAGACTAATGATGAGAAAGACAACTGAAATCCTTCTTATTAACGACTATATGGATATAAGTATAGGCAGATATTTGAGAGAGGATTTACTGGTCACGTTTTTTTCTTTAGTACCGTAACTCATTTCCTAAAGTCCCTATTTCCAGTGAATGACTTTGTGAAAAGTTTTAGGGAGCACTGGACATTCTTTGCTCTCAGATATTCTGGCAAGTTAACAGAACGTAAGCTTGAGTGAGTTTATTCTACATAAAAGGATATCTATATATATATGTGTGTGTGTGTATGGATGCACAAATATACACATATATAAAACCAAATTGAACTTTTTCTTTTTATCTGTAAACTTGAACTATATTAAAACAAGAACAGTAACTTTCCAAGCCACGAATTTCCATGGAAGAAAAATAAATTACTATAAAACTTTATCTTGGGGAAAATGAAAAGACAATTTAGCTGTCTTCAAAAGATGAGTTTCAACAGGTTTCTAATTAATCACTGCAAACTTATTAATGAATTTCTCTTTCAGTTCAGGGAGAGGTAGTAAAACCTATTAAACCACAGGAATAATTATAGTTGAAAGTACAAATTGGAACTTTTTGCAAACATTTTACTGTTACTATTGTAATTATGATAATGGAAGATGTCAGTTAATCAAGACTACCAAAACAATATTTAAACTATATAATGATTTTCATTTTTCCACTTAAGCTGTAGTAAAATATTAACAATGTATTGGCCAGGCGCGGTGGCTCAAGCCTGTAATCCCAGCACTTTGGGAGGCCGAGACGGGCGGATCACGAGGTCAGGAGATCGAGACCATCCTGGCTAACACGGTGAAACCTCGTCTCTACTAAAAAATACAAAAAACTAGCCGGGCGAGGTGGCGGGCGCCTGTAGTCCCAGCTACTCGGGAGGCTGAGGCAGGAGAATGGCGTAAACCCGGGAGGCGGAGCTTGCAGTGAGCTGAGATCCGGCCACTGCACTCCAGCCCCGCGACAGAGCGAGACTCCGTCTCAAAAAAAAAAAAAAATCCCAAAGTTGATAAAGCAAAAGTAACTATCATGTCCCAGCTACTCGGAAGGCTGAGGCAGGAGAATGGCGTGAACCTGGGAGGCGGAGCTTGCAGTGAGCTGAGATCCGGCCACTGCACTCCAGCCCCGCGACAGAGCAAGACTCCGTCTCAAAAAAACAATGTGTTACATATCAGTGTTATAAAAAACTTATTTTAAGACAAGTATAATGCAATTAACCACAGACATTGAGAAACTTGTTTTCTAAAAATAAAACCAAAATTGAATTTATAAATTTTATCGATCAACAAAAAATTAACAGTAATTAACTGAGCACAGATTTTAGGCTTAGCCTTATGCTAGAATAGAAAGATTATAATAAAAATAATAAACAACTATGATACTTTCATCAATGTATGAGAATTTCGCAAAACACAAGAATTTCTACTATTATAATAAATGGCATTTCTACTTGCTCAAATTTAACAGATAATACTATATGAAAAGTACTATAAAACATATGTTTGTATTGAAAAAGAACTATATCTAAGTATGTCAGTTATTTCCAGGAGCATTTTGTTTCTATCAGTGTTCAAGATATATCTATGTAATTTAGCAGCTCTCAATTGTAATTTAAATTGTTTGTAAAATGATATAAACAATTCATAGTCAAAGAGGTAGAAAACTGTGTAATCATTGTATGTTAGACAAATCATAGAGTATATCAGAAAGAAAAAAATAGCAAATCTTAAATAAATAATAAAAGGAAAGAGAGTACCCTAAATGCTATTGATGCTTGAATTAATATTAGGAAGCCCCCTTTCCCTGTTGGATAGGAAGATCGGCTTTATATGCATTTTGTCATAGAATACGATTCATTTCTCTTTTGAATTTACTGTCATCTTATTTCAGTAATTATGTAATTTCGTGAGTGTGTACGTTTTGTGTAGTTAGGGAGTCTTCCCAGGACACTATAACCAAGCATGGTCTCTGGGCAGTCCCTCATATTCTCCCTTTATAGGGAGGCCCTTCTAGTTTCTATTACTATTGTTCTGATTGTCTTCACACTGTGCCTACTCAATTAATATCCCCCAAAGTAACCATTTGTGATATTTTCCTAAAGTACCTGAACAAAATAATGCCCAGTGCCTTTTAACTAATGCAGCCAAATGTATGAAATTAAAACTACACAATTTACTACATCTATTTAAAGACTATGATTTACTGTATGTATAATAATCCTAAAACTAAATACTATACTCTCACATATAATTACTAATCTCTGAATGACAATAAAGTAATACATACTAATACTGATTTTGATTTGAATAAATTATAAACTCAGATTTGACAGACAATAAATTAATCTCTAATATCTGTAAGGGAATTTAGAATTTCATATATTGGGGTACAAAGAGAAAAATTATCAAGGAAACAGTTCAGCGAGTATGAATTTTGTGTTTCACAATTACCATGGTATGTTACATATGTTTAACTATAGTGATGTAATTTAAACAGAAACACCCACAGAGACATGAGGTTAAACATTCCTCATACAAGAGCTCATGTTCATTTTTCTTTTACTTCAAATAATTCACTTTTCTGCCTCAAGGAATAAAAGATGAATCTCTCTAAGTTTTTGAATAAATATTACGTTGCATGACAACATATATGTGTGTGTAGCACAGGAAAATTTTCCTATACTTTACAAATTAGAATTTAAGAATAAAAATTATATGGAGGGTTAATCACTTTTTGCTTTGCAGACAGTATTACGATATTTGAGATAATTTTACAGATATTTGATTTTACTTGGTACTGTGCATTTTTAGAGAAATCAACATTATGGATACTATTCTCCTAAACTAAAGTGAAAATTTAATTACATTACACTTTCTTTCACATGACCATCGCTTTTGTAAACTACAAAACATAAATGTCTACACATTTAAAATTGGTTTTATGTATGTTAGATATATTTGAAGAAGTTTTCCTGTGTTAATTATTGTCTTCAACTGTTTTGGCATGTCTTAATTAAAATATCTTATATAAAACATAAAAATTAAGTGACATTATTTCATTAAACCACTATTAAAATATTCTTGAGAAATGTATTCTTTGTATCTAGGAACACCGGACCTCAAATAACTTTATTTTAAAAGTTCATCGAAGGTTGAATTGTCTTTGCACAATTTAGATTTAAATAGATTATGAGCTCACGTTGTCAGAGAAGCCAATAAATTAATCTTTCATATCAGCAAAGCAATTTTGAATGCTTTCGCAACTAGAGGTGCAAGGAGAAGCACCAATAAACATCTTGTCTTCTCCAAATAAAAGATCAATAAAATGAAAAGCTGTTTTTCTAAAAAGATAAACAAAATAGATGAGTCCATATATAGACTAAAAAAAGAAGAGAAACCCAAATAGTTAAAATTAGAAACAAAAAAGGAGACATGAACTACTGATAACTCAGAAATACAAAGAATCATTATAAGAGGCTAAGAGATTATAATGAACAACTGTATGCCAACAAACTTGAAAAACCTAGAATAAATGAATGAATTCCTGAATGCATACCACCTGCCAAGATTGAGCCATGAAGAAATAGAAAACAAAAGCCAATAATGAGGAGGTTTAAGCCTGATTTTAAAACCTCAAAGAAAATTCCAGTACCTGGTAGATTCACTGATTAATTCTACCAAACATTTAAAGAAGAACCAATACCAATTCTACCTCAAATTTACCAAAACAATTGAAAAGGAAAGAGCACTTCCAAACTCATTTGAAAGACCAGCACTACTCTGATAGTAAAACCAGACAAGGACATGACAGCAAAAGAAAACTACAGGCCAATATCCCTGATGAACATAGATACAAAAATTCTCAACAAAATACTACCAAACCAAATTCAACAACACATTAAAAAGATTACTCACCATGATCAAGTGGGATTCATCCCAGAGATGCAAGGATGTTTCAATATATGCAAATCAATAAATATAATACACTCCATTAACAGAATCAAGATAAAAAACCCTACGATTTCTATTTCAATATTTGCCATCAAAAAGCATTTGATAAAATTCAACGTATTTTTCATAAAAATCCTCATCAAAATGGAAAGACAAGGAATATACATTGAAATAATAGAGACCATATGTGATGAACCCATGGTTAACATCATTTCGAATAGGGAAAAATTGAAGGCCTTTCCTATAAACAGCGGAAGGTGACAAGGAAGTTCACTTTTCATCACTTTTATTCAACATAATCCTGGAAATCTTTGGCAGAGCAACTAGGCAAGAAAAGGAAATAAGGGCATCAAAATTGGAAAGGAAGAAACCAAATTAGCCTGGTTTGAAGATGACATGATCATCTAGAAAAACCTAAAGATTCCAGAAAACAAAACAAAACAAAACAACAATAAAAAAATGAAAACCTGTTAAAACTGATAAATTCAGTAAAGTTGCAGGATACAAAATTAACATACAAAAAAAGTTGCATTTATACACACTAATAGTGAACAATTTGAAAAAGAAATCAAGATAGCAATCACATTTACAATAGCTACAAAAATATAAAACATATAGGAATCTAACTAAAGAAGTGAAAGATCTATACAAGAAAAACTATAAAACTCAGATGAAATAAATATAATTTCTTCAGAAAAAAGAAAATTACAGGCCAACATTCCTGATGAACATAGATAAAATATGCCAGTGGAATTTACTATTCTCCATAGTGGCTTTACTAATTTACTTCTACCAACAGTGTACAAGGATTCCCCTTCTTCCATCTCCTCACCAGTATCTGCTATCGCCTGTCTTTTTGATACGAGCCACTTTAACTGGGGTGACTTGATATTTTGTTGTAGTTTTTTCATTTGTTTGATGATGAGTGATGTTGCACAGTTTTTCATCAGAGAAAAATGAAAAGATATTACATGCTCATGAATTAGAAGAATTAATGTTCAAATGGCAACACTATCAAAATCAATGTACAGATTAAATGCAATCTTATCAAAATATGATGGCATTTTTCACAGAAAGAGAAAAAAATCCCCAAATTTATATGGCACCATAAGAACCCCAAATAGCTAAAGTAATTCTGAGCAAAAGGAATAAAGCTGGAGGCATCACACTATCTGACTTTAAAATTTACTATAAAGCTATAATAACCAAAGCATCATGGCATTGGACTAAAAACAGGCACATAGACCAATGGGACAGAATAGAGAACCCAGATATATATCCACACATTTACAACTCACTCATCTTTTACAAAGGCACCAAGAACAAGCAAGTATATTCAGTAAATGGTACTGGTATATATCGACTTTTGTATAACTTTATGCAAAAGAATAAAACTAGACACCTGTATCTCACCAATCAATAAATGCAAGTAAAACATGGTTTAAAAACTGAAATGCGGGAGGCTGAGGCAGGAGAATGGCGTAAACCCGGGAGGCGGAGCTTGCAGTGAGCTGAGATCCGGCCACCGCACTCCAACCTGGGCGACAGAGCGAGACTCCGTCTCAAAAAAAAAAAAAACTGAAATGCAGGATCTGAAACTATAAAACTACTGGAGGAAAATACTGGGGGAAAACTCCAGGATATTGCTCTGGAAAAATATTTTTTGTATGTGTTTCAGACCTGAAAACCCCAGGCAACCAAAGCAAAAGTAGACAGCTGTGATTATATCAATCTAATAAAGCTTCTGAACAGCAAAGGAAACAATTAGAGAAGTGAGTAGACAACACACAGAGTAAGAGAAAGTATTTGCAATCTATCTATCTGACAAGGAACTAATAACCGGAATATATAAGGAGCTCAGATAACTCAGTAGTTTTTCTAAAAAGCAAATAATCTGATTTTTAAAATGGGCAAAAGATCTGAGCACACTTTTCTCAAATGTAGACATACAAATGGCCCATACGTACATGGAAAAATGTTCAACATCACTCATCATCAAAGAAGTGCAAATTAAAACCACAATCAAATATCATCTCGCCCCAGTTAAAATGGCTCGTATCAAAATGGCTTATATTAAAAAGATATCAAAAATAACAGATACCGGTGAGGAGGTGGAAAAGGGGAATACTTGTACACTGTTGGTAGAAATCTAAATTAAGGCAGCCACTATGGAGAACAGTATAAGGTTCTTTTAAACATGTAAAAATAGAGCTACCATGTGATTCAGAAATCCCACTGATGTTTATATATCCAAAATAAAGGAAATCATTTGACAGGTGTGGTAACTCACGCCTGTAATCCCAACATGTAGGGAGGTGGAGGCAAAAGGATTGCTTGAGACCAAGATTTCTACACCTTCCTGGTCAACATAGCAAGAGCCTGTCTTTAAAAAAATTTAAGAAAGATTAAATTAGGTGATGCTTGCCTGTAGTTGTAGCTACTTTGGAGGCTGAGGTTGGGAGGACTGCTGGATTCCAGGAGTTTGAGGTTGCAGTAAGCTATGATCGCGTCACTGCACTCCATCCTGGGTGGCAGAGTGAGATTCTGCCTCTCTAAAAAAAAAAAAAAAAAGCAAAAGACAGAAAGAAAGGAAATCAGTATATCAAAGATATATCTCTACTCCCCTGGTTTATTGAAGCATTATTCACAATAGTCATGGCATAGAATCAACCTAAGTATCTATCAGCAGATGAATAAAGAAAGAAAATGGAATATTCTTCAGCCATAAAACAGAATAAAATCCTGTCACTTACAGCAACATCTATGGAACTAGAGGCCATTATGATAAGTGAAATAAACCAAGCACAGCAAGACAAGTGTCACAGGTTCTTACTCATAGGTGGGAACTAAAAAAGTGAGTATCATGAAGATAGAGAATAGATTGGTGGATTTTGCTCACATACAGAGTTATGAAATCTGTTGCTGTGGTAATACAATAACAAATATCAAATGAAATATTGAATTATTACTTATTAACAATTAACTTATCATATGTATATATCCATATCTAGATTATGTAATGTAGTAGAGAATCCAGAACAAGAAAAGGAATGATAAAAATATAAATTTCCTATGGTCAAAAATCAGTGCTTCATCCAATTTTAAAGGATTATAAAACTATTTCATAATATTGAAAATGCTTGTGTACATTAATTAAAAAGATACATTTATATGTAAAGTGATAATTATGTAAAAACTTTTTAAAAATTATACTTGATAAAATATTCCCAAATATTCCAGGCATCTTTATTTTTGGATAAGGAAAGTACAAATAGCTTTTCCACTATATTTCTGTGTATTGATTACCATAGTATGGAGAATTCTAAGATGGCTTCTAATACACTTTGCTTTCTCTTGATGTGTGCTCCCTTTATAATTTCTGGGATTATGAATATGATGAATCGTATTCTTGTTATTATGTTAGGTAGCTCAATTGGTTTTAACAGATTATTCCTCTGGGCCAGATTCAAAGGCTTAGGTGCTTTAAAGGCAGAGCTTCCTCTGGCTAGTCATGAGATAATAAGTCAGAGACTGAGAGTGTAAATGTTTGACACCTCATGGATTGGCTTGAAGATGGAGGAAGTCATATGGGGAAAAAAAAAAAGTTGACATATGAATAGGAGACAGGGTCTAATAAAAACAAAACAAAACAAAACAAAATAAAAACAAAAAAGTGGGCAAACATTAGGAATTGAGAGTGATATCCAGCTAATAGCCAGCAAAAAACATGGGGACCCTATTCCTACAAACCCAAGAAAATTCTTTAAACAAGGAGTTTGGAACAGATTTTTTTTTTTTGCTTGTTTTTTTGGGTTTTTTTTTTTTTTTTTTCCTCAGACCCTCCGAACAATAATGTAGCTCTACCAATGCCTTATATGTCTTGAGATATACTTCGCAGATAACACAGCCACATCATGCTAGACTTCTAACATGGAAAAACTGTCAGATAATTAATTTGTGTTGGGTAAGTAGCTATGTTTGTGTTATTTCTTTCAGCAGTCCTAGGAAACTAATATAATTTTATTTTCAAAAATATAGAAGTAGTTTTCTTCTAATAGAAAAATGTCAATTTAATGTTTACTGAAATCACTCAACACTAGTATTTAATGAATAAAATTATAATTTCCTAAAATAAAATGATTATTTCCTAAAAAAAGTGCTGTATTAATCTGCTCGCATTACTATAAAGGAATACCCAAGATTGGGTAATTTACAGAGAAAAGTGGTTTAATTGGTTTACAGTTCTGCTGGATATACAGGAAATGGTGCCAGCATCTCTTTCTGTTGAGGACCTCAGGAAGTTTATAATCATGGTGGAAGGTGAACCAGGAGCAGGCACATTATGCAGTGAGAGTGGGAGCAAGAGAGAAAAGCTGGGAGATATCAGACTTTTAAACTAGAAGTTGCATGAACTAACTGACAGAGAACTCACTTATTACCAAAGGGATGGTGCTAACCCATTTATGAGGGATCCAGCCCATGATCCAATCACCTCCCACCAGGCCCCACCTCCAACATTGGGAATCACATTTTGATATAGGAGTTAAGAAGCAATCCCTTAGGCAGATAGTGAGAGAGTCCTCCATAAGGCTTTTCTCCTTAATGAAAAGCAGCCCCACATCATTTTCTAACAAAGAGCAGCCTATAAAGGCCAGCTGTAGACATAAACAAGCAAGCTGGGAGCTTGCACTGGTGAATACCGGCAGGAAATAAGGACTAGACATGTTCAAGACTTCAATCCCATCTTCCCTTCTCTTTGTCAGCCACATGTACAGCAAAGAGCAGACAAGATGGTGCAGACAAACTGGAAATTCCATTTCATAAGGCAGGTGTGGTGGCTTGAGCCTGTAATCCTAGCCCTTTGGGAGGCCAGGTGGTGGATCACCTGAGGCCAGGAGTTCGAGACCAGCAAGGCCAACATGATGAAACCCTGTCCCTACAAAAATACAAAAATTAGCCAAGCATGGTGGCACATGCCTGTAATGCCAGTTATTCAGGAACCTGAGGCAGGAGAATCACTTGAGTTCAGGAGGCAGAGGTTGCAGTGAGCGGAGATCACGCCACTGCACTCCAGTTTGGGTGACAGAGGGAGACTCTATCTCAAGAAAACACACCCACCCACCCCCACACACACACGCACACATACACACACACACAGCAGTTTTGCAAAATGATGAATACAACTTATTAAAGCTTCAAATACTATTATTACGCATCAATTAGAAGTAAATAAAAATAATATATCTAAATTAAACATTTCAGGTATCTGTAAAATAAATCAAATGAAAGAGGCTTTTTGATAGCCCATGAAACAATTGCCCATGACAAATTTGTAAAAGGCACATTACAGAAGAGGGAGAATTTATTCTGAGAAACTCTTGTTCAACATATTTTACAAATTCTCATCACCCTTGGCTTCAAATATCTTTACAAAATACTATCTTTATAACCATGAAATGTCTTCTAAGAAAGTATTATGTTCTAAGTAAATGGTAAAACAGTCATAAAATTAGCATATTTGAAACTGTGTATAAAGTAGTGATATAAATTCAGTAGTAATAAAATTAAATTAACATACATATAAACCAAAAAAATTCATTGAAGGTCTAAACATCAAAAATTAGATTATTTTATATTTAATGTCCTGAAGTAAGCTTTGTAAGATGAAGTTTCCATATTAAAACCAAAAGGTAGTCCAGAACTCAGATCTCTGCATAACTCATTATCATAGGTATTATTAGACAATTAATTAAAAGATAATGTTTGATCATTTACCAGAGTTCTAACTAATATTTTTAAGGATCATCTTTCTTTCTAGTCTCATCATATAGCCAACACTACTATGTATGTGCCACTTCACTTTTATGGGCAGAAGACTAATATAGTTGTTACTTTTCCAACTAACTGCCTACTTTTTGTAAATATCATTCTATTCTTCTTCCCTGGAATATTTCACATGAGAAAAGGTATAGAAAATTGGACTGCAATCACTTCAGTGAAGGTAATCCTGCAGGTTAGACTTTTAAAACATGTCTGAACAATGTAGTTGCTTTTCTCTTTTAAAAAAAATAACTATATAATCCCTGGTTCCATATTCTATACTAAAGTTAAAATAATGTAAAGTAGAACTCAAACTGTTACGTTTTGTTTTATTTTTTTTAACTTCAATGTAGTTCAAAATATCATGCTGTTGCTTATAGCAAATGAATTATAGACTTCCATTTTAATATCCTACAATAAGTAGAAATGTTCTCACAGCATGAACACGTTGGACAGCGAATGTAGTATCGTTAACTTGTTTATGACTTGAAGAACATTGGAGTTTATTTGTCTGCCAGAAAGTAGAGGCAAAAAGGATAGTCAAAAAAGACAACATGGTTCTTTCAATGTTTTTCTCTAGTAAGTGACTATTAAGAATAAAAAGAAAGTAAACTTCCTTGAAGATATTAAGATGGTCAATTGTAATGTTTTGTGAATATTACTTTGGCAAATATTTTACAGAAAACCAGAATATGTTATAAAATTTTAAATGATTTTCAACTTTCGCCCTAAATATGCACTTTTCAGAAGGTAAAAGTCCTGAATCAGGACTTTTGACTCTATGTTGTTTTCCTTATGAACTCATTAGACTCACAAAAGGTGCCAGTAGAGCATCTTATATAGTACCTTAAGCAGGTGTGTGGTCAAATGTCTTTGAATTTTAGGTATTACTTTAGATCAGATTATGCACACTTTTACAATGACAGCTACATAATGAAACATGGAATTGAGTTGGTCATAGGATATATATATGTTATAATTTCCACCAAGAAAGAGGCAGGACTTAATATTCAGTTATTCTAATGAAAGAAACAATTTTTTATGGGAATATAGAATACTCTAACTCCTGCTCTATAAAGAATACCACCAGAAGAGTATACTTACTAAATTAGCAAAACAATATTAAACTGAAACCTAGTAAATATAATTTATCTAGTTATCAAATAAATATTAACTCTAATTACAGATCTTTCATAGACATTGTACAATATTATTTTACCACAGCAGTGAGTACATCTAAATTATTGTTGATTATTTTTCATTGGGCTGATTATACTATTTAATGCGATCAAATGTAACTTTTCTGTCATGAATGTCTGTGTTGATTTTAAAATGTGCAAGACACATTCTGTCTAACACCCAGAATCTACAAGGAACTTAAACACATTTACAAGAGGAAAACAAACAACCTCATTAAAAAGTGGGCAACAAATATGAACAGACACTTTTCAAAAGAAGACATTTATGCAGCCAAGAAACACGAAAAAAGCTCAACATCACTGATAATTAGAGAAATGCAAATCAAAACCACAATGAGATACCATCTCATACTAGTCAGAATCAGAAATTATTAAAAAGTCAAGAAACAACAGATGCTGGCGAGGTTGCAGAGAAATAGGAATGCTTTTACACCATGGGTTGGAAGGTAAATTAGTTAAATCACTGTGGAACACAGTGTGGTGATTCTTCAAAGATCTAGAACCAGAAATGCCATTTGACCCATCAGTTCCATTACCGGGTATATACCCAAAGGAATAGAAATATTTCCATTACAAAGGTAAATGCACACATACGTTCCTTGCAGCACTATTCAAAATAGCAAAAATATGAAATCAACCCAAATGCCCATCAATAATAAACTGGATAAAGAAAATGTGGTACCTATACACCATGGAATACTATGCAGTCCTAAAAAAGGATCCTGTCCTTTGCAGGAACAAGGATGGAGCTGGAAACCATTATCCTCAGCAAATCAACATAGGAACAGAAAACCAAACACTGAATGTTCTCACTTAAAAGTGGGAGCTGAACAATGAGGACGCATGGCCACAGGGAGGGGAACAACACACACTAGAGACTGTCAAGGGTGGTGGTGGTGGTAAGGGGAGGGAGAACTTTAGGATAAATAGCTAATGCATGCAGGACTTAAAATCTAGGTGATGGGTTGATAGGTGCAGCAAACCACCATGGCACACGTTTACCTATGGAACAAATGTGCATATCCTGCACATGTACCCTGTAACATAAAATAAAAACAAAATTAAATTAAATTTTTAAAAGTGTAAGAACATTGTTTTAAAGAGACAAAAATAAAAGGGTTAGGAACAATGTTTCATGAGTAGATTAATAATAAAAAATAAAAATATTATGTGGGGAATAGAAGAGATTGTCATTTATATAATGAACTTGGTCACCTATTCTAAAGATGCCTGTTGATTCCATTGGAGAGGCCATAGTTTGGAACATCATAAACCAAAACAATATAAGGGTGCATGGTATGTTCTCTCACCCCACCAAAACTCACACACAATAGATTAGTTTTGAGAAGAAAGGGGATACAAATTCATTATGCTGAGAAACTTTGTAATAAATTGTTTCTTAACTGTAATTTTCCTATAAACTCAATTCATTACAAGGCTTTTTGGCATAATGGCATTATATTCAGTTTCTACTCAAAAGGTTACTTTGTTCACATAGCTTCCTTTCTCTCTCTACTTAGACAGTAACTTTAAAGAGACATTTGTATATTTTTTGAAGAGCATATTCTGAAGATAACCAGTGGACATTACAATATGAGATAATTTATCCTTCTGATTACTATTTTAACGTCAACGTTCTTATGAAGACATGGGATACAATAGTCTGAGTCCTTAAAATTTTCTTTTGTGTTTTATGATTGATTATATATATGTGAATAATAACTCATAGATAGGCAAGGATTACATCTGAGAAGCAAATATTCCCATCAATAATATAAATATATGTATAGAGGAAGATTTTGCAGATTATTGAAACTATATATTGCACACATTTCTATGCCTTTGTTCTAGTATTTAAATTCACTTCTGTTTCACCAGGCACAGTGGCTTTCACCTGTTGTCCCAGTTACTAGGGAGGCAGAGGCAGGAGGATTGCTTGAAGCCAGTTCAAGACCAGCCTCAGCAATAGTAACATTTCATCCCTCTAAAAAATGTGAAAAAACTCATTTCTGTCTTTTAATTTCCTAAATAATGTGACAACAAATCACTTAGAATAGTAAAGCACAGTAGGAGGTCTTTACACAATAAGATAAAGGATTACTGGATATAAAATTTTTGCCTTTTAAGTTTTTCAAGTTCTGGAAGTAAAAATAATTAAAAATTCTATAATTTAATGTTTATAAAAGTCATCTGCTTCAATAATTATTTTTCTTTCTTCTATTGAAAAATATATTAAACATTTTATGAAAATTGAACAATTGGTCAGATTAGCATATCAGAAAATTTTATGCAATTAGTTATTAAAAATACAATGTAAGACTAGTATTTATTAGGAAAAAACTACTTTGATATTTATATGATAATTATTCAGATGAAATTGGTTTGAGCCTTACTTCAATCACTATTTGTCCATTATGTATATAACTAAAGCTACCATCATAATTGTGATTAACTTATTCATTTTTGTATTCTTTGGAGGAGAGAGGAGTGACATTCTGAAAGCATCCTGTGTCTTCCATTGTAACTTGTCACTAGGTCATACTTATAGAAAATGAATGCCATTGAAGAACAGAGATTACTTTTTTTCAGCATTTTAAAAATGTAAGTGATCAGTTCTGTACTTAGCTTTTGTTGCTAATATAAATGTTTGTTTAAAAAATGTTAAATAATAATAGTAATAACAGAAAGAATAAGAGCTTAAGTAGTATTTAGCATGTGCTGGACATGTCATTTTATTAATTTTTATTTATTTGGGTAAGTAAAAATGCTACTTTTTATATTCTGGTTCATTTCAAAAAGTTTTGTCCTGGGTTGACTACTTCATAACTGCCATTTCATTTATTGAGAGATTATTTTTTGTTACTTCTGGTGTTTTAGTCTAAAGTATCATTGTATGAAATGTGTCTTTTAAAAAATATAAATATGTGGAGAAACTTTTAGCATTTTTACTCCTTTTTCCCCTTTATCTCCATCAAAAGTTTCAAAATCTCATATATAATCTTAGCAATTATATTGCTTTTATTGATGCGTTACAGATCTTTAAAGTAATATTTACTGCCAAATTTTAGCTTTCTTTCCTTCAGGAAATAAAGTAAATTAAATATATTTTTAAAACTGTTTATTTTAAATATTTTTTGGATTTTCTATGATTAATATGCTTGCCAATTGGATAAAAAATTTGATAAGATTGTAAAGATAATATATTTTATTTTTACATTAAAACTTTTTATTGTGTATTTATGGGGTACAGTGTGATGTTTTAATCTTTTAATCTATATATACATTGTAGACAGATTCAATCACACTAATTAACATATCCATCACCTCACCAATTTTTTTGTTGGTGAGAATGTTAAAAAACTACTATTTTAGTGATTTCCCCAGAAATATAAATACTATATAATCTCATTTATGTGTGTAGTCTAAAAAAGTTGGTCTCATAGATACAGAGAGTAGAAAGGATATGAGAGAGAAGATATGGTGAAAAGGAAAATAATAATCAAAGATAATAATCACAGGATGTAAAGCTTCAGTTAAAGGAGAAATAAGTTTTAGTGATCTCCTGCACTGCATGGTGATCACAATTAATAATAGTGTACTATACATTTCAATTTTTACACTTTTAAATAATAAAACTAATCCCCAAAATATTAAATAGAAAAAAAATACGTTTATATATTGAAAAAAAACTAATACCAATTTATTTTGTTTTCTGTTCAATGTCCTACTATACTGCTGACAGTTAATATAGAGTTATGAACAATAAACTGTTGCTTTTTGGTGTGCCATACATGTAAATTTAGTTTTGTGGCAGAAATAGGAAAAAGTGTCTTTTTTTCTAGTTCTTTATTTCTTTCTAGACAAATTCCAATAAATTTTTAAAATGTAAAACTCAAAATAATTTTATTTTACTTGATATCTTTCCAGACTTTCAATTTTAAACTCTAAACATGCTGCATCATGCATAGTATGATAAACAATAAAGACAAAAAAAAAATACCCCAATAATCTGAATTAATATTACTAATAATAAACCATAAAAGCAGAGAGTAAAATAATGGTTGCCATGGGCAGAGGGTTGGGGAAAATGAGAAGATTTTGGTTAAAGTGAACAGTCAGCCATATGGGATGAATAAATTCTGGGGATGTAATGTGTAGCATAATGACTATAGCTACTAACACTATATTACATACTGAAATTTGCTAAGACAGTTGATCTTAAATGTTCTTATCACACTCATACACACACAAACCACAACTAAGTGAGGTAATGAACGTATTAATTAGCTTGGTCTGGTAATAATTTCACAACGTATACATACATCAAAACATCATACTGTACATCTTAAACATATACAGTGTTTGCTTTTCAAGTATACTTCAATAAGGCTGGAAAAAACTCATTCATTTTACATCTTTCCTATTATAAATATTGATGTTTTCTCAAAATTTTAGCGAGTAGTCTGATTTTAGAAGATGTTAGTTTGCCCTTTATTCAGCAGAATCTGCGTAATGGTAAATTTATATAACTTGCTCTATTCTTATTTTCATTTCTTCAAGTTAAGTGGACAATTTTTGAAATAGATATGATTGCAGGAAAACTTCAGTCTTATTTTTTTTATATATAATTCTAATAGTCAACAGTTAAAATAAATAAACTGATATTCGCTATAGAAGGATGCGGTGGCTCACGCCTGTAATCCCAGCACTTTGGGAGGCTGAGGAAGGAGGATCACGAGGTCAGGAGATCCGGACCATCCTGGCCAACATGGCCAATTTTATAACTTTCAGGTCAGATAGTTTTGTTTTGTTTTGTTTTGTTTTTTTCCAGAAGCCAAAGAACAAGAGCACTTTAATAGGCTACAATGGTGAAAGATGCTTATCTCTACACCATTTTATCATTAAAAGGAAAAAATAAACAAATCAAACCGTAATCAAGTAAAAGTCAGATTATTCTTCCTTTGAGGAAACTGTCTATAACTATCCATTACAAAAACCTAAAAATAAATATGAAGAACTGTTTCTACATCTCATTAAGGACAGAAGTGGCAATAGCTAAATGTAAGGCACACAACAGGAGTAAAAGAAGACCAGGCTAAAATTTAGGATCAGTGTAAGACATTTATAAACTACGTTTTAGAGGATTAAGATGCAACCACTGAGTCCATAGTCCCTAATTTATCAAGGAAGATTTCTCTGAAACCAAGGAGTTGAACCACACTTCCAAATAACCAGGCAAAGATGTATAATGTAGGATCAGGTTAAGACATTTACAACTTAGAACTACATTTTAGAGGACTGAGATGCAACCTCTGAGTCCATAGTCCCTAATTTAACAAGGAAGATTTCTCTGAAACCAAGGAGTTGAATCACACTTCCAAACAACCAGGCAAAGATGTATAGACGGTTAAGCTGGTTAGGACATTCGGAGGAAAGTGGAAAGCCCCTGGAATGTGTTTTCTGCAGAAAAGAGACTCCTTGCCATCTAGGAATAAGAATTTAATTGTCCAAATTTTAATATGTTTAGGAAGATCAATACTTTTGGAGAAGAGAAAGTTAATCCTTGAGTAAATAATTCAATTTTATTAAATGACAGAGAATAAGATTTGCTAGGAGACTAAAGTTATTCAATAACACACACTTAATACAAAGAAAATTAAAACATAAAATAAACTGTTTCCTTTAACTACTATCATCAAGTGAAAATATTGTTTGCTATTTCAATTATATTCAATATATTGACTTCTGTATTATACTATATATAAGATTCATGCTAATCTCAAGAATTAAATAATAAATAAAATGAGCTATACCCAATAATCAAGGTCTAAAATGTTAACATAAAAATAACAAGACAAAGACATCAATTATGTTTCTTCCTTTAGTTGTGCTTTATGCAAAGCTCTTGATTAAAAATACAAAACTGGGTACACATATGTGAACTCACTCCTGTGTGTCTTTGGGTATGGGAATGTGCTCACATTTGTTGTAAGGGAGGAAACAGCAGGGCAACCTGTATACATGAGGAGAAATGAAAAGAAACTAAGCAAAAGACCAAGAGAGGTTGTAAAATTTTGATTAATTGTTCTTAGAGAAATTATTTGAAGCTCAACACATTCAATGCACATGTACCCCAGAACTTATATAAAAAAGTAAAGTTTAAACATGTCAATCAGGTATTACAGTATTTCCACTAGATAATCAAAATCTAAATTCAAAAAATACACCCATTTCTGTGTCAGACTGTGCTTCCAGGAGAAATATATAAATAAATCGGGGGGGGGGGGGGTAGGAACATGCAGGACCTATTTCTAGGTAGTAAAATTTGCATTGTCTTTTTCCTCTCTTTCCATCATCAAATTCTACTCATTACTCCAGTGCCCCTCTTCTCTATATCTACACACCACCCAGAAGAAACCTCTAATGATTTCAGACGATTTACCTTCCCCATTCATGCACCTACTGCAGTATTTTCTGCCTATCAGTGTTACAAGGCTCAGCCTATATTTCTTCCAAGACATGATCCTGGAGAATTGTCATTAAAATAAAATTATTGTATGTTGATATGCTATTCAGCATGTTCTAGAGAGTTATGCTCTTAGCAGATGTTCAGTAAATATCTGTTGTATAAAGGAAAAAATTATCTCAGCCTATGCATCAATGAATGACACTTCTATATAACATAAAGGGAAAACACCCAGTGTTGCTCTCAGTAATCTCGAGCTAATTTTAAGAATTGTCAAGTTGAAAAAGTTTTATACCATCACCTTATTCTTCCAGGTAAAAGCTACTTACCTTGTAAGTACATGAGACTTCTCGAATTTAAGATCCAATTTAGTTGAAAATGTGTATAAAAATAGACTTTATAAATCATTTCCTAGCAGAGCTTAGCAGTAGTGGGTTATTTCATATATTATCTATATTCATTAGACAACCAAGTTATACAATCATGATCTCTCAGTTTTATAGATCATGAAGTTTTCTCTCAGAGACATAATTGGTAGAATTAGGTTCCACATGCTATTTTTATTAAAATATGCTGGCTCTTTTGAACTTTAGCTCTGGCTTCCCTCCTAAATTTCAACCTTAAATGTGAGCTATTGTTGCCTCATATTTTCTACAGACCCTAAATCCGAGGCAGGAATAAAAAGATGGTAAGATCCTAGGATCTATCTTTGGACAGCAATGTGATGTATTAAGTTCTCAGGTCTATTCCCTATGTTTTGTAAAATCTTGGTTGAGGCAAAAAGTTGCCGAATTTGTTTCCTTACCTTGAAAATAGGCAAAGTAACCATACTTACTCTATAGATTTATTGTGAGGAATAACTGATATTTTATATAAAAACTTTTTTTTACAGAGACCTGATATATGTTATTATTATGTAATTATTGATTAAATTACTGCAAAGGGGGTTCAATTTCAATTTTCAATAAAAAACAAATTAGTTATTTTTATTAATTTTGTCTAATTTTTCCTTCAAATTAGTTTCTATTATATATCCATTCTATCTATAAAATATACAATAATTTAAATCAATGACAAACATCGGCAGATATCAAATAATTTTTAAAATATGAAATCAGTAAGAATTCAAGGACTGATACTTATTACATAGTTTACATGCACATTTTATAATTAATTTATTCTTTTTCTGTTAGCTTTTGCAAAATACTTTTCATATAAAGGTTGATACTTGCCTGTAACAATCAAATAATCAATGACAAGACTGAGCTTTCCAAGCAAATACTAAGTAGCTATGTAGATAGAACTTAAAATGCATTTAGTTTTAAAAATGTATATAATTCTAACTATATGGTGTCTGCTCCCTTTAATTTAATGTGATTAAATACAGCTTTTAAGACTATAATGCAACTCAAAGTTATTGATTATTCTTGCTTCCATAAATGTATACTAATTTGACTATATGAAATAAAAATGAGCTTTTATTAAAAATATTTAAAAATTATTCAGATGTAAAATGCTTTATTTTAATGTTAATATTAACTATTTAAGAAGTGGGAGGCTTCTCTGTTTCCTAGAGTAACAGAGTCCTTGAATAATAATTTAGACAAGTAGCAATTGCATAAATACACTATCCATGATAATAATATCACAATTGTATCTCTAGAAACAAGAGTTTCTGGATGAATAGAAGGTGGAAAAAAACAAAAATACTGAAAATAAAAACAAAAAAGAGACTTTCTCATTTCATTTTATTCTATACTTAGCCTTATCAGAGGAAATATATTACAAAAGTAAAATTTTTATCAGTCAAAATGTATAGTTAATATCAACTTTTCATTTAAATAGCTATGACACTAATCCAGACCAGTATTGTCTTATTTCAACATTGCTGCAACAGGCTTTTTCTAGGTCTTTATTTGTTATTTGAATAATGAATTCTGAATACAGCAGAAAGAATACAGAAAGAATAGCCTTCTGTATATCTCTTTTCCCTCTTGTCACTGCTATACTGAGGAAACTGCAATATCTTCTCACATTTATCAGCTCAAGTCCAATCGCTCACTCTTCTTGTAAGACTACCCGTAATCTGTCTGTCCTCTACTGGATATAATTCAATTTAATTACTCTTGTTATTTCTCAACACAACCCCACCAAATTCAGTCATGTTTACATCTCACTGCCTTACAATTGTATTATATTTGTTTCTACTGTTATTAAAAATAGCGTAAGTTTTTCTCAATTTTAAAGACTTGAATAAATCATGATATATTGAAGTCCTAATTTGTTCATGTAGTAGTCTCAAAATATTTCAGAAAGCAAACTAGAATAAAATAAAATATTAATTTAATTGCACTAAAGTATTAACTTCGCCTAAAGAGATGTCTGACCTTTGCACTTGACCTCTGGGGAGGCCAGAGACTAAGATCAGCCAGGTGGACATTCAAGTATATCTACATGACCAATTCCTAATCAAAACTCTGGAAACCAAGCCTTAGATAGTGTCTCTTGCTGGCAACACTCTCTACAAATTTTCACACACAGGAGTAAACATCTGCACAATTCCCCTAGGAGAAGACAATTGGAAGCTCCCTGCTTGGTGACTCGTTGACCCTGTGACCTATGTGCCTTTTTAATAGCTTTTGCTGTAATAAGCCATAACAATAAATATAAAAGTTTGCCGAGTTCCATGAGTCCTTTCAGTAAATTATTGAACCTGAGAGTGGTCTTGAAACTCAAACTTTTCATGAACAAAAACTCCCAGTAGGAAAAAACAAACAAACAAAAACAGAATTTTCATACTTTTAGCAACATCTTCACCAATATTTTTTTCTAGTCTCATATTGACGCTTTCTCATCTATCTTATGGTTACATAGAGTGAATCTCTCTCAACATGTATATCAGAGCATATACATTCAAATATATAATTGCATGTAGTATTTTTCATATAGTGGACAATTCATTTTCCAGTAGCCATTTCTTAAAAGGTACTACAGGTTTTAAACTAAGTCATTATAGGATATATTCTCTATAAAACCACATTATTCCCTTCCCCTTCCCCTTCCCTCTTTATTCTTTCTTTTTTACTTTTCTTTCTTCTCTAAAGATGTCTTCAAATACTTTATTTTTAAGAGCAATTTTAGATTCACAGCAACACTGAGAGACAGATACAGATTTTCCATATACCTTCTTCCCACACACATGCATAGCCTTCTCCATTATCAGCATCCCCCACTGGAGTTGTACATTTGTATTTTTTAGTAGAGACTGGGTTTCTCCATGTTGGTCAGGCTGGTCTGGAACTCCCGACCTCAGGTGATCCACCCACCTCCACCTCCCAAAGTACAGGCGTGAGCCACTGCACCTGGCAGGAGTGGTACACTTTTTACAACTGATAAATCTACACTGACACATCAAAATCTCTCAAAGTCCATAGTATATTTCAGGATTCACTCTTGGTGTTGAATATTCTATGGGTATGAAAAAATGTATAATGGCATGTATTCATTATTATAGTAACATACAGAGTATTTTATCTCCCCTAAAAATCCATTACACTCAGCCTATCCATTGCCTTCCTCCACAAACTCCTGGCAACCACTGATTGTTTTATCATCTCCACAGTTTTGTCTTTGCCAAAATGTCACATAGTTGGAATCATACAGTATGCAGCCTTTTTAGATTGTACTATTTCACTTAATAATATGTATTTAAGGTTCTTTCATGCATTTTCATAGTTTGAGATCTCATTTCTTTTTAGCACCAAATAATATTTCATTAGGATGTACCACAGTTTATTTATCCCTTCTACTGAAGGACATCTTGGTTGCTTCCAAATTTAGTCATTATAATAAAGATGCAATAAATATTTGCCCACAGGTTTGTGTGTGGTCATAAGCTTTTCACTCCTTTGGGCAAATATCAATGATTATAATTGCTTTACTGTATGAAAAGAATACATTTAGTTGTATAAGAAGCCACTAAAATGTCTTCAAAAGTGACTGTATGTACCATTTTACATTCCCATCAGCAATAAGATTTCCTGTTACTTTGCATTCTGCCCAGCATTTGATGTTGTCAGTGTTTTGGCATTTACCCATTGTAAGAGGTGTATAGTGATATCTCATTTTTGTTTTCATCTCCATTTTCTTGAAATATTATGAAATTTTATAACTTCAAGGGTATTTGCAAGTTTTTGTGGTGAACTGAATCTATCTAAGCAGTCAGTATTACTTTTCATGTGCTTTCTTGGCAAAGCTTCATATAGAAGACTCAGGAATCTGTTCCGTCTGAATACTATTTTGCATAAGAAGGTCACTTGATATGTAATTTCTTCCATTTCTCCATATATCTTTATCTTCACCTTCTATGAAATCTAAACCAAATTATCATCCAGCCACATTTCTTATTTTGCAGATAAGTTTGTTTAAAGCATGATTGGTGTCCTAGTGTGATTTCCTAATTGATGTAAGATATTTAAGGCATAATCATGGCCTATAAAAAAGTAGAAATATAATGGTAGATACACACACATACTGAATTGATGATTTCAAAATAATATTTTATAGTGATAAATTTGAATCAGCTGTGAAAACAAGATAAAGTTTTTATTTGCTTGTTAGATTACTTTTTTGTGATTTTTGTTTTTTTTTAGGAGCTGAGAGAAGAGTGAAGTGTAGGTGAAGTATTTTCTTCCCCCTAACTGAAGATTTATTTAGTCTTTCTCTGTGTAATGCTATTTCCCCCAATCTCTACCTCAGGTTCTAATGCTTGATTAGAAGTACTCAAATCATTAGAACCATAATATTCTGGAATTTGACATCAATACAGAAAATTAAACTCATTATAATTGTGTTTAAAGCAAAATATACAAAGATCTTACTATGTGTAATGTGAATAGGTGGACGTTGGGAGCAAATGAACCTTGTATGGTTTGCTCATCACAATATGTCTCTTCTACATAGACATGAAATAGGCACTTAAAAAATAGTTCTTGGATGAATAAATAAACTTTGCCTATAGTCATGATTTTATGGCCAAAATGTTGTTTGTCTTCCTTGTGTGCTTTGAGCTGCTTTCCTAATTGTTGAAAAGTAGATGATCCACATAATTATAGCAATGGCAATATGAGGTAACTTTCACTGATTAGGTACTATTTATCAAGGTCCATTCTAGCTTTCTACATGGATTTCCTACATTAGCATAGAAATACTTTTATAGTATATGCTATTCAGAGTTAAACTAAAGCAAACAAGACAATGGTTTGTTCTTATTTCATGTCAAAAAACTAATAATATTTTATAATAGAACAGGTTTGATCATTTTAGAAATCTAGCCCAGTTTCTGGTAGAAGTACAAGGTAGTTAATGAATTCACTACATGCATAGCATAGTTTTTGAACTTTTACTTCATATTTTTCTTGCTGTTTTAAAATTTGCATTTGTAAGATATATGTCACTGAGAAAAAAATTATTTAAAATGTCTTTTTGCAAAAGCCAGGTTTCTCAAAGGACAGAGGAAATAGCATCTCTATGGCAATAATTGCAGTCTTCCAAAGAATGTAATTTATACTCTTTAACTAATATTAATACTGATATTTTTCTATGAAACTGTTGCATGGCAAATATGCCTGCCTAGTTCTGGCCAAGCTCAGAAATACTGAAGATGTTAGAGGAAACAAAAATGAACAGTAGAGCAGAAGTTCCATGACAACAGTGTGACTTCATTAGCAAAATTACATATAAAGTTCATTCCGTATAGTTTCTTACACATTAAGTAGCATAAACATATTGCATGATTCATTTAATCCTTAATTTTTCTCCTGGATAAATTATCTAGCTGTTTCAGTTCATATTCATTAATCTTGGGGAGAAATAACACAGTTTATTTTAGAAAAAAGACACTTTCAGTTTCTGTACCAAAGTGATTAATTTACAGTTTGTCAAAATAGTCCAATTATCAATGGAATCAAAAGCCCAAAACAGGCAAATAGACAATGTTAAGAAGAAGAAAAAAACCTAGATATGAATTATTTCACACCATTTTCAAAATTAACCATAAAGTCCCTTTTTCATTTTGCCCAGCTTCTTCCTCTTTGTACTCTGTCCCTAAATTCCCTGTTCCCTGCTTTATATTTATCTGGTCCAAGCACAATAGGCATTTATAGCATCATTTGTGAACATCTAGCTATTTTGTAAGATTTACTTAAAGTTCCTTTTTTAACCCTGTAGCTTACTTAGGCTTTTATTTTTCTCGTGTGTCCTCTTTGGTAGATATCTCTCATATAATACATGCCTATAATTATTTACACAATGAAGTACAAAAATATGTTATTTATTCTAATAGACATAATATTTAAAGGAGCTAGAAATTTTTTCAGGTGTGGAATATTTTAGAGGAGATTTATTGAACAAATATATTTAATAATTTGAAGAGGCTTGTAAAAAATATATTGTAAGAAAATTTATCTTTTTATTTTCTGAATATGTGTCTAGATACTTTTGAATGTATAAGCTCTATAGTTGTGGGTACTAGAAGATATTGACATGTTATTAGGTGGTAAATAAATGTGTTATAAATTTCCTTATGTCCATATGTGTATATATATGTATACATATATGCATATAGACTCATAAACATCTTACAAACATTTCTATATTCTATAGAGTGAGGAGACAGTAGGATGCTTTAGAGTGACTTCCCACTAATCTGTCCTACAACACTGAGTCATATACTTCCCTGTAATAAAGACATTGCAGAGGCAGCAGGAAGGCTGCCCCTGGCAGAGAAGTGCAAGGCTGTCTCCACCCTGAGACGTATTTCTCTATAGGGAAGATTACAGGGCAAAATTATTCAGTATAGGTTTCTATATTCTTATAGAAAGGTTAAACACATCAGGCTGCGAGGCCATAGAAGACTGGATAGTAAATGACTTGGCTCCTGTTGCCTGGAATTGATAATCCACAGATTTATAAACTATGCATAGAAACAGAGATCATTGATTCTTTCATACATCCTGGAATAGCTGAACCTTAAGGTAACCTAGCAGCAGAAAACTGTTGCAGATAAAGACAAATAATAATATATCAAAAGTGGAGAAAACACCAGAGAAAGAACACAAATAAAATAATTAGAAGAGGCACAAAACACTACAGATATGCTCAAACTGATGAAAATATTCTGACATCCAACCTTCATTTGCGAAAAACACTTAGGAAAAAACAACCAACCAATTAAGGAACAGAAACTTAGCTTGAGGAAGAGAGGAAACAGTGATGAGTACTATATACCGTGTATAATACAATAGACAATACAGGAATAAGTAGTATAAATTCTAAAGTAGTGAAACAGAAGGGACATATTTTAAATGTAATACTACTAATGATATGGAGATAAAAGTCATGTGTTAGTCTGCCTCCAGTGAAAAGAGGGAAACCATATAATAATTTAAACAGGCGAAATTTAACATAAATGTTAATATGACCCATAACAGGGGATAGAAATAATAAGGGATTGGCTAGTAAAAAAACAAGAGAAATTTAAACACAAAACAAAACAAAACAAAAAACACTACAGCAAGAAAAGATGGAAAGAACAGCACCTTCCCCCAGGGAAGATACAATGCATACAGAGGAGCCCCTTGCCCAGAGCTGAGGTCTTCTTGCTGGGAGGACACAGTCACAGCTCACTGAGTACAGAGCAGACATCTTGGTGCCATGCTGAGGGAACTTGGAAATTTGCCCTCTGGAACTTGTGGGAAATCCTAATTCTGAGATATTAGGAAAAGCTGTTCATTGGATAGTCCTTCTTCTGAGGCATTTCACTACAAAACTGCCCAAAACAAAGTGGTGAGGAAAACTTTATTGCTATGTGCTGATTGTATACTTCAGGGACTGATTTTTGAAGAAACTATAAAAAAATTGATAATGAGATATTGATAACACATCAATATCTTCTAGTACGCACAACTATAGAGCTTATACATTCAAAAGTATCTATACACCTATTCAGAAAATAAAAAGATAAATTTTCTTACAATATATTCTTTATGAGCCTCTTCAAATTATTAAATATATTTGTTCAATAAATCTCCTCTAAAAGCATAGAGGAGCACTGAAGAAACCAAAGGCAATGGGCTACAAATAGTATTCAAGGTGGCGAGAGGCCAAGAACAGCTGCTGGCTGCTTAGTTCTTCTGGCTTCCGTGTATTACAGGAGCTGGACACTGAAGACTGTAAGAATTTGGGGAGCCTGGTCTTGAGGAAAGCTTTTTATACACTGCGAGGGATCCCACACAGTGACCACACAAGCACCAGGAATCAGAACATTTCCTGTTGCACAACACTCCAGTACTCTCTACTGACAAATCTGTGGCAGCTGGTAATGAAACCAATGTTTAGAGGGCCCAGGTTCATACTCACAGAGAAGGCAAAAAGATGAATTGGGGACAAGGAGGCAGTAATTGATAAGTGGACAATATGCTCCTTTGATCTTTCAGCTTCCATATGCACCATTCTACATAAATTTGAACTTGCGGTTCAACAAGAAAATAACTATATTTCTGTTAAATATACAGTTATCACTCTTAAAAATGAAAAAGAATTCTCTCACTTCTCCCCAAATGAGGAGACACAGAATCACTAAGAGTCATTATATTCATCACTAGACATGTTGATTACCCTTTAAAATTCAGTCACCATCCCACTAAATACTGTCACCTAAAGACCAAATTGTAATGTTAACTTTCAACAACTTGTATACAAAATATGAAAAATAGCTATCATTTTCAAATAAACACAAACATCTAATATGCAAATAGAAACATGAAAAGATTAATTCCTATAATTAATTAGTTGATGCTGTAAGGGACGTCTATATTTCCTTCTTTAGATGCCCATTCCATTTATCTCCTAACCTCAGGCAGAATCTGCATGCAGCATTTGCATGTGACAGAGACACTTCAAATTTCATTCATCATTGGATCTGCTGGATTTCAAGGCCCAAGTCATACAGCAACTTGTACTGTAGCCTTACCTTGCTGTAGAGATTTGTCTGGTTCTAATCTCACTAAAAGCTAAAATCTTTAGAGAGACTGTATAGTATATGCTGCCTCTTCTATCAAAAAAAGAGACCCACCAAATATTTTGCCTTTCTTTATCCTGTAGTTGATATAAGATGTAGAAACTTGTCTCTCACTTTCCAGGGGATACTTCAACTTGCTTCCAGCCACTAAATCCCTAGATACTTCATTAAGGTGCCTGGCTTCTGAATTTTTCTAAGGTTGATCGCCCATCATCTCATTCACATATTTCTTAGTAAGACATTTCAAGTACTTGTCACTTCCTGGTCATTGGATCCAATCAGCATAATGTAGTTAGTATAGTAGACCAGCGTAATGTTCTATGGAATGTCAAAATGATCAGAATCTCTCAGGACTATATTTGAGTGGAGAGTGATAGAACTGACATAGTTTTGAGGCGTCATTGGGAAACTATGCTGTTGAACTGGACTTTTCAGTTAAAGCGAAATGTTTCTGGTGGCCTTTGGAAGTTAGTATAGAGAAAACAGCATTAGCTAAGTCAATAGTTGCAAAAATACCGGATCTGTCTTGATTTGTTCCTGAAAAAATATTACATATGGTCAAAACAACTCCAAAGCTATGAACATGAAAACAAAAAATACTACACTGAAAAGGTAGCTGTGATTGCAGTCACCAATAGATTAAATGTATTATAGTTCATAGTGATTTTCCAAGTCCCACATCTGACTCCTTCACTAGCCAACCGGTGAGTTAAATGGGAGTATGACAGATGTCCTGAGGCCTGCTTAGTTCAAGTCTTTTATTATGGAATTAATTTCTTCAATTTCCACACAGAGTGCGTTACTGCTTCTGATTTATTATCTTGGAAAGGCATGGAAGTGCCAGGGGTTTCCACTTAGAGATGCCTACCATAATGCCTTCTGCCACGGTTCAGTGAGTTCATATGGGGATTTTATCATTTGCTCAGTTTGTCTACGCCAGTTCAAAAGTGTGTGTGCTAAATGACACAGGTGCCAAGACGCTGTCCATGCTGTAGGAGCTGGGCACTAGAGAAGCCATGTGCAGTGATTCCAGACAACACCTAGTGAGCACACCAGAACTAAGAAGCAAATATCCTTTCTTCTTGCAATGTCTCTTTACTGCCCCCTAATGACAAAGGTTCAGTGACAGGTGGGAAAAGAAAAAATAAATATTTTAAGGGCAAGATCCATTTTCACAGGGCAGAAACAAGGGTGAATTTCAAGTTGAGTGACAATACATCAATAACTGGAACAAATCCTAAATTTGGTCAACAACAACAAAAATATATCTTGAAAGGGAACAGAGTGATGAAAAAAATGGTGTTTCACATGTATTACTTGGGTTATAATTCACAAATCAAAGTCTTAAAAATATTATATCTTATAGGGAGATTAAATCAGCAGTGGAAAAATATAACATTTTCATAAGAATACACAGGAAAATATATATTTGAATGTAATTTCTTTAATAGGAAAGATAAACATTTTCAGAATTAAAACTAAGGTGGACATTTTACAAAAACCACATAAACATTAAGAATTGATATAAAATTCTAACAAAACATTAAAAATTAATGGTAAGAAAAAATATTAAACAAACAAGTAAAACAAATAAGAAACAAGATCTTAGATGAACATAATCCAATATACCAGCTATGACACTGCATATGACTTTGACTGAATTCTCTCCTTAAAAAAATTGAACTGTGATGAGGCCAGGCACGGTGGCTCACACCTGTAATCCCAGCACTGTGGGAAGCCAAGGGGGGCAGATCACCTGAGGTCAGGAGTTCGAGACCAGCCTGGCCAAAATAGTGAAACCCCATCTCTACAAAAAATACAAAAATTAGCGAGGCATGGTGGTGGGTGCCTGTGATCCCAGCTACTTGGGAGGCTGAGGCAAGAGAATCCCTGGAATCCAGGAGATTGAGGTTGCAGTGAGCCAAGATTATGCCACTACACTCCAGCCTGGGCAACAGAATGAGACTCCATCTCAAAATATGTATATATATATATTTTTTTCAAGGAATATTTAGATATTTTTTCAACCAATTCTTCACGGTTTTATATACACACACGCATATATAATTTATATAGTACAATATATAATATATAATGTATAATTATATACAACATAAAATAAAATACATAATATGAAATCATATTATACATATAACATATAATATATACTATAAATAAAATATAATATATAATATATATTTAATATAATATACACAATGTATTATATATTATATATAGTGTATGTAATACATGTTATATAATATTTTATATTATATTATATTTAATATATAACATATAACATAATATGTATATATTATGTAATATATAACATATGTAATATATAACACATAATATATCCATATTATACACAATATATACATATCATATATAATATACTATATAATGTAATACATATTATATATACTATATGTATATTATTTTATATTATATATTTTATATTTTGCAATATATTATATATATTATATATATGTGTGTGTGTATGTGTGTGTGTATCATACCATGAGGAACTGGTTGAAAAAAACAGCTAAATATTCCTTGAAAAAAGATACATTGAAAGCAAAGTGGTGTCTATAAATATACAGGAATTTATGTTTTAAGCAAGTACAAACACAATAATGTGGTACTGGCAGCCTTGTCTAAGAAAATAAACTTAAAAGGGCACTAAGCAGGATAAAAAAATGGCAGGTAATTTTGAAAGCTAAAGTATATGAAAAGATAGAAACAACATATACTTGTGTGATCTAAGTAACTTGGCAACTAAATACAAATGTTAAAAACATTAATAGGTAAAACAAAAAAGATATAAATTTTTTTTCCAGTTCAGAGAATGAGTCAATGAATATTACGGAGAAGGAAATTGGACTACAGCAGGGATCCCTGATGCCCTAGGCCAAAAAGACCAACACTGGTCCATGGCCTGTTGTGAACTGAATAGCACAGCAGGAGGGGATTGGCATCCAAGAAAGCATTACTGCCTGAGTTCCGTTCCCTGGCATAGGAGTGGCAGCATTAGATTTTCATAGGAGTGACTGTGAACCCTATGTGAGGGATATAAGTCACGTGCTCCTTATGAGAATCTAATGGCTGGTGATCTTAGGTGGAACCTTATCATCCTGAAACCATTCCCTCCATCCCTACACAACCCCCTCCATCGGTGGAAAAATTCTCTTTCATGAAACCAGTTCCGGTGCCAAAAAGTTTGGTGACCACTGTACTGCAGCTAAACAATAACTCGGATGAATCTCACAAAATATTGAAAGAAAGAAATAATGAAATGTCTACATATTTTTAAAACAGAAAAAATATATCTCAGAAACGTAAGCATAGAATATACACATAAAATAAAAACAAAATGATCAGCATGGATGTTTGGATTGTAGTCTTCTCTAGAAAGAAAGGGGGTGGTATGAATAGGAAAAGACACGTGGAGGGCTTTGGTAATGCTAACATTGACCTGTTATAGTTATTTATTAAGCTGGTTTGTATGTTTACATGGCTGGTCAATTTATATTCATTAAACCTTACAATTATAATATTTTTTTACATGTGTCTAACATCTCAGGATAAAATACAAATATATTAACAACATAAAAAATGCATTGGACAGAAATACAACAAAATCTGGAAAAACACAAATATAATGAAGATTTCAAGACACTACATTTGTCTACTTTTCTCTTTTAATTGGATAAGGGAATAATTATATTTTGAACATGCTTTATATATTTCAGTCATTATTAAATATATGCTTTGCAAATATTTTACCTCCAGTTTGTATGTTATCTTCTTATGCTATCAACAGTGTATTTAATTAATAGATTATTTTATTATGATCATGTTTTATGTATTGTTTTCTTTTATGGATCATATCATTTGTGTCATAGAAAAATCAATTGCATTTAACCTAAGGTCACGAATATTTTTTTCTTTTGATTTCTTGGAGAAGTTGTCCAGTTCGGTATATAACTATCTCAGCTTAATTTGTGTATACATGAAAAGTGTGGATTTAAGTTCATTTTTTTCATATATATGTGTATGTGTGCATATTATATGCATATATATGTATGTATGCATGTTTATATATGTATGTGTATAATTATGTATATGTGTGTGTGTCTATATATATATACATACACACATATATACCTGTGCATAAGGTCAGCTATAGGAGAGAGGACTATTTTAATATATTTATCAGCAGGAAAGTGATTTCCGTGATTTCTCGTTTTATAAAGAGTTTGCAGTGGTAGATTTTATGTGGATTTGAAGCAGATAGACTTGAAACTATAACAAATACTTGCAGTGATGTAGAGAAGTGATTCTGAAGGCCTTAAATAAGGTGGGATAGACAAGAGTACTAGATTGAGTTACTTAGAAAGTCACTGATACATCAAACTTACATTTCTGTGTTAAAGCTAGTTGTTTTTGTAAAATATGCTTTCCAGGCTTGGGCATAAAAATCACAGACAGCCAAGATAAATGTTCATAAATATTATAATACTAAATCATGCTTCCAAACTTTTGAACTGACATTAAGTCACTCAATGATATATCAAATATCAATGTTAAGGATAGGCAAATTATTTAGCTTTGTGACATCATTAAAGTTACTTAATCACTCCAGCCTTAAGGTGTTATCTATAAAATGGTAGAGTTTGTAGGGGAATGTTAGGCTATCAATTTCCCACAAAACCGACATTTTTAGCTCTGAATGTGGAGTTCAGACAAAATTACAAATTTCTTATTTATTTCTGATTGAAAATATAAATACTTAACAACCTCTGATGCGGCCAAAACAAATTAGAATAAATGACTAAACTATCAGATTATATTCCTCCTACAAATATTTAGTGAGTCAACAGGACTGTATACATGCTGTTTGTCTACTCTGGTTATATTCAATTTACTTAAATGCTTATTTTCTAGATAATTAAAATAATAAAGGCAAGCTAGACTAAATTATGGCTATGCCTTTGTGACAAGATGCTATGCAGAGCCAGGGATCTCTAAAATGGTAAATGAATATGATAGCTTATATATTTCTCATGTAAAGTTATTGTAAATCTGTGCATTACTTTTACAAAAAAAGTTTCTTACTTTACTAGGAAATGAGCACTTTGCTGGGTGTTTTTATCAAAATGTCCAAAAGAAGCAAAAATATATTGCAGCGATATTAGTAAGAAGGCAATGGTTTCTAATTACATAGGATAGTTGCAGTAGTGCCAGTAGTAGGAATAGTAATAATATAGTGCTTTTAATTTTTTAAGTACATAAAAATCAAATAATTTAATGACTCAAGGCATGTACAAGAAAAGCAGAGATTGTCTTTTGATTCTAGAAGGAGCAGAATAACAAGAAAGTATAGAAATTAAGATAATGCCACCATGAGCTTTACTAGCATACTTCGGGAAATTAGTCAGCCAGACTAACTTGATGTAGAACACATGATAAAGATAAGTGAAAATGTGGCTGCTCTGCCTATGGAGTAGCCATTCTTTTATTTCCTTACTTCCTTAATAAACTTGCTTTCACTTAAAAAAAAAAAAGTGAAAATGTGATAAGTTTTTACATGGTTTAAGTGTTCTAAAAATAGGCCAAATTTCTAATAATTCAACCTACAAAAGTGTAATTAATATTTAATATTGGTTATGCCAATAAGACCAAAATGCATCCCATAAAAACTTGATATTAAGACTGGGAGTGGAGGCTCAGACCTGTAATCCCAGTGCTTTGGAAGGCCAAGGCAGGAGGATCACTTCAGGCCGGGAATTTGAGAACAGTCTGGGCAGCATAGCAAAACCCCCATCTCAACAAAAAAATAAATTAGATAAAAAGTTAGCCAGGAATAGTACACAGCTGTAGTCCCAAGTAATCGAGAGGCTGAAGCTGGAGGATCACTTGAGTTGAGCCAAGGAGTTAGAGGTTGCAGTGATCACACCACTGCAGTCCAGTCTAGGGGCTACAGAGTGAGAGCCTGTCAGGAAATAAAAGAAAGAAAAAGAAAAAGAAAAGAGAAGAGGAGGAGAGAGGAGGGGAGGGAAGTTGGGAAGGGAAAAGCGAGGAGGGAGAAGGGAAAAGGGAAGGGAAGGGAAGCCCTGTAGGGTAGGATCTTGAAGAGGAGGTTTATTGGATCATAGGCCTTGTGGCAGCTTTCTTCTCTTTAGAGACACTGAGAGTAGCTTATGGAGCAGTTCTGCACTGATCTGTGCTGCCGTTACAGTGGAGCTTGAGTCACAAAGACAGATGAGTCACACTCACATTTAGATGAAGAATTTTATATAATCCTTGTTTTCCAAAGTCAAAACACTTTGCTGTCTTAATTCTTATGAACAGCTATTTTTATTTGATGTTGTCCATGAAATATTTGACTTGCCTCTACTATCCTTAGAGGATTATTTCTAAAAGAAATCTGTGATTTATTCTTTTTCATAAGGTAAATTTTGCTTCTTATCAAGCATTAGAAAATTAGTATTCTGCTTATAACATTAAAAAGATAGGAAAATCCTGATGCTACGATGCTCGCTATTTAGAAAAAATCACTGTCTCTTGGTATTAAAGAATGAATGAAAATCTGCCTGGGAAATCAGAGAACCTAAAATGTATTCTCTGCATGAACAAATTAAGTGCATTCCCCTAGGCTCATACATGTCTTCATATGTTTGAGTCTTTAAAGAACTAAAAGCTTCAATATGGTATGATTTAAACCTGTATAGTTTGCTTAGGTTAACTTTTAGAGAGTTCACACATTATGAACCATGCAGGACAGCATAATCTTAGTTATTCCATATGTTAAAAAGTTTTCTCTTTACATTAAAATATTTCCCTTTGATGTTGTTTTCCTGAGTTAAAAACTATAAATTAAGCTCTAACCATAACTATATACTAATACTGCAAATGTCTTTATGTTTTCTAAATATCTTGGCTATATTTTTAATGTTCCTAGGTAATCAATGTTTTCTACTATTTCCAATTTCTTGCAAATGTAACAATAATTACAATAAATATGTTGCTCATGGTGCTTTAATACCTAAAATAGTAGAGTAATAAGGTAAAATCACATTAAAAATATTTAATTAGCCTGTCAAGCTGGATATTTGTTGACTTCTCCAAAGCTATAATACACTTGAAAAGTGAATTTTGTATTGTTTTACGATATATGATAAAATATTAATTACTTTGACAAAAATTTCCCCTCCAAAAAGAGTAAATCAGCTTACTTTTAAGTTCTTATTCATACTGTCTTTCTAGAGAGTGTAGATTTATTTTGAACAACACATGACAGGCAGGATTCAGCAAGTTTTTCAGAGTGTAAATATTTTAGGTGGTGTAAATCATAAGGTCTCTGTCACAATTACTTTCTTCTGTTGTTGTAACAAAAAAAAGCGGCCACAGACACTGTGGAAGTGAATGGCCATGGCTATGTTCAAATACGTGATTTTAAGAATGGGTAGCAGATGAGATTTGGCCCAAGGATGGTTTGCCTATCCTGGATTAAGAGCGTACCCTTTAACCTAAAACAGATACAAATGACTCTAGTTTGAATATGTTTGTGAATAAATCTGTACTAAAAACATTGCAATAATGGGCAATATTATTTATATACATTTTTCCTAATTTATCTATATCTCAAAAATGCGTATTATTAAAATTTGACTTGCATTTCCTCACTGGAAAATTTGACCAGCAAATACCAGGGGTCAGCAATGATGATTCAACTACAGAAATTAATAGAAATATGTTATTATTTATTTATGTACTTATGCTTTGAGAAAGAATTTCATTCTGTGGCCCTGATCATTGTTCAGTGCAGCTTCAAATTCCTGGGGTCAAGCAATCCTTCTGCCTCAGCCTCCCAAATAGCTGGGACTACTTGGTCAGCTTTGTGCCACAATGCCCAGCTAATATTTAAAATTTTTTTGTAGAGTCTTGTGCCCACACTGGTCTTGAACTCCCAGCCTCAAATGATTCCCTGCTTTGGCCTCCCAAAGAGATGGGATTGCAGGCTTAGGCTACCACACCAAGCCAGAATTTTTTAAATTATTGATGGTGTGATTTTAATCTATACAGCTATTAATTACTTTAACCGTCATAATAAATATATAGTAACTCATTGGAGTTACTATGACAACCTGTCACAATTAAGTTTATTTCATCGTATCTTTCTGCCTTTGTTATTTCATTTATTCAAATGTAACACCTAACATTTCTGCTGAGTACTTTAAGGCCAGTCACATATATCATATCATACGGCTCGTAAGTCAATATATTAGTCTATTTTCATACTGCTATAAAGAACTGCCGAAGGCTGGATAATTTATAAAGGAAAGAGGTTTAATTTACTCACAGTTCAGCATGGCTGCGGAGGCCTCAGGAAACTTACAATCATGGAGTAAGTGAAAAGGAAGCAAGCCACCGTCTTTACAAGGCGGCAGAAAGGAGAAGTGCCGAGCAAAGGGGGAAGAACCCCTTATAAAACCATCAGCTATCATGAGACTCAATCACTATAATAAGATCAGCATGGTGGAAACCGCAGCCGTGATTCAATTACCTCCACCTGGTCTCTTCCGCCCCGTGATTCAATTACCTCCACCTGGTCTCTTCCGCCCCTTGATTCAATTACCTCCACCTGGTCTCTTCCGCACCCGTGATTCAATTACCTCCACCTGGTCTCTTCCGTGACATGGGGGGATTATAGGAATTATGGGGATTACAATTCAAGATGGGACTTGGGTGAGGACCGAAAGCCTAACCATATCAGTCACTTAGTATCTCTAAGTGTTAAGAATTTAAAATATAAAAATAATATAAACCAACAAAATAAGCATAACAAAATAAAACAGTATTATCTAATATCCTGTTTTGACTTTCTTTTATTTTCTCAAAAATATATTTTTGCCTTTGATTTGTACAATTCAGGAAAACAACAAGGTCCATACATTTTATCTTTCTCCATTTGTAAATTTGACTTTATGTTTCCTAAGATTGCCACCACTGCACCATTTGGCCTCAACAACACTGACCATCTTCTTAAAAGAGAGGATGAGTAAAGAATGTGGTAAGTCTTTCTGGCCTCCAACTTCAAGGGTTATCACTCAATAACAGGCAAACGGAATGAAGAAGGCATGCGCTTGCCATCTAGCCATCTAGCAAAGTGGAAATTCTGAGTGTAGAATAAGATAATGATCAGAAAAAAAAGCATCAATTTTGAGAGCACTGAATTAAATCAAAACTTCTTTATTTGATAAACTTTTATCACAAAAACATAGGATGTTCAATTTCCATATTTAGAGTGGCATTGAATCAAGTACTAAAGAATTCTTCATCACTTTTTGCAATAATTGAGACATGGAAGCAAGTGGAATTGAAGAGACAATATGAATTTTTATAACAGTTCTCAGAGTTAAACAGATACACTTAAAAATTGTGATGGTTCAGGTGGCTTTAAGTATTTTGTAAGCATTAATGCCAGCAATGGGAGAAGTGATTTTATTGTGTTAAGTGAAAGCTACAGGTGTCAAATTTCAGAAAGCAATGATAGACAAGTGAAATGAGAAATCAAGAATTGTTTTTCATTAATTTGCAGTAGCAGACTTCTGCTTTTAGTTATGCTGGTAGAAAATTGTTTAGAAATTAGTGAGATTACTTTTCCTTCTAGCCAAGATGGAGCAACGAAGACCAGATTTATTATAATATTGGGTTCAACCCCTCAAAAAATAAAATATATAGAACAGTGGTTTTGATATACTAGAGGGCAGGGGGACCTTGCAGTGTTCTATGAGAGACTGAAAATATATAAGATGAGCCCTGCATTTGCCCCAGCTTGCTGCCTGAAGAGAAGCCCTATGACTTCTAGCTAGGAGAGTAGACTCAGGCAGAGCCAGAAAACTCCCTGAGTAGAGTTTAGATTAAACTGGTGCTGGGAAACCAAAGCTGCTAGAGCTTGTAAGACAGAGTACTGCAGAAAGAACTGAACAGAAAAAGAGCTCCAAGATCTCTAGAGCTTTTCCCTGGAGTATTCAGTTGAGTTCTGATCACTACATGTTGTAAAGCTTGGGCTGTTCTTTTTCGTTTTGTATCATTATGTGTGGACAATGATAACTCGCTGAGCTTTAATTTGTGTTTCCCCGGGTATGAAGGAGGTTGAAAAGTTTTTCCTATGTTTATTAGCCATTTGGAAAGCCTCTTTTAAAAAGTACTTACCAAATCTTTTTCCAGCTTTCAAATTATTTTTGTTTCTTTTTCTGAGGGCGGTGATTGTGTGTGTGTGTGTGTGTGTGTGTGTGCGCGCGTGCGCACACGCATACAGTTATACATGTTGTAACTTTTCACATTGTAGTTTTTCATTGTGTTCATTTTTGGTGTCTTGCTGAGCAGATGTCCTTAATTGTAATATATGCAAAAATATATGTTTATTTTTTCAATGTAAGTAACTATATTCTGCATTTCCCAATCATGAAGTCATGGAGGTAAGTCTTCTTTTTTTCTTCTGGAATCTTTAATATTTTCTCTAAATTCAAATTTATGATTCATCTATAATTTACTTTCATATATAGTGTAAGGTTGGTTCAAGTTTTAATTTTCCTACATACATATCCAATTAACCCATTTCTTTAAAGATTTTTATTTTCTCATCTCTTCAGTGACTTTTTTTTTTATTATACCTATAGTGTTCACATATTAATGGATCCGGTTCTGGAATTTGTAGTGCTGCTGGCCTAGCACTTCCAGGTCAATTTAATCCAATTTCAGGGGCTACTTGATTTAAAGTTGAGCTTCAGTCTCTGACAGAGCCTATGCACTTCCAATTTACCTTTCTTATTCTAGGTGACTATTCTTCATCTTCTCAAATAATGCTGAGCACAATTCAGCAATTTTTCATATTTAAACTTGGATTGTTATTGTTTAGGTGTTTTAATGCAATATTTTAATCCATACAGACTTCCAAGCATATAAAGAAGTCATCATTCTAAGAGGTAATAGATTCAGCCTCAAATCTTTGATAAGTTGTTTTAATTGATTGATACTTCTGTGGCTTCTATGGATGCGAATGTGTCAAATATATATATATTTTTTTGACCAAGGTCAGCATGCAGTTGAGGCAATGAAAAATACACACCCATACACCTAAATTGAAATAATAACTGCAACTCCTACTAACATCCCCCATAATATCACAGGATATATGATCAATGTGTGATTCTTACCAGATTCAAAATTAAATCAAACCCAGATAAAAAGTAGTATTTCAGGCAACAGATAGGATTCATCTTCCTAATGACCCTAATGCATTCCCAGGCGAGACTGATTTTCAGTTCAGAAAAGACAAGGTGTGAATCCTGAAAGCTTCATTAATGTTTTCTCACTTCTCTACGCTTCAAGCAATTTCACTTTAGCTTTTATGCTTCTAAAAAACAGAGGTAACTGATTTTATACAGTACTAAGTTAAAAGAAAATGTGGGGCACATTTCAAAACCCCCTCTTATTTCTACGTATATGATTGATGCAAGACTTGGAAAACTACAAATAATTTTTAACTAGTTTCTTAATTTTGTGAGAAAATGTCTTCCTCATTAAATCTGTATATATTTATATATTTATATAATATATTTATATTATAAATATATTTTAATATATAAATATATTTATATATATATCGTTAAATACATCTCTCTCTCTCTCTCTCTCTCGCTCCAGCGGTGGTGGCTCACACCTGTAATCCCACCACTTTGGGAGGCTAAGGTGAGTGGATCATTTGAGGTCAGGAGTTCGAGACCAGCCTGGCTAACATGGTGAGACCCCATTCTGCCAAAAATACAAAAATCAGTCGGGCACACTGCTGCGTGCCTGTAATACCAACTACTAAGGAGGCTGTGGCAGGAGAAACACTTCAACCCAGGAGACCGAGGCTGCAGTTAGCTGAGATCGCTCTCTCTCTCTCTCTCCCTCTCTCTCTCTCTCTCTCTCTCTCTATATATATATATATATATATATATACTTTTTAAAAAAATTTAAGATGATCACCTCAAAGCACCCTTTAAAATACCCAAGTTCATTGCTTTGAATTATTTTCATCTTCCAGTTACTCTTTCTTTCCTTTTTCACTAAGGAGACTTAATATGTTAGCTATATCTTTTTTCAGGCATGGCTGACAAATGACTATGGAGCAGAACTTCTTCTGATGATACATGGTATATTACATGAACCATAAATCACTTGTTTCTAGGCAAAAGTGATATTAGAAAGGCTGGAAATATATTGTTCTGCGTTATGTAACAACTAACCAATAACTGAAACTTGCTTGCATATCATGCATCATATATGACTTTAGAGGAGGAGGTCGGATAGTAGGAATTTGGTAGTATATATGTATTAGTATCTTTGGAAGCAAGATTGGAAGAGGGAACATTTACATTCTGAAACAAATTGAGAAAGACTTTAAGTAACTGAATCTGAATTAAATGTTTCTACTGTTTATACTTCATTAGATAAATACATACTAAGAGAGCCACTAAGAAAATGTTTTCATGTGAATAAAATTACACAGCACAAAGATCAGGTAAGTGATATTTCTTAACTCAAAAGGCAAGGTCCTCAGTGTAGTTTTCTTTAAGCACAAAAGAGAGTTATAAGGGTGAGAAAGCAAATTAACTATAGCTGAAATGAAGAATATATCTGTAATAAAGAGTGGTAGTGATTACTGGAATGTGGAACAGATTAGAAACCCATAGAAATACAGACAATGTAGGAGAGTGTTGTCCTACTAAAACAAAAAAACAAAAAGCTTTGAGCCTGAACAAAAAGTTATTTGATTATTTAAGGAAATGTTTCACATTACCCTTAGAGTCACAACACAGATTCCCATATAGCTAAAATGAAAGAGACTGGCAACAACAAAGGAAGTGATGGAACTATAAATCTCTAATAGTATTAATTAGATTGTAGAGATACTGACTGTGATGGTCAATATTACATATCAGTTTGACTGGGTTAAGGGTTGCCCAGAGAGCTGGTAAGACATTAATTCTGAGTGTGTTTGGAACGGTGTTTTCAGAAGAGATTAGCATAGTAATCAGTACACTGGGTAACAAAGACCCACCAACGTGAGTGCAGAATCATCTCACTCACTGAGGCACCAGAAAGAACAAAAAGGTAGAGAAAGGCTAAATTCACTGCCTGCTTCCTGAACTTGGACATCCATCATCTTAGAACTCTGCTACTTATGCCGGCAGCACTCCTACCAACTAGCCCTTCTTAGGCCTTTGGCACATGGCATATTGTAACTTCTCATAATCATATGAGTCAATTCGTATAAAATTTCCCCCTTATCATCTACATATAATCATATATATGGATAATATATATTTATCATATATTCTATTACAGTAGCAAAGCAATAGATAACACTAATATCTAAGGTAAGTCATACATTACAGAAAATGATTTTGAACCCTGACATCTATATCTTAATAACTTATTAAGCATGCAGAAAACAAAGAAGCTTACAGATTTGCTTATAGATTGACCAGAACTTACAAGATTTACCCCTACATATATGCAAATGTATATATGTGGATATAAATATACATTTGTGTGTGTGTATCCACAGTAGGATATGCATGTATTTATTGGTTCTCTTTCACTGGAGAATCCTGACTAATATATTGGCTTCATATTGAATATGAAAACATATTCAAAATAATGAGGAATTATAATTTTCTGCACTTAATTATGAAATGTAGGTATAGATAAATAGTAAATTCTAAACTTCGGATTATGTATGACACAGATTCTTGCATTTATGTATAAAAAACAGTAATAAGGGTTTATATGTTAATTTTTAAAAATATGATTATCTAATACTCAAAATATTCAGTATATGTGGAGAAATATGGGACAGTATTACATATTATTTACTTGAAAAGCCTTTGAAGGACAACTTGGCAATATAAACAGACATTTAAATAAGGCATACCATTTATTCCAGCAATTCATTTTTAAGTATATATTATAAAAACGTTTCAAATAATTTTTCAAATGTAAGAGAATTCAGATGATTATGGCATCATTATTTCTGATGAAACACCAGCAATAAAAATGGACACCTAAATTTTCATCCTTACCTGCAAATTGAGATTATTTGAACACCTTTTAAATTATAATAATGTTTTAGTTTGCCTTCCCTCAAACACAGATATTGATTTAATTGGTCTTCACATGAGACTAGAAATTGTAATTTTAAAAAGTTCCCTACGTAGGTCTCTGTTCCAAGATGGCCGAATACGAATGGCTCTGATCTGCAGCTCACAGCATGATTGACACAGAAGATGAGTGATTTCTGCATTTCCAACTGAGGTACTTGGTTCATCCCACTGGAACTGGTTGGACAGTGTGTGCAGCCCACAGAGGGTGAGCTTCATCCGGGAAGCACAAGAGTTCCAGGGATTCCCCATTCCTAGCCAAGGGAAGCCATGACAGAGTGTACCAGGAAAATCAGGACACTGTAACCTAAATACTGCGCTTTTCCAACAGTCTTAGCAAATGGCACATCAGGAGATTATATCCTGCCCTGCAATTGCTGAGGCTTGAGTAGGTAAACCAAGTTGCCAGGAAGCTTGAACTGGGTAGAGCCCACCACAGCTCAACAGTCTGCCTCTGTAGACTCCACCACTGGGGACAGGGCATAGCTGAACAAAAGGCAGCAGAAATTTCTAAACATCCCTCTCTGACAGCTCTGAAGAGAGCATTGGTTCTCCCAGCATGGTGTTTGAGCTCTGAGAACAGACAGAGTGCCCCCTCAAGTGGGTCCCTGACCCCTGTGTAGGCTAACTGGGAGACACCACCCAGTAGGGGCCGACTGACACCTCATGCAGCCGGGTGCCCCTCTGAGACAAAGCTTCCAGGGGTAGGATCAGGCAGCAATATTTGCTGTTCTGCAATATTTGCTGCTCTGCAGCATCCACTGATGATACCCAGGCAAACAGGGTCTGGAGTGGACCTTCAGCAAGCTCCAACAGACCTGCAGCTGAGGGACCTGACTGTGAGAAGGAAAACTAACCAACAGAAAGGAATAGCATCAATATCAACATCAACAAAAAGGACATCCACACAAAAACACCATCTGTAGGTCACCACTATCAAAGACCAAAGGTAGATAAAACCACAAAGATGGGGAGAAACCAGAGCAGAAAAACTGAAAATTCTAAAAACCAGAGCACCTCTTCTCCTCCAAAGGATCATAGCTCCTCACCACCAATGGAACAAAGTTGGATGGAGAATGACTTTGAAAAGTTGGTAGAAGTAGGCTTCAGAAGGACGACAATAACAAACTTCTCCAAGCTAACGGAGGATGTTCAAACCCATTGCAAGGAAGCTAAAAACCTTGAAAAAAGATTAGACAAATGGGTAACTAGAATAAACAATGCAGAGAAGACCTTAAATGACCTGATGGAGCAGAAAACCATGCCACAAGAACTACATGACGCATGCACAAGCTTCAGTAGCTGATTCAATCAAGTCAAAGAAAGGGTATCAGTGATTGAAGATCAAATTAATGAAATGAAGCAAGAAGAGAAGTTTAGAGAAAAAAAGAGTAAAGAGAAATGAAGAAAGCCTCCAAGAAATATGTGACTATGTGAAAAGACCAAATCTATGTTTGATTGGTGTACTTGAAAGTGACAGGGAGAATGGAACCTAGATGGAAAACACTCATCAGGATATTATCCAGGAGAACTTCCCCAACCTAGCAAGGCAGGCCAACATTCAAATTCATGAAAGACAGAGAATACCACAAAGATACTCCTCCCCAACCTAGCAAGGCAGGCCAACATTCAAACTCAGAAAACACAGAGAACATCACAAAGATACTCCTCTAGAAGAGTAACTCCAAGACATATAATTGTCAGATTCACCAAGGTTAAAATGAAGGAAAAAATGTTAAGGGCAACTAGAGAGAAAGGTTAGGTTACCCACAAAGGGAAGCCCATCAGACTAACAGCAGATCTTTCAGCAGAAACTCTACAAGCCAGAAGAGAGCAGGGGCCAATATTCAACATCCTTAAAGGAAAGAATTTTCAACCCAGAATTTCATATCCAGCCAAACTAAGCTTCATAAGTGAAGGAGAAATAAAATCCTTTTACAGACAAGCAAATGCTGAGGATTTTGTCACCACCAGGACTGCCTTACAAGAGCTACCGAAGGAAGCACTGCACATGGAAAGGAACAACTGGTACCAGCCACTGCAAAAATATGCCAAATTGTAAAGACCATTGATGCTAGGAAGAAACTGCATCAACTAACAGGCAAAATAACCAGCTAACATCATAATGAAATAATCAAATTCACACATAACAATATTAACCTAAATGTAAATGGACTAAATGCCCCAATTAAAAGACACAAGCTGGCAAATTGGATAGAGTCAAGACCCATCAGTGTACTGTATTCAGGAGACCCATCTCATGTACAGAGACACACATAGGCTCAAAATAAAGGGATGGAGGAAGATCCACCAAGCAAATGGAAAACAAAAGAAGCAGGGGTTGTAATCCTAGTCTCTGATAAAACAGGCTTTAAACCAACAAAGATCAAAAGAGACAAAGAAGGCCATTACATAATGGTAAATGGATGAATTCAACAAGAAGGGCTAACTATCCTAAATATATATGCAGCCAATATAGAAGCATCCAGATTCATAAGGTAAGTCCTTAGAGACATACAAAGAGTCTTACACTCCCACACAACAATAATGGGAGAATTTAACAACCCACTGTCAATATTAGACAGATCAATGAGACAGAAGGTTAACAAAGATACCTTGGATGAGAACTCAGCTCTGCACTAAGCAGGCCTAATAGACATCTACAGAACTCTCCACCCCAGATCAACAGAATATACATTCTTCTCAGCACCACATCAAACTTATTCCAAAACTGACCACAGAGTTGGAAGTAAAACACTCCTCAGCAAATGAAAAAGAACAGAAATTATAACAAACTGTCTCTCAGATCACAGTGCAATCAAACTAGAACTCAGGATTAAGAAACTCACTCAAAACTGCGCAACTACATGGAAACTGAACAACCTGCTCCTGAGTGACTATTGGGTAAATAACGAAATGAAGGCAGAAATAAAGATATTCTTTGAAACCAACGAAAACAAAGACATAACGTACCAAAATCTCTGGGACACATGTAAAGCAATGTAGAGATGGAAATTTATGGAACTAAATGCCCACAAGAGAAGGCAGGAAAGATCTAAATTCAACACCGTAACATCACAATTAAAAGAACTAGAGAAGCAAGAGCAAAAAAATTCAAAAGCTAGCAGAAGGCAAGAAATAACTAAGATCAGAGCAGAACTGAAGGAGAAAGAGACACAAAAACGCCTTCAAAAAATCAATGAATCCAGGAGTTGTCTTTTTGTAACGATCAACAAAATTGATAGGCCACTAGCAAGACTAATAAAGAAGAAAAGAGAGAGGAATCAAATAGATGCAGTAAAAAAAATTGATAGAGGAGATATCACCACCCATCCCACAGAAATAAAAACTACCATCAGAGAACACTATAAACACCTCTATGCAAACAAACAAGAAAATCTAGAAGAAATGGATAAATTCCTGGACACATATACCCCACCAAGACTAAACCAGGAAGAAGTTGAATCACTTAATAGACCAATAATAGGCTCTGAAATTGAGGCAATAATTAATAGCCTACTAACCAAAAAAAGTCCAGGAACAGAAGGATTCACAGCTGAATTCTACCAGAGGTAAAAGAGGAGCTGGTACTATTCCTTCTGAAATTATTCCAATCAATAGAAAAAGAAGGATCCTCCCTAACTCATTTTATGAGGTCAGCATCATCCTCATACCAAAGCCTGTCAGAGACACAACAAAAAAGAATTTTAGACCAATATCCCTGATAAACATTGATGCAAAAATCCTCAATAAAATACTAGCAAACCAAATCCAGCAGCACACCAAAAAGCTCATCCCCCAAGATCAAGTGGGATTCACCCCTGGGATGGAAGGCTGGTTCAACATACACAAATCAATACATGTAATCCATCATATAAATAGAACCAAAGACAAAAGCCACATGATTATCTCAATAGATGCAGAAAAGACCTTTGATAAAATCCAACAGCCTTCATGCTAAAAACTCTCAATAAACGAGGTATTGATGGGACATATCTCAAAATAAGGAGAGCTGTTTATGACAAACACAGAGCCAATATCATACTGAATGGGCAAAAACTAGAAGCATTCCCTTTGTAAACTGGCACAAAACAGGGATGCCCTCTCTTACCACTCCTATTCAACATAGTGTTGGAGGTTCTAGCCAGGGCAATCAGGTAGGAGAAAGAAATAAAGGGTATTAAATTAGGAAAAGAGGAAGTCAAATTGTCCCTGTTTGCAGATGACATGATTGTATATTTAGAAAACCCCATTATCTCAGCCCTAAATCTCCTTAAGCTGATAAGCAACTTCAGCAAAGTCTTGGGATACAAAATCAATGAGCAAAAATCACAAGCGTTCCTCTACACCAATAACAGACTAAGAGAGAGACAAATCATGAGTGAACTCCCATTCACAATGCTTCAAAGAGAATAAAATACCTTAATATTAACAGGACTATCAATTTATCTCTTTCATATTGGGTAAATTGTGGAAGCTTGTACATTACAAACAACTGATCAACTTCATTTAATTAGACAAATTTATATGTGTAGAGTTGTGTGTAATATTCCATTATTATCCTTTTGTTATGTGCAGAGTTTATAATAATATTTTCTAGTTTATTCCTGATACTTGCAAGGTGCATCTTCCCTCTTTTTTTCATTATAGGTTTTGCTAGAGGTTTGACAATTTTATTCATCTTTAAAAAGAACAAGGTTTTTTTTGTTTGTTTTATTGGACTTCTTTATTATTTTACTGTTTTCAATGCCATTGATATCTGCTCTGATCTTTATTATTTCCTTCTCTATGCTTACTTTGGGTTTATTTTGTTATGCTTTTACTAGTTGGAGATGGAAGTTTAGGTAATTAATTTGACTGTTTTCCTGACATAAGCATTTAGGAAAAGTCTCATTTCCCTTCTATCACTGCTGCAGTTGAATCCCACAAATTTTGATATGTTGAATTTTTATTTACATTAATCTCAGTGTATTTTTTTTTCCTTGAGACTTCCTCTTTGATCTATTGATTGCTTAGAAGTGTGTTTTCAGTTTCCAAATGTTTGGACATTTTCCCCTTTACATCTCTGTTATTGATTCCTAATTTAAGCATACTGTGGTCAAGGAACACACCTAGATAATTTTTATTCTTTTAAATTTGTTGATATTTGTTTTTTGGCACAGTATTTAGTCTAACAAAATGTAGTGCATACCCACTTAAAAAGACCATATATTTTGCTGTCGTTGGGTTAGAATGTTCAATAAATTTTAACTACATACTTTGGTTAATGGTATCTTAATTTTTGTTATATTCTTACTGATTTTTTGTCTACTTTTTCCACCACCTGTTAAGAATGGATTTGAGGTTTCCAATTGCATTTGTGGATTTTCTTTGTTTATTTATTTGTCCGTTGTTGTTTCATAGCTTCTACAGCTCTGTTGTTTGGTGCATACATATCTAGCACCATGGAGAAATTCAGCAAACTGAATTCAGCAAAGCGTCATCATATAACGCCGTTTTCCGCCCCTGGTAATATTTTTGCTCTGAAATTTACTTATTCTGATACTAAGATAGTCAATCTCTCTTTATTGCAAGAATATCTGTGTGGAATATCTTTTACTATTATTTTAATTTCAACTTCCTATACAAGTATATTTTAAGTGAAAATCTTATCGATAGTATTTGATTCTGCCATATTGTTTATTTTTTATCCATCTTTAATTGTTTTACTTAGTTCTGTTGCCTTTCTTTTAATTACTGTATCGATATGTCTGAAATTTTCTTTTTTGTTTTCTGTTTCTTCTCTGTTATTTTTCTGTTTTCTCTCTTCTGCATTCATATGAGTTACTAAAGCATTTCTGAAAATTCCATTTGAATTTATCTATACTGTTTTAGTTATATTATTTGTAGAATTTTCCATTAATGTTCGCTTTAAATTTTACATTATTTACACATACCTGTTTTAAATCTGGTGTTCAAATATTTCTTGTTTTTTTAAATTTATTTATTTTTATTAAGTTCTGGGGAACATGTGCAGGTTGTGCAGGTGTGTTACATAGGTAAACGTGTGCCATAGTGGTTTACTGCACCTATCAACCCATCACCTAGGTATTAAGCCCAGCATGCACCGGCTCTTTTCCCTAATGCTGTTCCTAACCCCACCCTCCCCCAACAGGCCCCATTGTCTGCTGTTACCCTTCCTGTGTCGATGTGTTCTCATTATTCAGCTCACATTCATAAATGAGAACATGCATTGTTTGGTATTTTGTTCTTGAATTAGTTTGCTGAGGATAACGGCTTCCATCTTCATCCAGGTCCCTGCAAAATACATCATCTCATTCCTTTTTATGACTGCATAATATTCCATCATGCATATGTACCACAGTTTCTTTATCCAGTCTATCATTGGTGGGCATTTGGGTTGATTCCATGTCTTTGATATTGTGAATAGTGCTGCAATGAACATATGCATACATGCATCTTTATAATAGAATGATTTATATTCCTTTGGGTATATACCCAGTAATGGAATTGCTGAGTCAAGTGGTATTCTGGTTCTAAATCTTTGAGGATTACCACCCTGTCTTCCACAATCGTTGAACTAATTTACATTCTCAGCAACAGTGTAAAAGTGTTCCTATCACTCCACAGACTCACCAGCATCTATTGTTTCCTGACTTTTTAATAATCACCATTCTGACTGGTATGAGATGGTGTCTCATTGTGGTTTTCATTTGCATTTCTCTGATGATCAGTGATGTTGAGCTTTCCTCATATATGTTTGTTGGCTGCATAAATACGTTCTTTTGAGAAGCATCTGTACATATCCTTTGCCCACTGTTGGATGGGGTTTTGTTTTTTTCTTGTAAATGTGTTTATGTTCCTTTTAGATTCTGGATATTAGACCAATGTCAGATGGAGAGATTGCAAAAATTATCTCCCATTCCGTAGGTTGTCTATTCACTCTGATGATAGGCTCTTTCACTGTGCAGGAGCTCTTTAGTTTAGATCACATTTGTCAGTTGCTGCTTTTGTTCCAACTGCTTTTGGTGATTTCATCATAAAGTCCTTGCCCATGCCTATGTCTGTATGGTATTGTCTAGATTTTCTTCTAATGTTTTTATAATTTTGGGTTTTACAGTTAAGTCTTTAGTCCATCTTGAGTTATTTTTTGTATATGGTGTAAAGAAGGGGTCCAGTTTCAGTTTTCTGCATATAGCTAGCCAGTTTTCTCAGCACCATTTATTAAATATAGAATCATTTCCCTATTGCTTGTTTTTGTCAGGTTTGTTGAAGATCAGATGGTTGTAGATGTGTGGTTTAATTTCTAAGTTCTCTATTCTGGTCCATTGGTCTATGTGACTGTTTTTGTACCAGTACCATGCTATTTTGGTTACTGTGGCCTTGTATAGTTTGAAGTCGGCAGTTAGAGTTAAACATAAAAACTTGTGTGGGTGCAGTGTCTCATGCCTGTAATTCCTGCTACTCTGGAGGCTCAGGCATGAGAATCTCTTGAGCTGAGGAGGCAGAGGTTGCAGTGAGCCAAGATTGTGCCACTGCACTCCAGCTTGGGTGACAAAGTGAGACTCCGTCTCAAAAAATAAAATAAAATAAAATAATATAAAATAAAACAAAATAAACATAAAAAACTTTACCTCTTTATGTCCCTTGATCTTCCAAATTTATAATATAATTGGCACAAATATTTTCTCTACACATATTAAAAACCATGTTAGATTTTGTGGCATAAATATTGTGTCATATGTAATTTCTTTTTACAGATGCTTAAAACCTGTACCTTAACTTAGGGATACATTCCAGACGAGATTGTTCTCTAGTAAAAGTGCTTATCTTCTCACTGAGTGATAGAACTACTCTAGCTACTGGTCTATGCTTTTAAAATTTTACATATTTACACAATACTCTGTAAAATAATCATTTTCCACATTACAAATGATACAACAGGACTACAGAAGTTAAATGTATAGCTAGTGAGACATTTAAGATAATAATGTAGATATTTTATATCATGTACTTCTGTTAATTTATTTCTACCATATACTGCCCCTTTCAATGTTGGTGATTTGTAAAAATAGGTACATAGAGCTAATGAAAAGAAGGCTGCTATAGAATTGCCATTTACTTCATGTATTCAGAGAACCTTTAGTGGAGTGTTCTGGAACTACTTAAACATATATTAAAAGGGACACACGTTAATAATCTGTAAATACTGAAGTCCTCTTGGGAATCAGTATATTTGTCAAATTACTCCCTTTCCTGGCTTAATAAAGGCATTATAGGAACACACATATGAGGCCTATGTGACAGTATATTTGCATACAAAATAAAAATAATTTTTATTATTTGTATCTTCCTTCTTAAAATGGAAGAGACCTGGACAGTGAAAAATAATATGCAAATATTCAGGAAATGCTGAATGACAGTTTATAGGAAAGTCTTAATGAAGTCATAGTAAATCAAATATGATTTGCTATAGCATTATTTCTCCATAATAATATTAACTTATTTTTCACAAATAAAATAATTTTTTTAAAATGAATAATGTAGGCAGAGTTTTATGTGATTTGTAGAGTGCTTAAAAGTCATTACTCCCATCCTCACAACAAAGAAATCTCTAAACAAACTGAAAATTAACGACTTTTGGTAGATCTGTTGAAAAATTGAGGTCATGTAGTAAAATGCATGACACCAAAAACAACAAATTTTTTTAAAGACAGAGAAAATTACCTTCTCTACAGAGAAACAATAAAAAGGATTAACGCTGATCTCCTCATCAGAAACCATGCAAAGTGAATAAAATAGAGTGAAGTATTTGAAGTGTTGAAAGAAAAATACCCCCGAACTCAAATTCTGTGATTAAAAAAATATATTTTTATATAAAAAAATATATATTTTATATAAAAATATATAAAATATATATATATATATCCTTCAAAAGTCAAAGAGAAATAGAAACTTTCTCAAACAAACCAAAAGAGTAACAAATTATATTTTATTTTTGACTATGCACTTTTTTCAATTTCAACTTTTGTTTTAGATATAAGGGTTGCATGGTAGATTTGATACATGGAATATTACATGATGCAGTGGTTTGGAATAGAAATCTGTTAGTGAGCATAATACCTGATAGGTAGGTTTTTTAACCCATCCCTTCCCTCCACCCTCTGGTAATCCACAGTGCCTATTGTTCCCAAATTTATGTCCATGAGTGTTCAATGCTTAGCTCTCACTTATAGGTAAGAATATACGGTATTTGGTTTTCTGTTTCTGATCAATTTGCTTAGGATTATGGCCTCCAACTCTATTCATATTGTTGCAAAGGACATAATTTCATTCTTTTTTATGGCTGTGTAGTATTTCATTGCATATATGTTGAACATTTTCTTTATTCAGTACATAATTGATAGGCATCTGGGTTGATTATATGACTTTGCTATTGTGACTAGTGCAAATATAAACATACAAATACATGTGTCTTTTTGGTAGAATAATTTATTCTCTTTAGGGTATATAACTAGTAATGGGATTGCTGAGTCCAATGGTAGCTCTGTTTGAAGTTCTTTGAGAAAACTCCAGACTGTTTTCCACAGTAACTGGACTAATTTACATCCCACCAACAGTATATAAGCATTCCTTTTTCTCTGAAGCCTTGCCAACATCTGTGTTGTTTTTTTTTTTTTTTGACTTTTTAATAGTAGCCATTCTGATTGCTGTGAGATTATATCACATTGTGTTTTGATTTACATTTTTCTAATGATTAGTGATGACGAGATTTTTTTCATATGTTTGTTGGCCATTTGTATATCATCTTTAAAGAAGTGTCTGTTCATGTCCTTTGCCCATTTTTTAATGAGGTGATTTGGTTTTTGCTTATTGGTGTTTTAAAATTCCCTATAGATTCTGGATAGTAAGCCCTTGTCAAATCCATAGTTTGTGAATATTTTCTCCCATTCTGTAGGTTGTCTGGTTGCTCTGTTGATAGGTTTTCTTTCTGTGCAGAAGCTCCTTAGTTTAGTTAGGTCCCACTTGTCTATTTTTGTTTCTGTTGTAATTTTTTGGGGGGACTTAGCCACAAATTTCTTGCCAAGGCTGATGTTGAGAAGAGTATTTCTTAGGTTGATTTCCAGTATTTTTAGAGCTTGAGGCCTTACATTTACAGTTTTTAATCCATTTTGAGATAATTTTTGTCTATGTTAAAAGGTAGGTATCCAGCTTCAATCTGCATATGACAGCCAGTTACCTCAGCACCATTCATTGAATTGGGAATTCTTTCCCCGTTGTTTAATTTTATTGACTTTGTCACAGATTACATGGTTGTAGGTGTGGAGCTTTACTTCTGATTCTTCTATTCTATTCTAATTGGTCTATGCATCTGTTTTTGTACCAGAATCAAACCATTTTTGTTTGTGTGTGTTTATAATATAGTTTTAAGTAAGGTAGTGTGATGCCTGCAGCTTCGCTCATTTTGCTTAAGATTGCTTTGGCTGTTCAGGCTCTTTTTCAGTTCCATATAAACTTTAAAATAGCTTTTTATAATTCGGTGGAGAATGGCATTGTTGGTTACATAGGAATAGCACTGATCGGTAAATTGCTTTAGGTGGTATGGCCATTTTTTCCATATTGATTCTTCCAATCCATGAGGATGGAATTTTTTTTCGTGTATTTTTTGTCATCTCTAATTTCTTTCAGCAATATTTTTTAGTTTACCTTTTTTTTTTTTGAGATCTTTTACCTCTTTTGTTAGCTGTATTTGTAGGTATTTCATTTTGACTTGAAATTTGATCAAAATAATAATAGCAACATGGTATTAGGCAGTTATAATATATGAACAAAGAAGATGAATTACAACAGTGCTATAAGAATTAGAGGAAAAAATTGAGAATAACCTGTTATAAAGTACCTACAATATCCAGGTAGTGATATAGCAACTAATTTAAAAAAGAAGTGTAACATATGTCAAGAAAGGATAGAAAATTGAGTCATAAGGTACTAAATTAAATTACAGGGAAAAAAAAAGAGGGGAAGAAAATGTTGCTAAATTTTCTTTGGGTAATTAAATCAAATATGAAATATATACCTCACTGTTAAATAGTCATCTACCTTGAGATTTTAGTTGAACAAATGATTATTTTAATTAAGTCAATAATTGTTTTATTATGTGAGGCAAAATATATTAAAAATTCATGAAGCAATTAAAGACTTATGTTGAACAATTTTCAATGACAATGAGTGTTATGTTTCTGAACTGCTTGTTATGTTTCTGGAAAGCTTTTAAATGCCTGGTTTTTGACACAAAGTATACAAATTAACTTGCATGTATCTGAAAAAAATGAAAGAAAAAATGATTCGAAGTAAAAATGTAAAAAAAAGTAGGTAGCAGAAATTTAAGGAAATCTTTATTAAAAGTGAGAAAACCACTTTGCTAAAATTACATCAAAGTGTGATGCGTCTTTTAAGATGTGCTTAGCTATGCTAAGGAATCAGCTTCCTTGGGTAGTGAATTGCAAAATATTGATTTTGTGGAAAGGGAGAACATGGTAACAGCACTTTGGAGTACACATTGAAATCAGTATTTTGTAATAATGATAGTGATGCTCCTGTCTACTGGAAAAGGGAAAAAGAGTTGTCAACAAATTTCAGTTTGAATAACTGGAGACGAGAAGTTCAAAGTATGTCTGAGTGAAAAAAGTTCAGAGTGATAAATCTGAGTGAATAGATCAGGAAGCAGGGCATAATTTAAGACCATGAATAAAAGCTTATAGGCAGGGATGTGTGGTAGAGTGTGGTTTTGGGGGAGGCATTGGCAAGGGACAACAGAAGCTAAAAACCAAAACAAATATTAAGAATGACTTGAAGACATAATGACAAAAAATGACAAGTTTGGTTTTAGTAGAAGAGCATAGAAAATGAAAATTTGGGAGTATTTCAAGAAGTAATGTATGACCAACATTAGGGTAGGGGAGAATTAGTCAGGAGTTTACTTCTAACTTAGAAGAAACTTAACGCAGTAAGAAGGAAGATAGTTGCTTCAAGATTTTGCTACTGCTCACAACAATTCAATGATCATATTCGTTCATAAAATAACATGGCACCCCTTGAATAACATTTAAATTACTATGTTTAATTGTTCTTTGAAACTCATTGCACTTGCTCTTACGGAGTTATGTTTGGCTAAGATTAATCTTTTTAATCTGGGAGTGGGGTATACTTGCCTGTACAAAAAGAAAATTACCTAAGAATTAGGGTATTACAGGATTGTCATTCAGAGTTGTCAAAACAACATGAATAATAAACACATATACTTACTTTAGCTGAAATTAAAATATATTATGGAGTTCACATTCACAGTAATATCATATCAACAACAAAGAAATTGAATGTTAAGTCCACAATTTTATACTTTTCAAATAACTATTTGTTGAATATATTTATAACATATAAATATTCTATGGAATAATACAAAGTTAAAGATTTACCAGCATTTTGGAATAACTATTGTCCAAGTTTTGTATATTACAAAAGTTTTGCAAATTACTTTAAAATCAATGAGATTCCTAGGACATAGTAGAGATAAATGAAACTAAATAATAATTGACTTAAAGCTGTTATTCCTAAATTTATTACTTCGATAACCATACAAACTCTCTTCATTTAAAAGGTTTACAAATAAAACCTATTTAGACTATAACACGTTTTCCAATTCAAGCAATAAAGTAAAAATGCTAAATATGGGGATTACATGAGGCTAATGGTATTTATTAAATCCAATATATAATGTTCCAGTAAATAATATGATTTATTCAAAATAAAAGAAAGGGTAGGCTTAAAAGCAAAGCATCTGACTTTAACTACAGTGTACTTCTCATTACATTCTATTATGAGGATTAGTCTTATTTAAAAAATGACAAAAATGTTTCATCTTGAGACTAAAAGAAAGATAACTTTTTTTGTTTGTTTCAAGATGAAATCGATTAAGTTACAGAGAAATGCTGAAACTGAGAAGAAGCAATTTGAGATAACATACTTTTGTAGGTCTAAATCATTTCAGCAAAACAGAAACTAAGATCGCCTGAAACAGGGCTTGTAAAAAGTGAAAATGTTTTGTAACAACTGCTATGATTTTAACAGGGAGAAAACTAGAGGTGAATGATAGCTATGTCAGCACTGAATCCCCAAGCAATGTAAGCAAGCTACATAACCTAGATTTAAACAGAAAGCAAGTGGAAATTACTAGTTTTCTTCTACAATATTGGATCACATGAGGAATAAAGGATTCTAGGATGATCAAGTGGAGCTCCAAAAAGCTAATGGACTGAGAGTAGGTTAAGACTATGTGACTTGATCTTTCTATGAAAATGGAATACAGTGGCTATAAAAAAATAAAAAGAGAAGGATATGTGAAAGATGGACTTCAGTAGCCAAAAAGCAATTTTAGGTTGGTAGTATTAATATACATAATTTTCAGTTAATGGCAATATACAATGGATTCATCTTACAAAATGACAAACTCTGGATGTAGAACAAATTATTGCTGTTTTAAGGCGCAGAGCAGTGAGGAAAAGTAGTGAACAGATTTTGAATGTCTATATTGAAGCCATCAATATTGATAACAAGTATTTTACAAGGAAAATTAAATACTGGATTCCTCAAGAAAGTTAGACATTCCATATGTTTGTTTTATGTCTGAAAGATGTGACAGACAACTGTGATCACTTCCAATGGAAGAGGAATAGAAGATCAGTAGTAGCTGAATGATTACTTGCAATCAACAGTAGACAGCTGACAGCAATACAAGGCAAGAATAAGCAGAGAGAATACTGCCTCTGCTCCAAAACCTTAAGAAAGAGTAGACTCCAAATTTCTTAAGATACAGAAATTAAAATAACATTTCAGTAAAAAAAAAAAAAAAAAGTATCTATATTAGGATACTTGAGACAGGATATAGTTGCCACAGATCATAAGGAAAGGACACAAGATCAGATATATATAACAGAAAAGAGTTCAAAGAGTAAGGCTGGGTGTGGTGGATCATGCCTGTAATCCCAGCACTTTGGGAGGACAATGAGGGTAGATCGCCTGAGGTCGAGAGCAGCCTTGCCAGCATGGCGGCGAAACCCCTTTCTACAAAAAATACAAAAATTAGCCAGGTATGGTGGTGCATGCCTGTAATTCCAGCTACTCCGGAGAATCGCTTGAACCAGGCAGGTGGAGGTTGCAGTAAACCGAGACCACACCATTGCACTCCAGCCTGGGCAACAGAGCAAAACTTCATATCAAAAGAAAAAAAAAAAAAAAAAAAGAATGGCATGGCTAAGCCAAGATCATTTGAAACACAAGAAAAACTAACAGAAAAACATGTTTTCTAAGTGCTCACAAATGACAGTGGAAGAATAAAGACAAAAATTATCATTTTGTCCATTTTTAAACCTTGGTGCAATCCCTGTTAGATTGCACATTCAATACATAATACATGTATGTTGAGTAGATTGAAATAGGAATGAGGGTGCAATCATGTGAAAAAAATGAAGGTTTTTTTCTGCAGAATTTGTTTTTGATGTAATTTGACTGTTCATAACAACAACAACAACAAAAAAATAGATCTAGAAAAAGTGGATGATTCCAAATTAAACTTAAGTCAACAGTAGAAAAAGAGTTTAACAGTTAATGAAACATGTTGCATAAAATATTAATTGAAAACAAGAGAGTATGTAAATATTATATTATACTTTTCATGATCACGTTTAATTTGGACTATTGAGTTCAGTTCTGAGCAACAAATTAAAAATCTGTTTCATGTGTTCATATTGAGAAGTATCTGCAAAACTGATGTTAAAATGATATTTAAAGTAACAGGACACTTACTCTAGAAAAAATAAGATTTTAGGAGAGAATATCGACTTTCTTCAGTTATTTATGAGACTAGAAAGATTTTAGGCTTTTTCTATATTACTCCATTGAGAACCATAGAACAGATTTAAGATATAGTTGAAAGTATAAGGGGAAAATTTTAGGTTCATTTATACAAGTATTATTTTCAGAACAATAAGTTGTGGAAAACATATTACCTAAAACTATATGAAAATGAACAATGTGTCCTGAGTAGGGAGAAAACAGAATTATTCTGATTCCTGGTGACATTTTGGAACAGAAGTCATTACCTAAATCACTACAAACATTAAATTTATTATTCTCTTATTTTGAGATAGAATCTTGTTCTCTCACCCAGACTGGAGTGCAGTGGCACAATCTTGGCTTACTGTAACCTCCACCTCCGGGTTCAAGCAATTTTCCTGCCGCAGTCTCCTGAGTAGCTGGGATTACAGGAGTGAATCACCATACCCAGCTAATTTTTGTATTTTATTTAAGTAGAGACAGGATTTCATTATATTGGCCAGGCTGGTCTCAAACTCTTGACCTGAAGTAATCCACCTGCCTCAGCCTCCCAAAATACTGGCATTACAGGCATGAATCAACATGCTCGGACACTAAGTTTTATTCTTAATTTTAAAAAGTATGTTATTCCATATTTGTACAGACAGTGATATTTTGTAGTACAATTATTTTTAACTGGGACACATATTATTAGACCTAGATGCCCACTTTTCATTAAAATAGAACACTAGATGTTCAACTATTTAGACAGTCAAATTACACTGTGGTTACAAAAACCAACCAACCAACCAACCAACAAAAAAAAAAAAAACAAAAAGAATTTCAAAATGCCATCAGTTTTCTTCCTATAAATCTAAAATGAGGCCAGGTGTGGTGACTTACACCTGTTATCCCAGCAATTTGGGAGGCTGAGGCAGGTGGATCACCTGATGTCAGGGGTTTGAGACCAGTCTGACTAATATGGTGAAACCACATCTCTACTAAAAATGCAACAATTAGCCAGACATGGTGGTGTACGCCTGTAGTTCCAGCTAGTGGGGAGGCTGAGACAGGAGAATTGCTTGAGCCTGGGTAGAGGTTGCAGTGAGCCAAGATTGTGCCATTGCACTCCAGCCTGGCTGACAGAGCTAGACTCCATCTCAAAAAAAAAAAAAAAAAAAATATATATATATATATATATATGTACACACACACACACATATATATAATTAAAAATATTTATCTAAAATTATATAAAATGAGAAATCATTGCATAGACTGTTAGTTTATTTTCCAATATATCAAAATAGTGTATCAAAAGTAGAATTTCTAAAATCTTGAAATTATATCACTGAAAATGTTTAACTTTATAATGACTGTGTTTTTAATTCCTTTGTTTGCTTTAATTTATCTACCTTATATTAATTATCAAGAGCCTACAAAAACTTCCTTGCTAGACAAGCCTGTTTCTGAACTGTTTTTCTAAGGATCTATCCTGGTGAACAGTGTTGCATGTTCTTAAAGAAAATAAAGCAGTAGCAAGTAGTGACCATTTTTTCTTCTGTTAAAGTTCTGCTTCAGGACATGGCCCTTTTCTACTGTATTCAGCTGTGGTAGGATTCAGGATCAAATACTCCCACCTTACTCTCCACAGGAACAAAACAAGACCCCGTTTGAAAAATTAGATTGCTACATTCACTTGGTCACAATGGATCAGGAAACGAATTCTATAAAGAGTCTATTGGTATCACACCAGTCAGATTCACCCCACTCTCACTCTATATGTAGAGTTCATCACTGAGAGAAGGGTGTGAGTCTGAAATTGATAGGAATCTGCTTTTGGTACCATATGGGGAAAGCATGTTTAGGAATGAAACAAACATGGAACAAAGTAGAAAGGGGGGTTGGGGGCAGAGAGAGAGAGAGAGAGACAGGAACCATTGTCCCAAAGATACTATTGAACTCAGAGATGCCAGTGAGTGTAAAGTCAGGATTAGCTCTTGGATTAGCCAATAATTCAAGTCAACAAGGAACTTCTTTTCCTTAATCCATTTGGGTTGGGTTATTGTTCCTTGTAATTAAAAATATCCTAACTAATATAACGCCTTTACTTCTTTTTCCCCTTAAACCTAGACCCCAGAGCAAGTCCTCTGATATCTGTGACCTCTTTGTCTTCTTGAGTTCCATTCTAATTAATCCCCACCTTTCCTAGCCCTGTAGAATCCAAAACACATCTCATTAAAATGTGTAATTCAAAATGTTAAGATCATGTTACCTTCTATTGACATACACATTTTTCATGTCAAGGCCCACAAGGACAGCATGGTGAGAGAATTATTCTTCTGTTCTTTCTGCAGTATAGAACAAGATCTACTTTTGGACTCTACATTGATTGGTTATAAAACTAGATTTTTAAACTTACAATACCATTGCTTAATTTTATGTATCATTAGAGGATTATTTTTTCTTTTATTACACTTTCTTGTGGGCTTGATAATCTCTGAGAAAGCTCTCCAGTGAACTCAATTTGGGATATGGATGTAGAAGAGGGTAGCATATTAGATAGACAGCACCTGACAATTCAAATATTTTTTTTTTCTCACTTCCAACTAAGTGACTAATTATTTCTCAAGGGAAGCAAGTCTAATTTCTGCATTTGAAACAGGATCTCAATTCTGCAGCATCTGCTTGTGTTCTGTGGTTTGTTTTGTCACCGTTCCTCATTTTTTGACTTAACCACTCAGTGATGTGTTGTGTTGTCTGCTTTGCCACTCTGAAGAGCATAATGGTGATATGAGAAGAGAATAAACAATAAGCACCTCAAATACACCGCTATCTACATGAAAGCGTTTATTTTTCCTATTACTCATTAAAACAGTAACTAATAGCAGTGCCTACAGGGGTCATATACCCCAGTGGAGACAAAATGTTGCTTCAAGATGAATCATTTTCATGACGTTAATAACATCAAATTTTAACTTTTCTACGTTGTCTACTTTGGGTTGTTCGGTATAAAATTTTAGTGCTGTCAGTTCATGATTGGATTGATTGTACTCATCACAGGTAACATCTCTCTCTTACTTCTGCAATGCCTAGTCCTCAGTATTATATTCAGGCACTGATATCAAACCGGTCAGTTTCATGTTATGAGGGACACACATATGTGAGGACAAAGAGGGAATGATAATGTTTCAAATAGAAAGGTCAGGTATTCTTCATTTAAATCTCTAAAGATAATTTCTATCTATGAAAAAATTAAATTTTAATAAATAAGCTTCTTCTGCTTACCTTATTGTCTCATTTGGATACGATATATTTGCTCAATATGCAATCACAGATTTAAAATCTCTTTTCTTACTGTTCTCAATTCATAAAATAATACATTGCTTATTTGAACAATTTCCATCTGTAAAAACTTTATTCATTATCCAAACCCAGCTCAAAAATATACATCTTCTGAGAAGCATTATTTAATTCATGGAGTTTAAACCAATTTATTCTTCCATTTGGCTTCTATACTCATTCGTTTGCATCTTTGGATGCTCCTCTTATATTTTATATTTCATTTGATCCAATACAAAATTGCAGGTTTCTTAAAGAAAGGTACTCTTGTGTACTTTTCACCTTTTCTTGAATTTTAAGCATCAAGTGTGAAACCTGGCTACAGAAAACATTGATTCGATGTTTGTAAATGTTGTGCCATCTTTTGTTTTTGAAACATTTGAACATTTTAGATGAAGGAATATACATTTAGAAAATAATTTTATACTTCCAAATTAAATTAATATTGCTTATGGGGCAGGAAGGATTAAGGTAGACATTTACAAAAGTCAAAGCCACATTTTGCCATACCCGCCAACGCATGCAAACTAAAAATCACAATTGTCCATCAATCTAAAGAAGTCATGCTTCTGCTTTCCTTTATAAAACAGATTAAACAAAAGAGGAAAAGATGTCTAAAGACAGTGGAAAGGCAGTTATAAATAAGTGAGAGAAATAAATAAAATAAATATAATATTAAAAAAATTACTGAGAAATCTAAGAATTACTTGTTGAGTTTTTATGGATGGAAACATAGGAACAAATGAAATTAAATATACTAGTAAAATTAGAACTTCCTAATATCACTCATAATCAATTTCTTCATATGAAATGTAATGATGATAATAATAATATCTCCTAGGATTAGGAGGTATACACATATGTCCATGCTCATTTTTATGAACACATACATACGGTGTTACAGAGTGGTTGAAATTCTCCAATAATTAATAGTTCACAAAGAGAATATTAACTGAATTTAGCTTCCAAGGACAAGCATTTTCTGGGTGGGATTGAAAATTGTACTCATCTGACTCAACTGATTTTCTTATCTTCACTAAAAACACTTTCCTTATGCCCCGATAGACGCTAAGCTATCAGGGGATTGAAACATTAGTAATGCTCTTGGACTCTTTCTTGAATAGCTTCATTGTGCACAAGACATCATAACATCAGCAAGTTTTATTGAGATTACCAGAGGTACACTGACCTTTATCTTTTATATTGCCTTGGTAGTTAGGGAGTTCTTGGTGAATAAAGTGTGTTCTTGAATAACATAACAATATCACAGTATTTAAGTATCATGCTTATGAGGTGTCATACAATAAATCTAGTGTCTCTCTCAAGAGTCTTTCCTATATTGTTCTTATTTGTTTATTTATTTATTTATTTTATTTGAGACAAGGTACTCTGTTACACAAGCTAGAGTGAAGTTGTGCCATCATAGTTGACTGCAACCTCAATCTCCTATGCTCCAGAGATCTTCCTGCCTCAGTTTCCCAAGTAACTGAGAAAACAGGCATGCATGACCATGCTTTGCCAATTTTTTGTAGAGACAAAGACTTACTATGTTGTCCAGGCTAGTCTCAAACTGCTGAGTTCAAGCAATCCTCCTGTCTCAGCCTCCCAAAGTGTTGGGATTATAGGTGTGAGCCACAACGACTGGCCCCTTTATTGTCCATAGTTTTAAAATGACATTGGCAATTATGCCTATGCTATTTGTGATTATGTCAAATTATATTACTATCATTTATAGAGATTAGTGTTTAAATCCTGAGACACTTGAAATAATAAATATTCCTCCTTGTATGAAATCAATTTTAATACTTACTGGTTAAGGAGACTGCTTTGGAAGATAATATATATTATTTCCTAACTTACCTGACCATGCATTCAACATGGCATTACATAAAATTTGATTTACATAGATACTTAAATTGATTTCCTAAATCTAATTAAGAATGATTTTTATGATGATCTTTCAAGAGGTCATTGCATTTAAAAATTTTCCTTAGGGTACTACCAGACAGACATTTAGTGTTCAAGTACTTGGAAAAAATGTCATCAACAGCTTCAAGACATTAAGCTAGCCTATTTACTTTACAATAATAGCAGTGAGTGGAAAATCCAGTTATTATCTGTTCTGCTTTCCATGTCTTGCATTTTCCCTTTAGCTCAGCATGCCAAAATGATACTCCTTTTATTATGAAAGATTACAATGCGATACTTCAAGGAATTAGTTTTTAACGCTTAAATGACCCAACTTGCACTGATGCAAAGAATTTTATTATGATTGAAGAAGAGTAATTTTGGTTCCTGCAAATCCATTTAGTCTATTGCTCACAATAAGATTATTGTGAAATATAATTACTTGTTTACAGTAAAACACCGACAAAAAAGCCTACATATTCTTACATAAAGCAAGTTATTTAAAATAATGTTTTGTTATAATTTCTAGATTTTCTAATACTTTCACATTTAAGTATGCATAAAGAAGATACCTACAAGATAGTGGAAAATTAATTGTTAAAATTCTGAACATGTTGTATCTATCTAGAATAGTTGATGAAAACATTAGATTCACTGTAATGCTCAACGAATATTTTAAGACAAAAACAACAAAAACTGTGGCTAAGATATGAACCAGGCCCTAGATTTTTATTACATATAGTCACTCACAGTTTAACAAATGGATAGTGCTTTATTTTTATTATTCTCCCCTCTTTTATATACATATCTATGGTGTATATATACAGCTCTGTGTAACCCAGTGTTGCTAGCAATGTGGCTCATGGCAATTTTATATCAGAATTATTGGTGCTTAAATGAACAGGGTTTGGATAGTCAGATCTCACTCTTACCTCCATGGGTAGAGAATCCTGCGCCAGACTTCCATTATTTAAAGTAACCAACCAGCTTAAACTGAACCCACAGTAAAGTCAGATGAAAGTAAGTACATCACTAAATAGAGCCAAAAGCTAAAGGGGAGAAGAAAAAAAAATATGCTTCTAAAATGTAGTTGATGAATGACAAAAATAATAACAAAATAAACTGTAAAAGCCCTTAAGGAAATGCATTAAGTGTATCTAAATGACATTATGAAATTTTTATACGAAAAATTTCTTTAGGTTAATTGAGAGAACAGGCACTACTAAGATGCCAAATAAAGACCTAGACCATTGCTGGAAGAAAATCCAAAGATATGTTAGTTAGACACCAGGGGTTCAGTCTAGTTCCTTCTACTCTCACCACACAGAAAGCCAATCATTGAGACAATGAGTATTACCAGAGAAGAAGGCTTTAATTGGGTGCTGCAGCCAAGGGGATAGGAGATTAGTCTCAATCTATCTCCCTGACTTTCTAAAATTAGGTGCTTATTTAGCATGGAAGAAATATAATTACATACAGAAAAATACTTAGGGAGAGGTAAGAGGAATTTTTAACAAGATTCAGGTGGTCACTTAGGTAATCATGATGGCTGAGGGGTCTGATGTCTCATTGTTCAGGTGTGATGATCTGGTAAGTTTTGGTTCCTTAATACTATCTGAGAGGCATGATGGTTGATTTCTAGAGAAAACAACTCAGATAAGACAAATATAACTTTCTCCAGTTTCAAGACAGGGAGGGTCAATTTCTGTGTTTATTCAAAAGAAACCCCAAACATCAGTTCCATGAGTCAGTTTCAAATAAAAAACAACAAAAAAGGAAGAAAAATTATGAATAAGTAAAAGGACTTGAGAGGTGCCTACAAAAGTTGTAATATGTAAATAAAACAATTTCAAAAATAAAATAAATTATTTTTGTTTCTTCTCTATATTACGTATAGAAACGTTATACATATATATGTATATAATCCTCTAAGCCTAAAGAGAGAACGAACAGGTTATTTACATAGGAGAAAAACTGATTGCCACATCAGCTAGACAATCTACAGAAATATTCTTCTGGAAATGCAAAAATGCTAAGCTAAACATTCATCCAGGGTGATCATTTTGAGATAAAAGTATTCAGAGAATATATAATCCACACATCTTATTTGAGAAGAAATATTAGGGAAAAAAGTCTAACCTACCAACTAAAGTCAAAACTGGAAATCTCAAAATAGGAGAAAAAACTAGTTGAAAACCCTGTGAAAAATGAATCTTGAAATATATTTTGAAATAACATGTATTTTAACTCTATTTTTAAAATGTACAATTAAACCAAAACCATAATAAAAAAAAACCCTTCTGGGGATGTGTATTATAAGTTTTAAATAAGGAATTTTTAATAAGTGTCATCTCAATGATTAATTTAATATTGATATTCCCTAGCAGAAAAAACCTCAGAATTGTGTTGGCTGAGAGAGTGATTTGAGAGTTGAAAAAAGACAGGAAAATGAAATATTCCAAAAGTATTATTGTACTGAAGAGAGAAGGTAGTGAATAAAAACAACATCCAGATTGGGGAAAATTTTAAATTGCTTTTTAGTATAACTATAGATAAATATGAGTTTGATTTTGAGTCACAGGAAAAGTTAAATTGTAAGTAAGGACTTGAAAGTCTATAATATAAATCACAAAATCTCCATTAAAAAGTGTGCAAAGAATATGAACAGACAACTCTTAAAAGACAACATACTATTAGCCAACAAACATAAAATAATGCTCAACATCACTAGTTATCAGATAAATGCAAATAAAAATTACAATTAGATATTGTCTCACACCAGTCAGAATGCCTCTTATTAAAAAGTCAAAAAATAACAGACACTGGTGAGGCTGCAGAAAAAAGGGATTGCTTATATACACTGTTGGTGGAAATGTAAATTAGCTCAGCCACTATGGAAAGTAGTTTGAAGATTTCTCAGATAACTTAAAATAGAACCAACATTTGACCCAACAATCTCATTACTGGGTATATATCCAAAGGGAAATAAATCATTCTACCAAAAAGACACACACACTTTTATGATCATTGCTGCACTATTCCCAATAGGTGACTTGGAGTCAACCTAGGTTCCCATCAATGGTAGACTGGATAAAGGAAATGTGGTACATATACATCATGGAATACTACACAGCCATAAAAAAAGAATGAGTTTGCAGCAACACAGATGCAGCTGGAGGCCATTAACCTAAGTGAATTAACGTAGGAACAGAAAAATAAACACCACATATTCTCACTTATAAGTGGGAGTTAATTATTGGGTACACATGGACATAAACATAGGAACAATGGACATTGAAGACTACTAGATGGGGAAGAAGGGAGGCAGTGTGGGCTGAAAAACTACCTATTCAGTACTATTCACTGGCTGGGTGATGGATTATCTGTACTCCAAACCTCAGCATCATACAATATACCCTTTTAACAAGCCTGCACATGTACCAACTGAAGCTAATATAAAATTTGAACTTATAAAAGAAAAGAAATTGCTGTGGAAATTTTTAATATACCTTCTTATTAGAAGGATTATTCGCTGATAGTCATGAGCCAAATGTGAGAAGAAAACCTGATCTTACAAAGATAAATAGAATGTGAACTAGTCAAAATATACGAAATGAATGCAGAAGTCATATAAGTACTACAGCAACTTGGAGCAACATTCTAATGAGATGTGGATTCCAAATATATCTCAATTATAGAAAGAAAACTGGCTGAATGTCAAATAAAAAATGTGCTGTTAAAACAATTCCATGTATAGACAGAGCTCTACAGTCCCCCATACTAGTCTCAAATCTCTGATAAATAAGTGGCAATATTGTCATCCTGAAATTCTAGGTCACTGACTTCAACCCTGACATAAGTGACAATCTCTCCCTTTCATTTGATAAATTTCTTTAAATTTTAAATGAAAAAAATCCCTTATTTTTGATAAATTTATGGTAATTTAAGGTTAATATCTCTATGTGTTATACTAAATTCAATAATTGAAAGAAGTCACATATTGAACTTATGATTTTAAGTGGAAAGGTGAAAGATAATTTTACTGACAGTGTTAAATATTTTCATATTAAGAGTTTCATTATGAATTCATTACTTCATTATGAATATGAGATAGAGTAGTTGATTTATGCTATATTTAAACAGAAAATGTTTTAGCTGCCTAAGTTTGTAAGTCTTGGCAATTAAGAAATTGGGGTGTTAAAATATGTGATGTTGGCCGGGCACGGTGGCTCAAGCCTGTAATCCCAGCACTTTGGGAGGCCGAGGCGGGCGGATCACAAGGTCAGGAGATCGAGACCACGGTGAAACCCCGTCTCTACTAAAAATACAAAAAATAAGCCAGGTGCGGTGGCGGGCGCCTGTAGTCCCAGCTAGTCAGGAGGCTGAGCCAGGAGAATGGCGTGAACCCGGGAGGCGGAGCTTGCAGTGAGCCGAGATCGTGCCACTGCACTCCAGCCTGGGTGACAGAGCAAGACTCTGTCTCAAAAAAAAAAAAAAAAAAATGTGATGTTGATATAACCGTTTAAATTATACAAAAATAGCACAAACACTGCATGCACATATTAGTGTGTCATATGGTCACATTTTACATATATATAAATGTGAATATGTAATATGTAGGAAGTGATTGTATATTATTTACATATACTCAAGTATAAATAATATATTCCCTATTGTTTATTTATAATAGATATTTTAAAATAATTTTTTATTTTCTATATATTTGTATATCACATTATAGAAATGCATTTTATTTGCCTATAATTTATTACGTTTTATATCTACAAATATATTTGGAGCATGGTAAATAAGTCTAATAATTAGGTTATAAATTAAGCTAAAATTTAATTGCATGTTAGTCCATTAAATGAATAACATAGTAATCACATTAAATGGAAAGCATAGTTGTTTGTAAAAATTTGATTTGGTTTATATCAATAGAAAAAAGTTTTCTAAGTTAATGTTAAGTATGAGAAAGTTTATATTTATAATATTAAAACCTGAAAAAGAACAAAACCATACATATTTATTTCCCCTAGCCGTAGAAAGTATAAAAGCAGCAAATATCGATGTACCTGTTTTATAATTAGTCGTGTTGAGCATACAAAAAAAGTCAGGCAACACAGCAAGGAAAAGTTAACTTTAAAAATATCCGGTTATTTGTTGTGTGTTTTTGTGTTTCACTTTATGTGCGCGTGTGTGTGTGTATGTTGTGTGTGCAGAAATAAGTGAGGTTGCGTAATCCTAGCATTTTAGGAGGCCGAGGCAGGAGGATCACTTGAGGTCAGGAGTTTGAGACTAGCCTGGCCAACATGGTGAAATCTTGTCTCTACTAAAAATACAAAAAAAAAAAAAAAAAAAAAAAAAAAAGAAAGAAAGAAAAGAAAAATAGCTGGGCGAGGTGGCAGGCCCCAGTAATACCAGCTACTCAGGGAGCTGAGGCATGAGAATTGCTTGAACCCGGGAAGCAGAGGCGGCAGTGAGCCAAGAATGTGCCACTTCACTCTATCCTGAGTGACAGAGTGAGAATCCGTCTCAGAAAAAAGAAATGAGGTTGAATTAAGTTTTTTATTGGAAAAATTTTGATAATTTACATACAACATTATTATAGCATTTCTTCTGTACTTGGCAAAAGGTAATTCCTTATAGTGTTTATTATCATATAAAAACATATTTAATATGAAGGAGCTTATTATATGTTAAAAGTAAGAAAAACCATAATATAATATAGTGTAAATGAATAAATTAATAAATATAAAGGTAGACATTAATAAAATGGAAGATACACGAAGAATAGAATGAATAGATAAATACTGAAGAAGATTATTTTCAAAACATGCAGAAGCTAATCTCTTATGATATTTTAAAAACAAAAACATATATAAAATAAATTTTAAAGGGCAAAGACAGCCATAGAAAATTAAAAATAAATTATTATATAATTCTACATGTGGTTAATTTTAAGTGCTGCAGGAAATGTATGATTCCCCATAAAATTATAATTTTTAAAAGGTAACCAGAGGATAGATATTTGAATATACCAATTTCCTTAGAAAGGATTGAAAATATTTTTAAAAGTTATCAGAATTAATGGTTTCACAGCCTAATTCTAACACTTAATGATATATTAAAGTATTCTAGGTAAAAGAATTATTAAAGCTCCATAACTTATTTATGGTGCTTAGTTACCAAAATCTGATAAATACAATTTTTAAAATGAATATCGACCAATCTCACAAGAATATATGCAAAAATTATAAACCTGTGTAGCAAAAAGCTTCCATTATCAAAATCCAAACCATGACAAAGACTGCAAATGGAATTTATAATTGTGACTTTGAATTAATACTACTGTAATACTACTACTAATAATATTTATGCTTAATAATTTGAGCCTAAGACAGAATATAACAATTGCTTCTCACGGCAGATTATATGGAATAAATGCCTCACAAGCCACTAACACAAGAACAATTCCATAGACCATATATTTCCCTGAAACATTTGTACATTCTACCTGATTTTGTCTCTGTGTGTGTGTATGTGTGTGTGTGTTTATGTGTTTGTACTTCCAATAAATTTCTAGAAAATAAATATACTTCAGTGAAATGTCTCTCTGGAAATAGGTCCTTAACTTACTCCTTTTATTTCTTTATTAACTTTATTATCTCAATATTGATCAGCTAGGATATAAAATAATTGTATCCTCCAGAGGGTTTAACAGAAAATAAATTACATGGCATAGATGCAGACTAATCATGTTTCGGTTGGCAAAATTTCAACTTTTAATGTTCTGAATCTCAATTTAGAATAGTATACTGGAAAGGAAAATATTAGTGTAATCAAATATCAAAATTTGAGAACACTCTAAAGTCTCCTCCCCACTTTAGAACTCCCTATAGAAACAGAAAAGTTGTCTATTGAATCTACATTGGACTGAGCTTCTGCCAAATAATTTTTCCCTTCGTTCCACAGATGTTACTCTCATGACATTACATAATAAATCATCTAATATATAAAAAAACAAATCTGTAGACATTTCCAGTCATGAGCTGAATAAGCAGACTTTGAAATGAGATTTTGTAGCTGGATGACATGCTACTGACAATAAAGACCCTACATCTGGCTGGAGCACAAGGCAGCTTTGTATTCTTTTCTATCTTTATAACTAGTAAGCTAGGATGACAGAAAGAAACATATTAGCAGGAATTATATGTCAGACATTTGAGAAGGAAGGGTAGCATGTTACCTAGAAATACAATAGAACTTGGAAGCTACTGTATATTTTGATTAAACTCTGAAAAAGATCACTAAAAGTTAAAACTAATTAATTGAAAAGTAAAGGCTAAATTGTGAGAGCCAGAGGACTTTCTTGGTGACACATATTTCCTGTCACTGTAAGCCAGTGAGCCTTAAGGCCAAGAGAATCATACTTAAGGCTGAGACCAAAGATTATCTGAGTGCCCAACTGAGGCAAATCTCTTTAAAACAAGGGCCTTGCAGCTGGAAACCATCATTCTCAGCAAACTATCGCAAGAACAGAAAACCAAACACCGCATGCTTGGACTCGGGAAGGGGAACTTCACACACTGGGGCCTACTATGGGGAGGGGGAAGGGGGGAGGGATTGCATTGGAAGTTATACCTGATGTAAATGACGAGTGGATGGGTGCAGCACACCAACATGGCACAAGTATACATATGTAACAAACCTGCACGTTATGCACATGGACCCTAGAACTTAAAGTATAATAATAAAAAAATAAAAAAAAAAAACAAGGGCCTTGATTGGGAATAAATGGGCTACTTATATATTGAATAGGTTTATCAGAATCTTAGGTTTTCAGAATTCTGTTGACTTGCTGAGCCTGCAAAAATTGCCTACTCTTCTACATTCACCTCTGCATCATAAAGAAAAACGATCACAAAAAGGTTAGTAAATATTAATGTAAAACCTAAAGTCTATAACCCATCTAGAAGAAAATATAAGATATTTTGTATTGTTCTCCAGTAAGCAAAAGATACCATCAAGGTAAAAACCTAAAACAGGATCCATAAAGACAAAATTCATACATTGTATAAAACATGAAAATTAAGACCGTTATTCTGAAAGCTGGAGGGATCACACTACCCAACTTCAAACTATATTACAAGGCTACAGAAACCAAAACAACATGATACTGGTACAAAAAACAGACACATAGACCAACGCAACAGAATAGATAACTCAAAAATATGACCACACATCTGCAATCATCTTATCTTTGATCTTGGACAAACCTGACAAAAACAAGCACTGGGGAAAGGATTCTCTTCTTAATACATGGCTCTGGGAGAACTGGCTAGCCACATGCAGAAAACTGAAACTGGACCCTTTTCTTACACCATATGCAAAAATTAACTCGAGATGAATTAAAGACATAAATGGAAAACCCAAAACTATAAAAACCCTAGAAGAAAATCTAGGCGATGCCATTCAGGACACAGGCATGGACAAAGATTTCATGACAAAAACATCAAAGCAATTGCAACAAAAGCAAAAACTGACAAGATTTAATTAAACTAAAAGGGTTCTGCACAGCAAAAGAACCTATCATCAGAGTGAATAGACAACCTACATAATGGGAGAAAATTTGTGTGACCTATCTATTTGACAAAGGTCTGATATCCAGAGTCCACAAAAGCTTAAACAGCCTTACAAGAAAAATGTTAAAAAGCCCTTAAGGGTTTTTTGGGCAAAGGACATGAGCAGACACTTTTCAAAATAAGATATTTATGTAGCCAACAAGCATATGAAAAAAAAAAAACAAAAAACTCATCACTGGTCATTAAAGAAATACAAATCAAAGCAACAATAAGATACCATCTCACCCCAGTCAGAATGGCAATTTTTAAAAATCAGGAAACAAGAGATGCTGGTGAGGCTGCAGATAAATAGGAATACTTTTACACTGTTGGTGAAAATATAAATTAGTTCAAACATTGTTGAAGAAAATGTGGTGATTCCAGAAAGACCTAGAATCAGAAATACCATTTGACCCAGCAATCCCATTACTGGGTATATACCCAAAGGAATATAAGTCATTCTATTTTAAAGATACACTCACGTGTATCTTCATTGCAGCACTATTCACAACAACAAAGAAACGGATTCAAGCCAAATGTTCATCAATGATAGACTGGATAAAGAAAAGGTGGGCCGGGCGCGGTGGCTCAAGCCTGTAATCTCAGCACTTTGGGAGGCCCAGACGGACGGATCACGAGGTCAGGAGGTCGAGACCATCCTGGCTAACCCGGTGAAACCCCGTCTCTACTAAAAAATGCAAAAAACTAGCCGGGCGAGGTGGCGGGCGCCTGCAGTCTCAGCCACTTGGGAGGCTGAGGCAGGAGAATGGCCTAAACCCGGGAGGTGGAGCTTGCAGTGAACCGAGATCGTGCCACTGCCCACCAGCCTGGGTGACAGAGGGAGACTCTGTCTCAAAAAAAAAAAAAAAAGAAAAGAAAATGTGGTATGTATACACCACGGAATAATATACAGTCATAAAAAGGAACAAGGTCATATCCTTTGCAGGTACGTGGTTGGAGATGGAATCCATTACGCTCAGCAAACTAAGGCAGGAACAGAAAACCAAACACCACATGTTCTCACTTGTAAGTAAGAGCTGAACAATGAGAACACATGGACACAGGGAGAGAAATAGCACACACTGGTGCCTGTTGGGGAGGGGCAGAGAGAGGGAAAGCATCAGAAAAAATAGCTAATGCATGCTGGGCTTAATGCCTAGGTAATGGGTTGATAGGTATAGCACACCACCATGGCACACGTTTACCTATGTAACAAATCTGTATTCTGCACATGTACTCCAGAACTTAAAAAAGAAATAAAACCACAGATTTAGAGAAAGTATTTGCAAATTAAATATTCTATAAAAGACTTGTATCCAGAATGTATAAAGCACTACAAAAACATAAAATAAGAGGTGTTGCACACAAAAAAATGAGCAGATTTATGAAAACAAAAGATAATTCATCAAAGAATATTTATAAGTCACAGATATAAATAGTCTTAGAGTAATGAAAATTAAATCATACTGAGATATCAATATATAATATCAGAATGCCTATTAAATGCCTCCAACACCATACCAAGTGTTGGAGAAGATGAGAACGACTAGAACTAAATTTGCAAACGCTTTAGAAAATAGTTAACAGTTTCTCAAAAATTTAAACATACTCCTGCCTTATGATCCAGTCATTGCAATCCTAGGTATTTTCCAAAGATAAATGAAAGCATATGTCTCAATAAAAACTTACACACAAATGTTCAGAACAGCTTTACTTACAGTTTACTCAAAAAGAAAACTGCTCCAAATTTCACCTATAGTTGAATGAATAAACAACTGTGGTAAATCAGCAATAAAAAGAAGTGAACTATTGATATTCAAAACAGCATGAATCATTCTCAAAATAATTTTGCCAAGTGAAAGAAACCAGATAGAAAAGGGTTCAGTAATTATAAATCCATTCCTATAAAATTCTATAAAATACAAATTTTTCTGTGCTTTATAGTCACAGAAAGCAGTTCACTGGTTGCCTTGGGTGAGGAGGAAAACAGGAAAGGACCATAAAACTAAAGTCAAGAGGAAGCTTGGTTCTGGTGATGGTTTTGTAGACATATACAAATATCAGAACATCAAATTGCACTGCTTATATAAGTACAGTTCATTTTATGTCAACTCTGCTTTAATAGACCTGAAAAAAAAATCAGTCTTCTTTACCTTTGATTGCAATTTAGAATCCATGATGAAATCAGGCCTGAAATCAGGGCTCATTGACTTGATTTCTGATGATACTGGATGAGGAGCATAATTTTAATATATGTAATTTTGGGGAATACTCAAAATTTGTAGTCCTGAAAACAAAGTTTAATGAATTTCCTTCTTGTGTACTTTGTCCTAAAAATCAATGTTTTCATCCATATTGTAAGTATAGAGCACACAGGTATGTGAGAAACATGGAGATACATACACACACTTGTATAGACATGTTCTTTAACTTACAATGGGTTTACATCCTGATATACCTATTGTAAGTTTAAAACATCAAAGTCAAAAAAGCATTTAATATACCTAACGTACCAACCATCACAGCTTAGCCTAGCCTAACTTAAATATACTCAGAACACTTACATTAGCCTACAATTAGCCAAAATCATCTAGCAAAAATCTTATTTTATAATAAATTATTGACTATCTCATGTAATTAATTGCATACTGTACTGAAAGTCAAAAGCATAATGGTTTTATGGGTACTTGAACTATGATTTGTACTTTACATGTAACATTTTTTGCACCTTAACTTTTGAAAAATCTTTAAGTCAAACCATTGTACCTCAGAGATCATCTGGAGAGAAAATGAGAGCATGAGATTGACTGATCAATTGATTGATTTGAAATGGAGATAATTATGCATTTATATTAATAATTATATGGATATGCAAATTATCATAAGTGCATAGTGATATAGTCAGTGAGTTTTACTAAAGATGTATTTCTAATCATCAAAAATTATAATTATATTTATGCCTAGAAATGGGCATGCCTCATCTATCAGGTCATTAAATTGGTGTGTTGAATCAATCTAGTTTGTAGTAAAGCTGGGCATAGGGTTTTCTGCTAATTGAGCAAAACAAAGGCTTCATTACCATGAAAATGGAGTCAGCTGCTCTATTTTCATACATTTCGGAGGCGTGGTACACCACAGGATTTCCTTAGTGCTCTCACATTTCAGCTGACTCTGTCTGTCTGCTACTAAGGGCTTCTTTCAGTCCTTCTTTCACTCCTCTACTTATAGACTACACTTGTTTAGTAATCCATATAAGCAAGGTTCCAAGGCCTGAAGTAGGGGTGTTGGTGGAGGATCCTTAATTCTTCTACTCTGTCTTTTCCTCAGATCCTGAGTGTACAGTTCCAGGCTGTAATGCAAGTACTTCTGTTTCTTGGGCTATGTTAATAAGACATATTGGTGTTAAAAAATAAAAATATCATATGGAGTTTATGGCCAGCCTCAACAGAAGAAAGAAAAATGCAGGTTTTGGTGTTCCGGAGTAAATCCAGGTTATCTGGAGTAGAAAATTATATAGCTTCTGATAAACAGTTTCTGACATGCTACTGGGTCCTAATAGAGATGGAATTTCTGACTGTCAGACAATAAAGAGGCCAAGAGGCCAATACCATGAGCTGGATTATAGTAGACCAACTACACAAGAAGGAGAAGACCAACTTCAGTCCATTGAAATTCAAAAGTGGACTGTCTGAGAAGGGAAATGTAACTATGCAACTCAGGCAAGGAGAAAAAGAACTACATTTCTTGAGATACCATTTTATGTTTTATATATACATAAATTTATGTAATTCTATATTAAAACAATGAAAGTTATATTTTGGTAACCACTTTATAAATGAAGAAACAGAGACTCAGAAAGTGTTCTGAAGCTTCACTAAGCATTCTCCAAATCATGCTGAGTTTTACTGAAACAAGCATTGCCTATGTTCATGAGTCCTAAAAGGACATAGATTGAGGCTGTTACTTTTTTTTTCTTGTTACTTTTATAAAAACGTTCTCAGTTTAAATACATTTATCAATGTTCTTCTTATAGAATGCATAATACATTAAATGGAAACAAGAAGTACATATAAAGGCAATGAGGTGAAAAATAACTTAAGCATGAACAAATTTTAATAAAGTCACTTTTAAGAATAATGTAGCCTTTTAAATTATATTTAATTTCAACAGAGGTCAGTCAATCTATGCCCTCCCAAGATTAATATGAAGTGCATCCTTGAGCATTTTTAATCATTGAAACCTAAATGACCTTACAGCAAAAACAAAGTTTAGCTAGAAATTTTGCTACCTATCAGCATTTTCATTGAAGTTCTGAAATGCTGAGTATACAAATGCCAGTCATGAACCATGTTTATACATTATGGAGAAAATAAAAACACTCTTAAGGAAAGATCTGCTTTATGTAGAAAGATAAAATAAATTTTAAGTATTTTCAATTAATTAATTTGCCATTAATTGCATAAAATGTATAATTTCAAAATATAATATGGACATGTTTATTTATACTTTCAATTAAAGAAAATATCAAGCTGTAGTATTCGAAGAGAGTGGCATCAACTTCAAAATCTGAACAATCAGAGTACAAGACAGAAATAAATACTCTTCCAAAAGATTAGCCCAAAAGCTTATATAACTTCAACTCAATTCCAAATTCTGACTACAGACCAGTGGAAGAGAGCCAGACTGAGCAGAAACACAAGCAGAGATGGAAAACATAAATATAAGTGGAAAAGTGGGAGTTAGGCTTCCCTCAGGCTACTATCATACCTCTTTTTACTCAGCTAGATTGTGAACTCATAGATGGAAAAGATCTAGCCACTGAAGTCTCTGTGTGTATGTCAATGCAGAGCTCAGAAACTGATAAAATAGGCAAACAATAAGTAGCTGTTACATACATGCGTAAATAAATTGGATTTGTTAGACTTACAGACATTGACTTACTTGGGACCCTCCTGCTTTTGAGTCTATCGGGAATTGTAACTGCTACACCTTGAAAGAGACCCACAGATCTCAGGACTCCCACAGGATCCTTTTGTCTAGATGGAACAGTCTCAATATAGTAATAGATATGTGCTTTGAGAACTCAAAAAGTTACAGAGTTCAAGGTATGTATTAATAACTCAGTTAAAGATTGGGAAGTAGTTTGGTTAGAGTGATTACACATAGACTGAAATTGTATTAGTGTCTGTCAAAAGCAAACAGTGTGTTTGTATTAAAACCCTTATGGGCTGACAAAGGTCATCTGAACACCATATCACTCTTAGACAGGTTTGCATAGAATAACGTTACTTAAGTCAAAGATGTATGTTATATCCTGAAATAAAATATATCATTAAAAAGGGCTAATATAACCTCTAAGTGGGTTTTGCATTATTTCAAATTCTGAAATTAAAGCCTATGATGTCTAAATTATAATCTAACCAATGTAAATGATAAATATTAAATATTTGATTACACAAACTGTACCTTGTGGTAAAATGAAATGTTTAGAATTGTAATGTGAGATGAGTGATTGACCAGTTTGGACATGTATGAAATAATCTTATTTATACATATGTATCTTTAACCATAATGTGGGCTTTTAATTCAGTGGCCAAAATTAGGTTTAAAGATACATATGCATAAAGATCAAAATATCTATACACATATCACCCCATGTAATTAATAATCTTTAACTTCATCAAGGAGAAAGGAACTTGGTATCATATTTTGACAATATTCTTCTAAACTGGGATATTACTTGAATATTAAATTTGACACTTTCATAAAAGTTTGCATTTTTATTTATAACATGTCACATTTTAATTGCTTTTTTAATACTATGCTTCCATAATAATTTCTTTTTTTTCTGACAGTTTTCCAGACTAAATATGATTATATTTCAAGATTGTTTTCTCCCTAACAAGTGAGGTATTATACTTGGATTAACCATGTGCAAAGTCTTGAACCACAGAAAATGTTTTATCCACTGGAATATGTAAGAAAAAGATAAAGATCTTTTAAAAATTCAGTATGTTAGATTTATGGTCATACAGATCATTGAGTACATGTTCTTATATTTCTTTCTTACTTTATATGAAAGTAAAGAATTAAGAAATTCAGAAATCATCTAACAAAATCATTCACAAGCTCTAAGTATTTCAAGGTAGTTCATTTTACCTTTTCTGCTTGATTTCATGAGACTTGAAACTTGAGCATTAGTTATAGTGGTTTTTACAGCATTAGTTATAGTGATTTTACATTTTAACACTTTCTTTTTTGCAGCAGCAGCAGCAGCAGCAGCTACAGTTATTAGTGAGTTCTTATATTGTACCTTTAAGATTTTCTAATTTAAACTCACTGCCTTTTGTTGTTTCCTTTATGGTAGTACTGAGAAATATTTTTGTCCCAGGTTTATACTTCAGTGTATTTGAAGAGAGCACACATACTTTCTTGTGTATGCGTATGTCCATGTGTTTTACAGGGTTAAAGAAAAATGATAGCTTTAACTTTTCCCGGTGTTATTTCACTCTATGCTCTCTCTTAAACCTTCTTTTTCAGGTAAACACAATTATTTGCACTTCTTACTATATGAGGCATTTTTATACCTCTGTTGAAATGTCCTTTGTAAAATAAGGCAAAGATATTTTCCATCACCCAAATTCTATTTTAATATAGAAATCTACTAATTCTACCTGTGTATCACAGTATTCTTTTCTTTAAATTTTACATTTGCTCTTTTTGAAAAATTATTTAAATATTATACCAGTATATTTGTCATAGATTTTTGTGATCCTTTAAAAACCTGACCCACTAAAGAATTTAAAGTTTCCATAGATACTTAATATCCTCCAGTTGATTATGGAGAGTAATATTAAATATGAAAATATCAGGTACTTAGGCTCTGAGAAGTCAAAACCCTTGCTTAAGATCAAAAAATTCAAACAAGCCTGGAAAAATGGCATAGTATAGTCCACGTCAGTACATGAACTTTGGGAAGCTATTGGAAAAAAAAAAAAGTCAAGGCAACAGGAATAAAGTTGGGTTGGTGGAAATTGGAGACTACAGGATACAAAGTTGGAGAAACTAATCTGATTCAGAAAGAATCTACAGATTCTATCATACTGGCAAGAATCTGTCGAAACAGACAACCCTATTACACTAATGTTTTGTTTTGTTTTCAAACTCTATTATATATCACCATAGTTTTTCTTCCATTTTGCCTTGTAACTTTTAAATACTTTGATGGTACCTAGGAGTTATGAGATGGAACATGGCAAGGGTCAATAATATAGTCATTCTCAACATAGCCCTGAAAGAGAAGGGAGGGAAGTTTACCCTGCACTGCTGGATGGCTGAGAGCATGTCTTTCCTTCTCTATAGGGGCTACAATGGGTACCTGTGTGACCAAGGACAAATTACCAAAACACTTTACTCTTCCACTTCCTAGTTACAAATTGAATATACTTGTAGGATCTGCCTTATGGAGTTGCTTTAAAGATTAGTTTAGTGGCTAGAAGCATTATTTCCAGTTAAAATCTTATTTATTTTTGTTTTTTAAACCTAGAATATTTTTAATCCTATAATATTTTTTAAACCTACAATAACTTAACCCTGAGTAAGTTTTTGAGTGTTAATCAAGATATCACGCATAGAAACACAGTCACTCACACACACACCAATGATACTAGACAGCAATGATAGAATAGAAAAATAAAATAAACAAATATGCTTAGAAGCTTGCTACAGCAGTTTATATGGTGTCATATTCTAATGTAGGCCTCTTCCTTGAAGGAACAAGGTGATCAAGCAACTAGCAACTAACAGTTAGGCTGAGGCACAAAGCAGGAACCCCTGAAGGTTTGCCCTATTAAGAAAAAGAAGACTGGAAAGGTTCTCTCAGTCATTCCAGAATTACTTGTAGCACTAAATAAATCATTCAATAAATCATCTTCTCCTCAGAAGAACGTGTTAGCTTAAGATGTCATGCCACACACATTCTCTCATTTTCTCCCTCCTCTCTCTCTATATCTCTCACTCTATATATTTATCTTTTATATCATATGTTTCTATATTTTTTAAAAGCCACATATTTCCCGCTTGATCTATATTTGTTCAGAAAATTTTGTTCAGAATTTTTTTTTTTTTTTTTTTTTGAGACAGAGTCTCGCTCTGTTGCCCAGGCTGGAGTGCAGCGGCACAATCTCGGCTCACTACAAGCTCCTCCTCCTGGGTTCACGCCATTCTCCTGCCTCAGCCTCCTGAGTAGGTGGGACTACAGGCACCCGCCACCAAGCCTGGTTAATTTTTTATATTTTTTGTAGAGACAGGGTTTCACCGTGTTAGCCAGGATGGTCTCGATCTCCTGACTTCGTGATCTACCTGCCTTGGCCTCCCAAAGTGCTGGGATTACAGGCGTGAGCCACCGCGCCCGGCCCAGAAGATTGTTTATTTAATATAAATTTGTATAAATGAATTGAAGTGGAATTAATTTACCCTCACAAAAAAAAAAAAATGTTAAAGATAATTATAATTGGATGTCACAATGCACTAACAATTTCCACTCCAGGAGAAAGAAAAGGGAATGCTACCACTTTTCTATGAGAGATGCCCTGTTGTTGATCACAAGGAAGCTGCAGCTACTCTAGTCTCTGGGCATTTTGGATTGCAAAAGAATGCAATTTTTTTTTTTTATCAGAGATGAAATAATGGATGATACCTGGGTACCTGAAAGACAATAAAAATTCACTGAGTTCTTCGGGAGAGAATAAAGATTCAGTGTAAAAGACTTATTTTACAGGATATTATTTTTTATCAGATTTTTACACAAAACATCCAATTGTACTGAGTCTAACGCAGAAAACTATGGCATCCACATATTTGACCAGCTGAAAACAAGCATTTAAGTCCTTACCTACTAAAATATGGTAAATAAATTAGCATCTATATAAATTTTCCAGAATCTTTGTTCAGGAATCTTTGTTAGCCCAGAGCGACGAGAACATCAGGAGGTCCACTAACTCCACAAATTGCATTATCTGAATCACATCTCTGAACCATTCCAGACACCTTATTTTACCTTTAAAAATCATATATCACAGTGCTATTCTTCTCACTGCACGGTCTGAAACATACTACTCAGATACCATATCCAACTGTGATAATCATAACAGCTTTCTAACAGTAGCATAACTCTTTTCTTACAAGTCCTACACTAAGCTATGTTCCTTTGCAAGGGATTCAAGTCAATTTGCTCTTCTCTACAAATGTGCATAATTATTCAACCTCTTTAAAGTAACTTAGAATCATGAGTGTTAGTAAAGTCCTAGATAAAACACTACATTACAGAGTAAAATATTTAATCCAAGGTTTTGCACAAGGATGTCACATAATTATTTTCACACAATATTAATTTTAGAGAATAAAATCATGATATTGTTAAAGGTACAGTATTGAATTTAGAATATCTCTCCTCAAATGGGAGAGTTATACATGCTGATTAGTATACTCTATAAACATAATATTACCTTAAGAGAGATGGGCATTTTTGAATTCTCTTTTGTTCCTGGACACAAATTTTTATATATTCCATGACTAGCCACTTATTCTATATGATTTCAGTTAAACTGATATCATTTCTTAAATTTTGTATGAATTTAAAGCCTGCCTAACAGTAAAGGTACTCTAATGAGAAATTTTAGAGGGGCATAGTTGTAACATTACCATAAACTTTAACCAATTGGAGAGAAATATAAAAGAGAAACTTACTGAACTTGAGATCGCTAACAAATATCATTGTCTATTTATGCCAAAATAACTGGTCTAATAAGCCACAATTTGTTGTCACTCATTTGTCAGGCACTGAAATATAAAGTTTGTATTTATTATCTCTTTCATCCTCACGATGAAGTAAACAACAATTTTTTTTTTTTTTTTTGCCGGGCGCGGTAGCTCACGCCTGTAATCCCAGCACTTTGGGAGGCCAAGACGGGCGGATCACAAGGTCAGGAGATAGAGACCATCCTGGCTAACACGGTGAAATCCTGTCTTTATTAAAAAATGCAAAAAAGTTAGCGGAGGCTGAGGCAGGAGAATGGCGTGAACCCGGGAAGCGGAGCTTGCAGTGAGCCGAGATTGCGCCACTGCACTCCAGCCTGGGCGAAAGTGAGAGACTCTGTGTCAAAAAAAAAAAAAAAAAAAAATTTTTTTTTTTTTTTCACATATGAGGAAACTGTAGCTCAAAAACATTTAAAAAAATAATTCAAGATCCCACAGTTAGTAAGTAATATGCTCACTATGCTATTCTGGCAAGTGATTAATTCTAGGCCATCTAAACTTCATCTAATCACATGAGTTATATCATGAATACTAGGATAATGTAGCTGAGTTTACATAAAATAAGTATTTTTGACTCAAAGCATTTCTTGGTAACAATTATTTTGATCTTCTGCATTAAGTTATTGTTATTCCTGAATAACTTTGGAGTTTTGTACCTCTGATCATAGGCTGAGTTGGAAGGGTTATGTCTGTGGATAGGCAAAGTGATTTAAACTTTTAGAACGTGAAAGCCTTTAGTTGGTAAATCTTGAGCCAGTAATCTTATCATTTCATCTCCAGCTTGTACCTCTATTAATAAAAACTGACTATCCCTTGAACTTATTTGATTGAGACTCAGTTTGATTACTGAAGGAGATAACAGCCTTGCAGAACAACTAAGATATTTTGTAAAATCGTAAATATTTGTTGCAATTATATGTAAGTTAATATGTAATTTAGTGGGGAAAAAACACCTCTGTACTTCATATCAGACTCATTCATTGAATGCATACAATGGGCAAACATCTTATAGACACTTATGGTGAACCAGTCAGTCATTGATCAAAGAGCATATATGTACAAACTAAATTAATCCTCACGTGAATTCTAAGTGCTATTTCCACTGTAAACATGGATAAAATGGGGCACAATGCAGATCAAAAAATTTGTGTTCACATAGAATTAGGCTCCAGAACTCTTCTCTTACCCATGCGGTCATTCTTCCTACCTTATGCCTAGTCACTGATGCAGCTTTGTGGTAGATCATGATGCGCTTCACAGTTTCCCTGCCAACGTAAAGCTTAGAACCTGGGTTTGGTTTCCTATTTTAGAGCTATTTAATTTTTAACATTTTTTTTTCTGAATTTGTTGCAGTCTGTGACACCCTATATATATCAGATGTTATAAATATTACTGAAAATTAAAGAGGGCTGTGATATATTTAATCCTCAGAAATATTAAACAACCTATAATCAAAGGAATTTATTAGGTTAAACAATATTCAAATATGTATATGCTTAAGAACTTTGAGGCACTGTATTGAGAAACACACCTGAGAAACTGCAATCAATTCACTTTGGACAAAAATTTGGATAACATCTCCTTGAAATAAGTTATCTAATGATAACACACACATATGTATATATTTTACATACACACACTTATATATGTTATATATATAAGAATATATATATGTTCTTACATGTATCAACAGTATTTAATATGCTTGTGACCTTAAAAATAATTTTAAAATGTCAACATTATAGGCCCTATTCATTTTTGTGGGCTTCAAATTAACAAAATATAGGTTATTTATTTCTAAACAATAGCAACAAATGTTTTGCTTACATGAATTTTCTATTTCTCTGTAACATCAGAAAACTATTTAGAAAATGAAAAGATATTACCAGAAGTAAGACACAAAGAATGTTTTGTTATTAAGACATGCCTTCAAGATAATGAGAATTAAACTGACAAAAGGACATCTTGGCAAAATACTCTCCAGTGCATTTGATTCATATGATAAAGATAAAGGAAATGAATAAGTTATTACAATCTTGCAAGATAATATTACAATGCTTTGTATACTCCCTTCCATATTAATTCTAATTTCTATCATCTGTTATACAACATGAATGTAACTTGGAATCTCTCGGGAAATATTTTGCAGTGATTGGAAGGCACTTGATTTATCAATATACACATGAAAATTACAAAAACTCCCTTGAGCAAGTTACCTTTCTTGGCACTCCAAAAATAATTAATTGTAGTCGTCATTCTAACAACCTTCCTAAACACAATAAATGTTTACAAATTATATATTTTGAACCACAAAATCGAATCAAAATATTTTTAGTTAAGAAGGCATTTTGGTAAATTAAAATTAAATATAAAAATTTTTATGATTATGTAAAGATTTTAATAAAACCTAACAGGCTGTGGATTTGCCACGTGATCTTGAACGAGACATTTAACACTTTTGTGTCTCTTTATCCTCAATTTAGCAAGTTTAGGGTTTAAACTCTAAGTCCTAGCCCTATACTGAAGTTCCCTGATTTATATTAATGAGTAGCCCAGTTATCTACACGTGCAATTTTTGTTTAATGATAATAGGGAGAACAATTAGCTTAAAGTGATGAATTTTAGAGTCAGTCACATTTTAAGGTTCATTATGTTTGTTGATCTAGAGCAACACATCACAGTTTTAACTTTGTCCAACAGCATACAAATAGGATTCATGTATGAGGGAGGATAAAAAGACCAGCACAAGAGGATTGTATCTGAACATAAAATGCAAGATAAATGCTCGTAGATTATTTGAGTTATTTGTTTAATGCTTTAAGATTTCAGTATGTGAAGTTAAAACACCATTTCTAATCTTTTAAATACAAACAAATGGTCACGAAAGATGGTTAAATCATTTTGGGTTATCTAAAATTAGATGGATACCTTTTACTGTTTTTCAATATTTAGTATTTAGTAAGTTTGTGAGTATAGGATTTAATATAGTCAATTATGTTGGTCTATAATGAATATATATATATATACACACACATATATGCTATACATATCCCAAGAAGCCTACTTTCTTCAAACAAGAAAATACAAGACAATAAAATAAAGTGATAGAAAAGAGTACATTTATAATAGCAATGAAAAGATAAACTCAAGGCTGACAATCATAAGTATACAAAACGTTTTACAAAGATAACTTAAAAAATATTGTGGAGAAATTTATTCTTCCTGAAATAGATTAGTTTAATATAATCCTGGTCAAAGTAATAAAGGTATCCTTTATTTAATCTGAAAAATGCCTAAAAAATACAAAGAGACCAGAATTATTATGAAAATGGACGAGGGGCTATGAGCCTTATTTAATTATAGAAGAAATATTACAAAGTGACATGAATTAAAATAATAAGGTCTTAGGCAAGAACAGTCAAGCACATACATTCAAGATAATATAGTTTTAAAATACAAATGCAACTACATTTGGAAAGTTTATGTAATACAAATTGTTGACATTTTAAATTACTCTAAAATGAACAGGTTATTGAATGAATTACAATAACTGATTAATATTTGGAACAAAATATGAATGCTATGTTACCTTATTTAAAAACAGAAAAACTTGAACCAAACTTTTAGGTAAGAACGATTGAAGCACGAAAAATTGAACCATGTATCAAGAAATGGTGGATAAATATTTTATAATGTTGAAATTGGAAGATATTGCTAAAAAAAAGCCATCAAATCTCAAAATCAAAAGCTATAAAGGAAAATATTGAGTTTTACTATCTCCAAACTAAAATATCTGTTTAATGAAAGATACCATAAATAACAAAAGAAAGAAACTATGAATATTCAGAAAATGATTTTGACACATTCCAAAAAGTCTAGTTTCTTTAATAAACAGATATTGCAGTACAGCAAGGGAACAATGGTCAGAAAATGAATACAACTAATAATAATGAAAAAATAAATACATTAATAATTAAAGACAAGTAAATAAAAATCATGTTCAGATACTATTTTAGTCATACTGGAAAATTATAAAAGGTGATTATCTGTAAGTGTTGATGAGAATAAGAAGCTATCACCCCTACATACTGTTGTTGTTTGACATTGGATTGACACTGCCATTTAGAAGAACAGTCTAGAGTTTTCTATCAAAATTAATTATTGTAATGTGAATCATTTTACCTCTAAATTCCGCTTTATAATTAGATAATCACATACTTTCCAAAGATATGTATACAACATCTTCCTTATAATTTTATTTGAAACATTTGTAATGGAATTATTTAAATGTCTGTCACCATAAAAATGATTGAATAAGCCAGGCACGGTGGCTCACACCTGTAATCCCAGGACTTTGGGAGGCCAAGGCGGGTGGATCACGAGGTCAGGAAATCAAGACCATCCTGGTTAACATGGTGAAACTCCGTCTCTACTATAAATACAAAAAGAAAAATTAGCCAGGCTTGGTGGCGGGCGCCTGTAGTCCCAGCTACTCGGGAGGCTGAGGCAGGAGAATGGTGTGAACCCAGCAGGCAGAGCTTGCAGTGAGGTGGAGCTTGCAGTGAGCCAGAGCTTGCAGTGAGGCGGAGCTTGCAGTGAGCCGAGACCGCACCACTGCACTCCAGCCTGGGCGACAGAGCGAGACTCCGTCTCAAAATAATAATAATGATAATAATGGTCGAATAAAATCTGTTACTATTATAAAATTGTTGAATTACAATAAAAAAGAATAAGAAAGTGATATATATTCTAAAATGGGGAGATTCTAAGATATAGAATTATTGAAAACAACTAAAGTAGAAATACTGTACTATAAAAATCTGCAAAGATAGAAAGAATTCATGGCAATGGCTTTATCTGAAGAATAAAATATGTGTGAATGAAATAATACCATAAAAAATTAAAAGACATATTTTCTGATTACTATGAGCATATATTTCTTTAAAAACAGGTTTAAAAATATTTAAAAAGCAAAAGTAGAACAAACATCACCTTTTCAGTTGGCCTATCTTACTTCCCCATTTAAAACTGCCGTGTCCCCAAGCCTAGTCCTCCACCCAAATGGAGCTCTTTACCCCCTTTCCACTTTTCTGTTCCTATACCGCTCACTACCATCATCTCATGTATCATATAATTTCCTTGTTTATTCGGTTAGCTTTTTGGAGCTAATCATTTTGTCCCTGATTCCTACAAAATGTCTAGCATATATAGCCATACAATACATATTTGGTAAATAAATGATTCCTGTCACTCCATTTCTCATTTTGTAGCCTTGGTTATAAGATAATAACCTGTTTCAGTCTGTATCTGCAGTCTATTCTGAGCTACTTCCTTTTAACTCTCCATGCTCCGGCAACACAGGTTGTCTTTCTGTTTCCATGATCTCTTCTTACTTTAAGGTACTTGACTATCCAGTTTCTTCTGTCTGAAATATTCTCCTTCTAATTATCACCTACCTTTATCTTTTTCATCTTCCAAATATTAGCTAAAATATGCTTTTCTTAGAAAGGGCTTAGAATATGTTTCGTCTCTTAGCAATCAATTATTTCATTTCAGATATTTAAGCTTATTTTCAAATTACAAGTTTTTGTGTTTGCTGTTTTATTTTATGCTTCCTTCCCAGAGGAGAGTGTTAGCTTGATAAGACCTCTTTAAAAACATATCACTTGGTATTCATATTCTGATGTAGTAACTTCCACATAGTATTTGCAGTAGGTATGTATCAATGAATAAATAAAAATATTACATGTACGTTTTTATCCTTTATACTCAATGCTGTGTAAAACATTGCCTGATGCTGTGTGCATTGTAGGCTCAGTACATATTTTAGAAATGAATTAATTTATTTTATTCAGTCATTAATTTGTATCTCTATCTTGCTGCAGTTTAGGTATAATCTCATACTTATCTTGTTAAGAACACATTAGCCTCAGACAATAGACACAAGCATCATAACCACAAATACATAATTGTAATACTGATAACTGCATTTTATCAAGTGCTCCATGTTCCAGGCCCTAGGTCGATTGTTTTAGATAGCTTATCCCATTTAATTGTCATACTTATTCTATTACATACATTATCGTCATTTAAAAATTAGAAATTTGTTTAATAAGCCTAAATAACTTGTCCTCATTTATATTACTATTATAATAAGTATCAAAGCTAATTCTGCCTTTAGCTTTGTGAAGCTGTATAATCTCCAAACCCACTCCTTTTAATTATTATTTGGGAATGTTCACTTGCAGTCTCTCTCTATTTCTTTCTCAATGGCCATACTTTAGCTATGTTTCCTGTTTTCTTTTACAAGATTAAAAAATCCTTGGATTGTTATTAATGGTAATAAAATACAGAGATGTAAAACATTCAGATTCTCAATAAGCCATTGTCCAACATGGAATACAAAGACAGAAACAAACAGTGCATAGCAATTGTCAATATTAAGATTTCTGAACCCAGAAAAGAGACCGGGAAAGCATTTTCATAGAGGTGAAAATAACACAAGGATAATGTTAAATAGATTGGTCTTCCAGTATCCTCAACTCTCTTGCTCTGTTTGATGTTCTCTCACAATTGCCCTCCAAAATTTAACCTCTGAATCAACACCACCACTCTTTATTTCTATTCGTAGATGTTAGTAAATTCCCAGCAGAAAACCACCTATTTAGGTATTTAATACAACATTATTTTATCTGTTTTTGACCCCATGGGTGATTCATTCATTCACATTCTATGTGTTTTCTAACAGTTAATATAAATAGATTTCCATTCAAATGCACCTTAAGCCCATACCTCATTTTGATACACTCACTTTCAGCTAACTAACTTCACCTCTGCTCTGTAGTTTTCCTTCCCGACATCTGTATTCCAGGCACTGGAAATATTTAGTCAATCATAAAGACTGGAACCACTGTAATTCATGGTCTGTACCTGCCACCAACTGCAAAACAATCTTCTGTTTCCGCTCTAGTCAAAATTCTCTTTCATTCTTTATGATAGCAATTACAAGTTTTCTAGTAATTTATTAAGCTATCATTCAACAAATACTCATGCAAACACACACAGACACACACACACACACACACACACACATATATGTGAATATATTTTTTATAACTCTGAAGCTGCACACTTACCAAATAGTAGCATGCAAGAGCAAATCATCTGGAGAGCAGAGATATTTCATTCTTGCACGAATTTGAACATGTGGTTCTTTTCTTCTAGAAATCGTTTTTTGTTCACCAAGCTACCTTTTCTCTGTGCATAAAAAACACAAGGGTCAATTTCTTTATAAAATTACCTATACAAGGTTTTTTTCACATTTTCTTTTTTTTTAATTTGAGACGGAGTTTCACTCTTGTCTCCCAGACTGGAGTGCAGTGCTGTGATCTCGGCTCACTGAAACCTCTGTCTCTTGGGTTCAAGCAATTCTCTTGCTTCAACCTCCCAAGTAGCTGGGATTACAGGCACCTGCCACCATGCCCGGCTAATTTCTTTGTATTTTCAGTAGAGACAGGGTTGCGCCATGTTGGCCAGGCTGGTCTCGAACTCCTGACCTCAGGTGATCCACCAGCCTTGGCCTCCCAAAGTGTTGGGATTACAGGCGTGAGCCATTGCTCCCAGCCTTTTTTTTTTTTTTCACATTTTTAATGGAGTTATTTGTCCTTTTGCTATAGAGTTGTGTGAATTCCTTAAGTATTTTGGATATTCACCTCGTGTCAGATACATGGCCTCACTTTTTGTTCTTGTTGATTGTTGTCTATGCTTCAAATAAACTTTCTAGTTAGATATAGGCCCAGTTTATTTCAATTATTTTATTTTTATTTTTTTGCTTTTCTTACCTGAACTTTTGGTGTGATTATATATATATACATATATACATATGTATATGTATGTATAGATATGTGTGTATATATATATAATCCTTGTCCCATCCTTGACATGTGGGGATTATGGGGATTACAATTTGAGATGAGATTTGGATGGGGACAGAGAACCAAGTCACATAAATGATGTTGTTGGAAATTAGCTCACCATATGTGCTTGAGTTTACTTCTGGGCTTTCCATTTCATTGCATTGGTTTAGGTGTCCTTTTTTATGCCAGTAACATGCTGTTTTGAACACTATACCTTTGTGATATTATAGATAGATAGATAGATAGATAGATAGATAGATAGATAGATAGATAGATAGATAGATAGATAGCCAACAGCAATATCAAGAAGTTTTTCCCCTAGTTTACTTTACTTCTAGGAATTTCGTGGTTTTGGATTTTATGTTTAGGTTTTTAATCTATTTTAGGTTGATTTTGTGTATAGTGTAAGATAAAGGTCCAGTTTCATTTCTTTGCATGTGGATATTCAGTTCACTCAACATTGTTTATTGAAAAGACTATTCTTTCCCCATTGTGTTTTCTTGTTGATTGTATTAGTCTGTTCTTACACTGCTATAAAGAAATACCCGAGACTAGGTAACTTATAAAGGAAAGGGGTTTAATTGACTCACAGTTCCACATTGCTGGGGAGGTCTCAGGAAACTTAACAATCATGGCAGAAGGCAAAGGAGAAGCAGGAACCTTCTTCACTGGGTGGCAGGATGGAGTGAGTGCAAGCAAGGGAAATGCAAGATGCTTATAAATCCACCAGATCTCTTGAGAATCACTCATTGTCATCGGAACAACATGGGGGGAACTGCCCCTATAATATGATTACCTCTACCTTATCCCATCCTTGACATGTGGGGATTATAGGGATTACAATTTGAGATGAGACTTGGATGGGGACAGAGAACCAAGTCACATAAATGATGTTGTTGGAAATTAGTTCACCATATGTGCTTGAGCTTACTTCTGGGCTTTCTATTTCATTGCATTGGTTTAAGTGTCCTTTTTTATGCCAGTAACATACTGTTTTGAACACTATACCTTTGTAACGTAATTTAATATCAGGAAATGTGATGCTTTCAAGATTTTTTAATTTACTTCCAAGATTATTTTGTCTATTTCGGGTCTTTTGTGATTCTATACAAAGTTTAGGATTGCATTTTTCTACTTCTGTGAAAAATGTCATTGGAATTTATAGGGAAATCATTCAATATGTATTTTGCTTTGTGTGTATATTGATTTGGGTTTTATGGATATTTTAACAGTATTAATTCTTCCAATCTGTGGACATGGTATATTTTTCATTTATCGGTGTGTTTCTGAACTTGTTCAAATTACACATAAATATGGCTACTGGGTTTATACAAATGTGCTCTACATCACTAGTCACCAGGGAAATGCAACTGAAAGCCACAGTGAGACATCACCTCACATCTGTCAGGCTAGCTAATACCAAAAAGACAAGTGGCCAGACCTGGTGACTGGCTGGACACAGTGGCTCATGCCTGTAATCCCAGCACTTTGGGAGGCTGAGGCAGGTGGATCACCTTAGGTCAGGAGTTCGAGACCAGCCTGGCCAACATGGCAAAACCCTGTCTCTACTAAAAATACAAAAATGATCTGGGCCTGGTGGTGGGCACCTGTAATCCCAGCTACTTGGGAGGCTGAAGCAGAAGAATTGCTTGAACCTGGGAGGCAGAAGTTGCAGTGAGTCGAGATTGCACCACTGCTCTCCAGCCTGAGTGACAGAGTAAAATTCCATCAACAACAACAACAAAAAAAAAACCAGACAAGAAATAAGAAGTGTTGATGAGTTTATGGAAGAAAGGGAACCCTGTACACTGTTGGTGGGAAAGCAAGTTGGTACAGTCAGTATGGAAAACAGCATGAGGACTCCTCAACAAATTATAAATAGAACTAACGTATGATCTGTCACTTCTGGGAATATTGAAAGAAAATAATATCAGCACTTCGTAGACATATCAACCCTTCCATGTTTATTGCGGTATCATTAACAATAGACATGATATGAAAACAACCTAAGCATCTATGAAAAAATAAATTATCATATGTCCAAAATATATATAATGAAATATTATTCTGCTTTTTAAAAAAGAGCTACTGCTATTTGCAACAACATGGATAAACCCAGAAGACATTATATTAGGTGAAATAAGGCAGATGTGAAAAGGAAATCACCTCAGTATTGTACTTATGTGTAAAATCTAAAAAAGACGAATTCATTAACAGAGAGTGGATCATTATTACCAGGGTCAGGGAGGAAGAGGAAATCAGGATAAGTAGAAAGGGTATAAACTTGCAGTTATATAAGATGAATAAATCTAGAGAACTAATGTACAGCATGAGGACTATAGTTAATAAGAGGTGATACACTGAACATTTAATAAAACAGTAGATTTTAGGAGTTCTTACTACACACACACACAAGAAACTATGGAAGGTGATGGATAGGTTAATTTGCTTAAGTGTAGTAATCATTTCATTATGTATACTATGTGTATATCAAAACAGTATGGTGCACACCTTAAATATATACAATTAAAAATCCACATTGAAAGTCTGCTTTCCCAGAAAAGTTCTCTATATACATGTATTTATATGATATATACATAATTTATGTAATTTCTCATGACACTTATAATCTTATAGGGAAGACAATTACTTCAAATTTTAACAAAATCAGTGTCATCAAGATATAGCAGTGCTCTGAGCAGAGCAGTGTGAGGTAATATAGGCAAACATACTAGAAGCAACTAACATGGAAGTGGTGAGTCAAGAGGATTAATAATATCTAAATTGAGACTTGTGTGATTGGAATAGTTTATCTTGTGAATGAGTAGGAGACTTCAGATTTTTCTAAACAGTTTAAGGCTCCAAAGCCAGAATTAGCATGATGCACTAATTGGGACAAAAGTGTGTCTGGGAAAACTACTTTGTGAAAGTACAAATTATCAATGTGCCTGTTGTGATGGAAGAAGAGCAGTTAACTTAGTGCAGAAAAACAAGTTTCTAGAAAGGAAAAACCACATGTTCTTATTCACAGGAGAATAAAATGTCTCTACCAGAATATCTGCATGATCTGCTCTGGCATGCTATGATTTGAGGAATATGCAGCTTCACGCTTCTTTGTAGCTGTTGTTACAGCTGTGAATTGTATTTTAAGGATGAACTTGCAAGGTTTTGAGCAGTACAGAAAAATATAAAGAAAAAAATTAAAATTACCTGTCATTTCACCAGTTTCCTACCCTTAGCACATTAATAAATTTCCTTCTACTAATTTTTTATGCATCTGAGGAAATATTTAAATAATGAGGATCACATCTACAGATATATTCGTTAGCCCCTAGGAATTTTTGTTTTTCTGTTTCACCAAATATGATGAATAATAACAATCCATAGTCTCCTTTTTATTTTTAGTTTGCATATGTGCAAATTGTATGCAATATCATACATACAGTATGATACTGGCATAAAAAAGGACACCTAAACCAATGCAATGAAATAGAAAGCCCAGAAGTAAACTCAAGCACTTAATGACGAACTAATTTCCAACAACGTCATTTATATGACTTGGTTCTCTGTCCCCATCCAAATCTCACCTCGAATTGTAATCTCCAAGTATGTACTTTCCTACTTTTGCTTCCTAACCTGGTAAAGCTTATTTTAGCATATTTCCACCTAGAAATTACCTTTTAATGCAATTTCCTCAGATATATTCTCCTGAAAATGAATATCCTCTCTAAAGTGCAGTTCAAACACGTGTTCATAGAAGGATACTTAGTGCTGCTTTGGAAGTTGCTGTGACAATTGCCAAAATATTTGCCCCCTTAAAATCTCTTGATAAAATTATACTAATCACATTTCTCATTGTCTCTGTTCTTTCACTTTTTAATCTCTTCTGCTATATCACTCTTCTAGTTAGATTGTACTCTGTTTTATTTCAGTTCGGACCGAAGTGAAAATGAAAGTTCACAGGCAATAACATAGTATCTATCCCGTTTCTACTAAGCCGAATTTAAAAGTGTAACGTGTATGAGAGAAATGTGTATTCTCAGCCAACAACTGTAGGCTCCTTAAATGTGTTTCTGCTGCTTTCAGTATCCCCAGTGAATCCAGAAATAAGGGGATAAAGAAACATAAAAACAAAATTTACTTTGGAATCAAAAGATTTTGGTGTCAATCAGCTTTAGCACACACCCTGTTTGGTAGCATGTCTGCACAGTGCTCTATTGCCAAATCTGCAAAAAGGATTTGAAAGTCCATATTACAGAGGTATTTTGAATGCAAAAAGATGTTATATCTAAAGCTTATGGTACATACTAGGAGCTCAAAAATACAAGTTATTTTCCATCTTCTCCAGTTTGTGATCTTCAAAGTCCATTTTTGTAATCCCCTGATTTTATTACAGTGCCTGATACATGATTGACACTTATTAAAAGCTAATTGTACTCGACTAATCTGAAACATTTTAGTGTAGATTGATTTTTAAATACTATGTTAATTATATATAAGAGAGTTTATTAACATACAAGTTTTTATCATTGCTATAATCCTAGTAGAATTTTCTAAAGTGGTTTCTTTCCCAGGTTGTAAAGCATGTATTATAGTCTACTAACCTGAAAGCTTACTCATCCTTCATGAGATAGCTCAAGGGCCAGCCCAGCAGGACAGCCTTCCCAACGTCCTGAGCCTTGCTGGACACTCTCATCCTATCCTATTTTAGCATACTAACATTTCTCTTTACCGCATTATGAAATAGACTTTTACTTTTACTTTACATCGCTGAATCTACCAGTGGGAAACTATTCTCATGAGAATAGTGGCACAATTATAACTCCAATACCTGGCAAAGAGAAAGCTGACAATAAATATGTCCCTAACATTTGGAAGGATATAGAGAAAATAATCAGAAATACAAGCAAAAAATAAGGAAATGGTAATAAATTAAGACAATTATGTAGCACAAACAGGGTCTATAACAATCCTCATATCACCATATGAATTCATTTGTTAATTCAAATTAGTACCTTAAAATGTGAGATCCCAAATGTCTTGTTTTAACAGGCAATATTAACAGTTTGGAGCTATTTTACTTAAAGAAAACATCTTTGAATGTTTTATAATTTAATATGGGTGCACTATGTTGATGATGGTGATTAATACCATTTCTCTTTAAAATGAAGAATGATTTTACGTAAACTTCATAATGATCTATTTGTGATTATATAACTCTGAAAGATGAGAAAGAGTGAGCATGATTATCAGATTGAGCTTGAGAAGTTTTGGCATCATGTATTCTGATTTCCTTTTCTGGGCTGGGAGAAGAAAATAATACTGTGAGCAGTATTAAATCGTAGGCAAGTTTTCTCTTAAAAATCATAATAGATGATATATAATATCCTACAGGTCCACATGATTTGGTTAAATGAAAGTTCTATTTCCTTATAATTATCAAACTCTGTTTGCATAAGACTGATACAGTAATTGAGCTAAAAATAATTAGAGCTCAAGCCTCATGCTTAGGCTTTTGAAGAAAATAATAGTCAATGTTTTTTATGTAAGACTGATTCAGATGCATCAACACGAGGGAAGAGGGACTGGCCAGCAGCAGGCATAGTCCTAAAGATCAGGAGGACAGGCAAGGAAGGACATTTTAAATCAATGGTTTCACACTTCATACACAGTAAAATAATTTGGAAAGTTTAAAATTAGCAATATACTTCGCCAGTAATCACCCAGCAATATTGGTGATTTATTTTTTCTGGTACTGGGGTGGACATCTATATATATTTTTTTAACAGATTAATGAGAAACTGCAAGGGGCAGTTCAGTTGGAGAACTACAGACTTACAGTAAGCAAAGTAGAACTCAGGCAAGGGCTGATGCAGTCCATTTCTTTTTTAGATGCTCTTTGGCTTGGCCCTGCTGTCTCTCACAGAAACATAACCAAACGAAAAGACCAAGGACTACAGATTGGGAGTGGGATAGAATAGGTAGCGTTTTAGCTCTCACTCTCTCCCTTTCTCTATCTTCTTATTGCCCCTCTGATCTCTCTTCCTTTCCCTTTATTTTTTCTCCCCCTCCCCATGGTTCATGCTAATTGCTTTATTCAGTTGTATTATATTGACTAGGTAGAGTTTGAAACATCTATTTTCTATTTCTTGTATTTGTCAAACAAATTAATAAATGACCCTGCAATATTATGTCAAGAAAACAATGCAAGTACAATTCTTTCAGGACAACTAAAATTATTATGCTTGTCATTATGTGCAAGGATAACAAAAATAGCTTAGTCTGGATACAGTCATGTAGCACCATATTTAGGTAAGTCTGTTAATTTCTAAATAGTCTACCAACCATATAAATTATACAACCCACCTATTTGGAAGCTTGTTTGACGTTTTCCAGACAAAACCAGCCAGAAACAAATTGTATTTTAAAACTTTTCACATAGCACACAAATCACTGAATTAATTTTCTTTCCTGAATTAACAAGTTATCAATCTCATGCTTTTGCAATAACAAATAATTATAGGATAAAGAAAACTGACTTGTTAGGTCTTCATGTATGTTACCAACATCTGTTAGTTACTAGTAGTTATTTTCATACCCACTGTTATTATAACAGTAAATCATGTTAGAGTCTGTTATAGCTGTTCATGTTTGTTAGTTGCTAGATACTGTCTGAGCAAATTAGGAGGGAAGTGAATAAGCTACGGAGAAGAAAAAAATAACAATTACTGAACACTTGGAGGATGTAGGATTTTCTTTTTTTTCCTTTTAGTGAAGGCTAAGGAGAGTTTGAGTAGAAGAGAATAAACACAAAGAAAGAGACAATTAGATCCGAGATATTACTGTAGCAGTTGATACCTAAATGATGCAATGACTATTAGAAAGATACAGAATGGTGTAAATTTACAAGAAAAAAACAAACAACCCCATCAAAAAGTGGGCAAAGGATATGAACAGGCATTTCTCAAAAGAAGATATTCATACAGCCAACAGACACATGAAAAAGTGCTCATCATCACTGGCCATCAGAGAAATGCAAATCAAAACCACAATGAGATACCATCTCACACCAGTTAGAATGGCAATCATTAAAAAGTCAGGAAACAACAGGCACTGGAGAGGATGTGGAGAAATAGGAACACTTTTACACTGTTGGTGGGATTGTAAACTAGTTCAACCATTATGGAAAACAGTATGGCGATTCCTCAAGGATCTAGAACTAGAAGTACCATATGACCCAGCCATCCCATTACTGGGCATATACCCAAAGGATTATAAATCATGCTGCTATAAAGATACATGCACACGTATGTTTATTGTGGCACTATTCACAATAGCAAAGACTTGGAATCAACCCAAATGTCCATCAGTGACAGACTGGATTAAGAAAATGTGGCACATATACACCATGGAATACTATGCAGCCATAAAAAAGGATGAGTTCGTGTCCTTTGTAGGGACATGGATGCAGCTGGAAACCATCATTCTCAGCAAACTATCACAAAAACAGAAAATCAAACACCGTATGTTCTCACTCATAGGTGGGAACTGAACAATGAGATCACTTGGACTCGGGAAGGGGAACATCACACACCGGGGCCTATCACAGGGAGGGGGCAGGGGGGAGGGATTGCATTGGGAGTTATACCTGATGCAAATGACGAGTTGATGGGTGCTGACGAGTTGATGGGTGCAGCACACCAACATGGCACAAGTATACATATGTAACAAACCTGCACGTTATGCACATGTACCCTAGAACATAAAGTATAATAAAAAAAAAAAAAAGAAAGCTACAGAATGTAGAATTAACCAATTTTTGTGGCTAACTGGATTTGGGGACTGGAAAGAAAGATGTTCACATTATTTTTAAGTTTATAATTGGTAAAATTGGATGGATAGTAATCCTGCCTCTTCTGTAATATTTATTTCATTTACTATTATTAGATAGAATCAATTAACAACATGTAGAATTATTTGCCCAGAATCAATGACAAAATGTAAAATTATTTGCCCCAACACACAAACTATGAATAAAGATCTAAGACTTATATAAGCCATAAATACAACTATGTTCTGCTTCAATTAATTAACAATAACAAAAAAGTTGAAAGAGCAACAGGGAAACAACATCTTTGTTTAAAAGCACTTCTAGTACAATTCAGTTCAGAGTTATAATACTTTTATTGTAATATAAAATAGGGTTAACTGACGCTGTAGTTAAAAGTCTTTTCCAAAGATTTAGTTGCTGTATGAAGTAAGGGAATAAAAATTAAGTTTTGAGAGAACTGAACACAGGGGAGACTTCCTAGAATATAGAGGTTTTTGGTGAAGATTCAGAGAAATTGGGTGAATTAAAAGAATATTGAAAAAGATGATGAAAGAAAACTTTTCAATCTCAAAGTTTCAATTGGATACCAAAAAAAGTACATTTGAGATTTTCTTGGCTCAAACTTTGATAAGTAGTAGGTGCTTCTGTGGAAACCTATTTACAGCAGGGCTGTATATTTGAGAAAATGGGAACAAGATGTCCTTATTTCTTAATATCTCTATAATAAAAAGAGTTACTTGTGATCTATATAAAATGAATAGATTTCATCCTTTAGTTGCATTTTAAGCAGTTCACTTATAAATGCACATAAGGTAAATACAAGTAGCAAATATTATTTATTAATGATACAAAAATAGCTCAAAATTTAATCCACATTATTTCCCAACATGCTGATGAATAGAAAGCAATTTTAGACAGATAATTGGTGTCATTTTGATTAAATAACTGTTATGTGTTATTGTAGTGTAGGTAAATTTAGGTAGAGTGAAAGGCAGTCTGTAAGTACAATTCTATAAGTTTTGATAAATGTAAACAAGTTTGCAACCAAAAGTCTAATCAAGATAGAGAATCTTTCCTCTACCTCAGAAAGTTCCCTCACTCACACTCCCTTCAAAATATTCTCTGTAATCTGTCAGATATTTCTTATCCATCAACTTCATGTAATTAGCATCATGTAACATGTGTTCTGTATATCTCAGTCTTTTGTCTATTGACATAATGCTCCAAGGTTGTTGTAAAAATTAGTAGATTTATTCCATTGTATAATAGATAACAATATGTCTATCCATTCACTTCCTGAGAATGTGCTTTTTTATTTTTATTATTGTGGATAGGCTTTGAATTTTTCAAGTGATTCTACTACATTTATTGAGATAAAGGTTTTTTATTTATCTTAATTAAATGTTGTTCACTGTATTTTGAGTGAATTTTACATTCCTCATATAAATCATACTTGATCACCTTGTGTTACATGTTTTTGTATAGTTCCGAATGTTATCAAACGTGTATGAATACATAATATCAATTGTATATAACTTCTCCAGAAATTAAAAGAGGACAGAACATTCTCCCCCCGTTTTATAAATATAGTATTATCGTAACACTAAAACTAAACAGGGTAATTCAAATAAAAAACTCTAGATTAATATCCTTCATAAATATAAGTACAAACATCCTTAATTTAGCTCTATGGCATAAGAAATCCTGCAACATGCAACATGTATAATATATTATGACCAAGTATTGTCTTTTTTTTTCTCCTCAAAGAATGAAAGGTTGGTTTATCATATAAGGAAAAGAATGGTACAAAACAACACAACTATTTTACCATATATAACAGGCTGAATAAACTCCCATAAAAATGTTCACTTCTGAATATCTGGAATCTGAGGATATGTTACTTTACATGATAAGAGACTATTTTAATACAGAATAGATGTATGAGAATAATGTAGCATGAGAAAGACTCTGCAAACCATTTCTGGCTTTGAAGATGGAAGAACAAGGGACCAAGAGCCAATACATCCTATAGAAGATGGAAAGGAAGAAATAGATGCCGTTCCAGAGTCTCCAGAAGGAACAAAAGCCTGATGACACCTTGATTTCAGTCTGGTGAAGTCCATTTCAGACTTCTGACCTTTAGGACTACATGGCAAGACTTCGTGTTGTTTAAAGCAACTAGGTTTGTTCTAAGTTGTTACAGCAGTAATAGGAAACTAACATACCATAGTAGCAGACTAAAACATACACTTTTATCTTAAAAGATGCAGAAAAAGCACTTGAAGTATACCTGGGTGGGGTTGGGGGGGAACTAAATGAAAAGTAGCGTTTATACTTTAACTGATGTTCTTCTCCTTATGTCTGGAACGTGCGAAGGATGTCTTCTTCTAGTATGTTTATTCACAGTCCCATTGGAAGTCCTCTCTAGTGTAATATGGTCCAGAAAATAAAATAAAATGTATGTAGAGTCGAAAAAGAATCTACAATGAATTACAATGTGTTACTGGAATTGATAAGTAAGTTAAGCAATGTCATTATAAATGTATCAACTGTATTTCCATATGTTAGCAACAGGCAATTAGAAATTGTATACTTAAAAATCAGTGCTTTTATTTTTTGTAAATTATAGAGAAATTAAACTGATTAAAAAACAGAGGCCGGGCGCGGTGGCTCATACCTGTAATCCCAGCACTTTGGGAGGCCAAGGCGGGAGGATCACGAGGTCAGAAGATCGAGACCATCCTGGCTAACACAGTGAAACCCTGTCTCTACTGAAAATACAAAAAAATTAGCCGGGCGTCGTGGCGGGCGCCTGTAGTCCCAGCTACTCAAGAGGCTGAGGCAGGAGAATGCCAGGAACCCAGGAGGCGGAACTTGCAGTGAGCTGAGATCCTGCCACTGCACTCCAGCCTAGGGGACAAAGCGAGAGGCTGTCTCAAAAAAAAAAAAAAAAAAAAAAAAAAAAAAAAAAAAAAAAAACCAACCAACCAAACAAAAACAGCTGTCCAGGTGGGGTAACTCAAGACTGTACTCCCAGCACTTTGGGAGGCTGAGGCAGGCGGATAGCTTCGAGCTCAGGAGTTGAAGACCAAGGTGGGCAACATGATGAAACCTATCTCTACAGAAAATATAAAAATTAGCTGGCCCTGGAGGCTCACCTCTGTAGTCCCACCTACTTTGGAGGCTGAAGCTGGATAATTGCTTGAGCCTGGGAGGCAGAGTTCGGGCCTCTGCATTCCAACTTGGGGGACTGAGTCAGACTCTGTCCCCCCCCGCAAAAAAAAAATCCAAATTTCTCCTTAGCCAGAAGAAATAAGTGTTACTCTCTTGTTATATAAAATGCATGTTTTCGACATATAATATGTGCATATGCAAATAGGATAATATTGCTTGTACAATTTAGTAATATAACTATACAATTAATATTAATTAGAAAATATTCTATTTTAATAAATGTACTATTATGATGCTTATATTAAAAATATTGTTTTATCACTACATTATTGTTGAATATTTAAAACATTTATTTCTCAGTACTCTACCATAATAAAGAGATCTCAGAACTATATCCTAGGAACTACATCCTTAACATATTCATCACACTTTACTTAAGATATATTTCCATCAAAATTTTTTGTGATAAAAAAATCTGTAATTTATCTTTTAACTTATAATGAAAAATTATTCTTTTTCTTTTTCTTTCTTTCTTTCTTTTTTTTTTTTTTTTGAGACAGAGTCTAGCTCTGTCACACAGGCTGGAGTGCAGTGGCATGATCTTAGTTCACTGAAACCTCTGCCTCCTGGGTTCAGGCTATTCTCCTGCCTCAGCCCCCTGAGTAGCTGGGAGTACAGGCGCGTGCCATCACGACTGGCTAATTTTTGTATTTTTAGTAGAGATGGGGTTTCACCATATTAGCCAGGCTGGTCTGGAACTCCTGACCTCATGATCCACCTGCCTTGGCCTCCCAAAGTGCCAGAATTACAGGCGTGAGCCACCACACCCGGACTGAAAAATTTTTCTTAAAGTTCTACCAAATTATTCTACTAGCATTGTACGAGTTTTCATTTTTGGTTGGATTTACTGGAATGTAACCACCATTTACCTATTTATTTATTCATTTCATTTATACAAAGGCAAGTCATTTATTAGTGTTTCTTCGATTATAATACGACTGAACTTTAAAATTTTTCAAATTGTCACTAATCTATTTATTTAGAATGTTACTCTTTTTCTTCCTGACTTTTTATAGCAATCTTTTATTTAAAATATAAAATTATTACACATTATTTTAGCATATTTTAATTTTTAATGATTTTAATTTCTTTTCATAATTATATAATAGTGTTTTTAAATTACAGAATATTAATTTAATATTTATTCTTTTTTATGTAGTATATCTAAAATATTTATTTTATACATGTAATCTTTTATGTAATTCTTAGTGTTTTACTCCAACATATTTACCTATTATTTCCCCCGTATAAAAATTAATTTTATGTTTTTTAAATTAACTAAATTTATTTGTTTTTTGAAAATTATTTTGATGATGTAGGAATCCATATTTTAATATTTCAACAGATATTTCCCAAAATCATGTATTATATATACCATTTCCACCCTTCCTTGTGAATTAAACCTTTATCTTATAATAACTGTCGTTTTATATACATTCTGTTCTTTTTACCTGCTTATGTTATTCAGTGCTGAGATGATTTAAAATTTTGGTTTTATAATGTTTTAATTTGTTATACCTAGTCCACTATTATTACTCTTACTCATGTATACATGCATTCTTCCATATTAATTAGGAGATATACCTAATGTAAATGACGAGTTAATGGGTGCAGCACACCAACATGGTACATGTATACATATGTAACAAACCTGCACGTTGTGCACATGCACCCTAGAGCTTAAAGTATAATAAAAAATAAAAAATAAAAAAAAGAACTACATTAAACTACTTTCAAAACTACTTCTCTCAGAAAATCAAATTAAATTATATTAAACAATAATAATTTAGAGGGTAATTACATCTGTGTATTATTGAATTTTTCTTTCCAAAAATGAAATATTTGATTCAATATAGGCATTCTGTCTTTGTCCTCCCATGTAGTCTACAGTCGTTTCTGTTTATTCTACTCGTTTTTTTCCTTAATTGTATTTCTGTTTTCTATTTACTTACTATATGACTTTACTATTGTAAAGAGAATTTCCATGTGTAATGGATATTCCATCTGTAAGAAAAGTCACATTTTATTTTATCTGTTAACTTTATAGTTAAAATATGTTTTCACACACAAAAGATAGTCTAGCTTGAAAAAAACCACTTTCTTTGGAGTATGTAGAATGATATATTTATGATCATGATATACTATTCAAATTTTTTTCTTTTTAGGAAATTATAAGCATTAGCATAACCGTTAGAAGCTCATAAATCATATAATATATGCAGGTCTTTTTCTTATTTGTGAGCACAACTCGTCACGGATGAGATTCTTGAAAGCCATTGATTCTGACATGCAAAGAAACCCATAAACCTAGAATCTAATGACAATTTTCCAGAACCAAAATGTCAATTTGATTATAGAGGCTGACAGTGTGATAAACAATTACTTTAATCTGATTATCTTTGTCAATCAATTCAAGAAGACAAAAGAGAATAGTGTTTCAAGAACTGTGAGATAAAGAATAATTGATTATAATAAAATGTTATTGTGGGACACAAAAAGTCACTAGAATATAAAAAATCAATATATTGGATAGACAGTAAAATGAATATAGTTGAATTACACAAATTGAACTGGAAAATCAGATAGCAAGCTCACGTGAAAATCACTGGGAAATGGACAAAAAAGAAAAGTTGGATGTGAGGAATCTGTAAATAAAAATGACTCCTCTACCAAAACCAAACAAATAAAAATGAGATGTATAGGATGATAATAACAGTGACTTTAATTTCTTTGAAGTAAAGAAAGACAAACAGCTGTAGTTCTAAAGAGATTCAGAAGTTTCAAATATTAGGATAAAGAAAAACCCACACCTAGGCTGACACGTTATTATTTCATGTAATAACATCAAAGGCAAAGAAAAATTTCTAAAAGATTATATCAAGAGAAAGTAGATAACAAAGGAAAATATCACATAGACACCAAAATGTTCTCAGCAACCCTGTACTCAGAAAGATAAAGCATAATTATTTCAATGTGTTGAAGGAAAAGAAAGTTGACTCTAGAATTTTACAACTAAATAAAGTATTAAAATATCATGAAGATGCAATGATAATTACATACAGATAAGTCTAAGCATAATAATAATTACATATATGCGTATATTAAGGATATCTAGAAAAAAATCAGAAACTTGATATAAAAATTAGCATCTTTGGGGTAACTTCCAGAAGAAACAATATGTGATGTTTAATTTTATAGCATCAAGAAACAAAGCAACTTACCCGAAACAATTTAGGAAAGAACAAAAAAAGAAACACAATATGATTAAAGGAAAACACAAATGAGATAGTTTCATAAACCCTAATGTAATAGATAATGCTGATCACGATAAAGGTAAAGGAATACAATTCTTTGGTCATAAAATAAAAACTCATTTTCGACAAAACAAAGAATAAGTCCTCTAAAATATTGTAAGCATGTATAAATGAGATACAATCAAAATCAATTTTTAAATGTTGTAAGTAAAATGGTAAAAAAGTCATACCACATAAAAAGGAGATAAAATATTAAATATATAAATTGCTACAAAAAATTCTAACAACAAATCAAAAAGATGTGTTAATCATGAACAATGTGCCCTGGCAATCCAGCCTCAAAATGTGAAAAGAAAAAAATTGAGAAGATAAGAAATAGAATAAAAAAATCAGGAATAAGAATTTATCAACAACTATTATTAAAAAATGGATTAAGCAGCCCCAAATAGGCAAAAATATCATATATTTATATATTCACCATAAATATAAGCATATTAAAATTAATATGCTATTAAAGTTCTTTTTTATTCTTGTAAATGATTAAATTAGATTTTTTCATACTGTACAATCCTCCACAATTATTGTTTCTTTTACATAGAAGATATCATGTTTACTTCCTCCAAAATTTATAAGCCATGTCTTATATTGTTGAAATTTATATGCACAAATTCCCAATTGTTTAAGTATAAACTAATATTACTTCAAATACATATATATATACATGTTAAGTATTATGTTTTAGTCCATTATGGCCATCATTCAAAATGCCATAAACTAGGTAGCCATTGAATAACAGAAATTTGTGTTTCATAGTCCTGTAGACTGGGAAATCCAAAATCAAGTTAGATTCAGTGTCAAGTGAGGGTCCACTTCCTGGTTTATAGATGGTGGTCATTTTATTGTCACCTCACATGGCAGAAGTGGGGAGAGCCTCTCTGGGGCTTCTTTTATACGGGAACTCATCACTTTCTTGAGAGTACTAATGACTTAATCATTTCATAAAGGCCACACCTCCTAATATTATTATCACCTTGAGGGTTAGGATTTCAACAGATGAATTTTGGGGGTGATACAAATATCTAAAATACAGCAAATCTTGGTCAGATCAACAATCAAATCCCATGACATTGTTTTTATTTTTTAAAAAATTATGTTAGTTTCTAGGGCACATGTACAGGTTTGTTACATATGTAAATTTCACGTCACTGGGGTTTAGTGTACAGATTGTTTTTAACACCCAGATAATAAGCATACTACCATAGAGGTCGTTTTTCTATCCTCAACCTCCTCCCAACCTACACCCTCAAGTAGGCTCTGAAGTCTGTTGTTCCCTTTTTTGTGTCCATATGTATGGATGTTGAGCTCCCATCTGTAAGTAAGAACATATGGTATTTATTTGTTTTTCTGTCTCTGCATTAGTTCACTTAGGATAATGGTATATAGATCCGTCCATGTTGCTGCAAAGGACATGTCCTCATTATTTTGTATGCCTGCATAGTATTCCATGGTGTATATGTACAACATTTTATTTATCTAGTCTACCATTGATGAGCATATAGCTTGATCACATGCCTTTGCTGTAGTGAATAGTGCTGCAATGAAGACATACATGCATTTGTCTTTATGGCAGAATGATATATATCCTTTTGGGTATATACCCTGTAATGGGATTGCTGGTCTGAATGATAGTTCTGTTGTAAGTTCTTGTAGAAATCTTGTAGAAATCATACTGCTTTCCACAATGGCTAAACTAATAGACATTCCCATCAGCAATGTATAAGCACTCCCTTTTCTCTGCAAGCTAACCAGCATGTTTTATTATTTGACTGTCTAATAATAGCCATTCTGACTGCTGTGAGGTGTATCTCATTTTGGTTTTGATTTGCCCTTCTTTAATTATTAGCAATGTTGACCTATTTATATGTTTCTTGGGTATGTCTTCTTTTGTCCATGTCCGTTGTCCACTTTTTAATGGGGTTGTTGGGTTTTTGCTTGTAAATTTGTTCGAATTCCTTATAGATTCTGAATATTAGACCTTTGTCAGGTGATATTTTGCAAATATTTTCTCTCATTCTATAGGTTGTTTGTTTACTCTGTTGATAGTTACTTTTGCTATGCAGAAGTGGTTTAGTTTAATTAAGTTCCATTTGTTAATTATTGTTTTTGTTGCAACTGCTTTTGGCATTTTTGTTATAAAATCTTTGCTCAGTCCTATGTCCCCAGTGGTATTTCCTAGCTTATCTCCTGGGGTTTTACAGTAGAATTTTTTATTTTTTATTTTATTTTATTTATTTAGTTATTTATTTTTGAGACTGAATCTCACTCTAGCACCCAGACTGGAGTGTTGGTGGCACAATCTCAGCTCACTGTAACCTCTGTCCACCATGTTGGCCAAGCTGGTCTCTATCTCCTGACCTCGTGATCCTCCCGCCTCGGGCTCCAAAAGTGCTGGGATTACAGCGTGAGACACTCTGCGTGGTCATAGTTTCAGGTTTTACATTTAAGTCTTTAATCCATCTTGTCTTGATTTTTGTTTATGCTCTAAAGAAAGGGTATAGTTTCAATCTTCTGCATATGGCTAGCCAGTTATCTCAGCACCACTTATTGAATAGGAGGCCTTTCTCCAATGCTTGTTTATGTCAGCTTTGTTGACTATCAGATGGTTGTAAGTGTGTCGCCAATAGTTAAACAATTGGGAATTTATACATATAGATGTAAATAGTATGAGACATATGGCTTATAAATTTTGGAGGAAATAAACATAATGTCTTCTATGTAAATGAAACTGAATAATTGTGGAGGATTATACTGTATGAAAAAATCTAATTTATTCATTTACAAGAATAAAATAAGGGACTATAATAGATAGCATATTAATTTTAACATGCTTAAGTTTATGGTGGATATATAAATACATTATATTTTTGCCTATTTGGGACTGCTTAATCAATTTTTTAACAATAGTTGTTGATAAATTCTTTTTTTCTGGGTTCTCTGTCTGTTCTATCGGTCTATATGTCTGTTTTTGCATTCATACCAGGGTATTTCGGTTACTGCAGCCCTTTAGCATGGTTTGAAGTCAAGTAATGTGATGTCTCCAGCTCTGTTCTTTTTGCTTGGAATTGCCTTGCCTATTTGGCCTCTTTTTGGTCGCGTATGAATTTTAAAATAGTTGTTTTCTAATTCAGTGAAAAATGTCATTGATAGTTTGATAGGAATATCATTGAATGTGTGAACTGCTTCTAGTAGTCTGGCCATTTAAAAAATATTGATTCTTCCCATCCATAAGCATGGACTGTTGTTCCATTTAATTGTGTTATCTCTGATTTCTTTGAGTAGTGTTTTGCAATTTTCTTTGTAGAGATTTCTCACCTCCCTGGTCAGCTCTTTTCCTAGGTATTGTATTGTTTTGTGGCTGTTGTGAACCGGAATGTGTTCTTGATTGGGCTTTCAGCTTGAATGATTTTGTTGTATAGGAATGCTACTGAATGTCATACATTGACTTTGTATCTTGAAATGTTTCTGAAGTTGTTTATCTGATCAAGGAACTTTGAGCACAGACTATGGGGTTTTCTAGGTATAGAACCATGTCATCCGCAAACGGGGAGAGTTTGACTTCCTCTATACCTGTTTGAATGCCTTGTCTTTCTTTCCCTAGACTGATTGCTCTGCCTAGGACTTCCAGTACTGTGTTGTATAGGAGTGGTGAGATAGGGCATCCTTGTTTTTTCTCTCTTTTTTTTTTTTTTCTTTTTTTCTGATTGTCAAGGGGAATCCTTCCAGCATTTTCCCTTTCAGTATGATGTTGGCTGTGGGTTTCTCATAGATGGCTCTTATTATTTTGAAGTATGTTCCTTCAATGTCTAGTCTGTTGAGGATTTTTAACATAAAGAGATGTTGATTTTTATCAAAAGCTTTTTCAGCATCTGTCGAGATCATCATGGTATTTGCTTTTAGTTCTGTTTATGTGATAAATTACATTTATTGATTTGTATATGTTGAAACCATCTTGCATCCAAGGGATAAAGCCTACTTCATCATGTTGGATTAGCTTTTTAATGTGCTTTTGGATTTGATTTGCTAATATTTAGTTTAGGACTTTTGCAACTTTGTCCATCAAGGATATTGTCTGAAGTTTGTTGTTGTTGTTGTTGTTATTGTGTCTCTGCCAGATTTTAGTATCAGGATGATGCTGGCCTCATAGAATGAGTTAAGGAGGAATCCCTCCTCAATTTTTTGGAATAGTTTCAGTCAGAAGAGTAGCAGCTCTACTTTATACATCTGGCAGAATTTGGTTATGAATTCATCTGGTTCTGGCTGGCAGTCTTTTTATTACTGATTTAATTCTGGAACTCATTTTTGGTCTGTTAAGGGATTGTTATTATTTATTTTTTTTTACTGGTTCAGTCCTGGAAGGTTGTATGTGTCCAGGAATTCACCCATTTTTTTTTTTTTTTTTCAGATTGTCCAGCTTGTGTGCGTAGAGGTGTTCCTAGTAGTCTATGAGGGATTTTGTATTTCTGTGGGATCAGTGGTAAGGTCCCGTTTGTCATTTCTGATTGTTTTTATTTGGATCTTCTATCTTTTTTTCTTTATCAGTCTACCTAGTGGTCTATCTTATTAATTGTTTTCCTCAGAGGTTTCATTCATTTCTCTTTATTGTTTTTTCTTTGTTTGTGTGTGACTGGGTTATTTTAGAGAGCTAGTCTTTGAGATCTGAGATTCTTTCCTCAGCTTGGTCAATTCTGCTGTTAATATTTGTGCATGTATTCTGAAATTCCTGAAGTGACTTTTACAGCTCTATCAGCTTAGTTTGTTTCTTTCTTTAAATGGCCATTGCGTGTTTCATCTCCCATATCATTTTATTATATTCTTTAGAATTGCTGGATTTGATTTTGACTTTCTCTTGAATATCAAAGATTTTTGTTCTTATCCGTATTCTGAATTCTGTTTCTGTCTTTTCTGCCATTTCAGCCTGATTAAGAACCATTGTTGGGGAAATAGTGCAGTTGTTTGGAGGTATGAAGACCCTCTGCCTTTTTGAGTTGCCAGAGTTATTGCACTGAGTCTTCTCATCTGTATGAGCAATATTTGATATTGCCATACTTTGGATTTTTTTTTCTTTTATTTTCTTTCATGTCCTTGGGAGTTTGATTGTGGTATAAGGTGGGTTCAGTCAACTAGCTTTATTTCTGATAGACTTTTAGTGGGGCGTCAAGGCTCAGCTCAGCACTCCTGAGCTGTGTGATGTAACTCTGGGGGGTTATGGAGCCCCAGCTTTGTTCTCTTCTCTCGAGGTTGGGCACCCACTGTCCTGAAGGGGCCATAGTGTTCCCAGACTACTGGCCACAACACTCTGAAGGGTGGTGCCCGTCAAAGTGCTTCATGGGGTGAAGGCTGCAGGATCTGTGCTTGTTCACATGTGCTAGCAGCAGAAGCAGCAGCAGCAGCAGCAGTGTGGTAGGGTGCCTGCTCATGGGCTGGGCTGGGAGGTTGGTGGTCCAGGGGTTTCTGGCCTCAGTGCAGGTTTTGGCAGCGGCAGTGGTAGTGGTGCAGTGTGGTGGAGTTGGAAAGGGTGGGTGGGACCCCTGGGGTCTGTGTGTGCATTTGAACTATGGCAGTGTCTGCACAAGGGCAGGGTGTTCGTGGGCATGGGGCTGATGACCTCAGTGCATGCATTCACACCATGACGGCTGATGTACTTGTGTGTGTTTGCACAAGCTATGGTGGCTTGGAAGCAGGTGTGGGTCCACTCGGGGAAGGGGAAGCAAAGTCCATCCATGTGATGGCAAAGCAATGGAGGAGTGGTCGTGGACAGGTGCATGCCAGCAAAGTGGCATGGGTTAGGCTTTGTGGGTAGACGGCTGTGTGTATTGGTAGTGGCCACTCTGCTGGAGCTCACCGAAGGTCAGGCACAGTCTGTCAGCGTAGGGGCTATGATGCACCATGGTTGGGCATTTAAGGCTGCACTGCAAGCAGGCATGTCCAAGCTGCGGTCCTGGGAGAGGTCAACAGACAGAAGTGCACTCAAGTCAGACTGGGCCGGTCTCATGAGCAAGATCATCCCACAATGTTCAGTCCCAACAGTTCTCCTAAGGCTAGAGTCTCTTACGGGAGAATGGTGAGCTTTGGGGAACGGGTGTCCTTGGCCATGCTCCCCTCCAGATATTCCTGCATCAAACCATATGGGCTCCATATAGGCTGAAGTTCTGCTTCCACCTCCTCTATAAGCAGCCACCTCTATTAGAAAGGTAAGCAATCACAATGATTTTAGTTAGAATGAGGTGAGTAAATGTGGAAAGAATTGGTCAAATTGAAGATTTATTTTCTTTTTCTGAGACAGAGTCTCAATCTGTTGCCCAGACCAAAGTGCAGTGGCATATCTTGGCTCACGGTAACCTGTGTCTTCTAGGTTCAATTGATTCTCCTGCCTCAACTTCTAGAGTAGCTGGGACTACTAGCATGTGTCACAATGCCCGGCTAATTTTTGTATTTTTAGTAGAGACAGAGTTTCGCCATAGTGGCCAGGCTGGTCTTGAACTCCAGGCCTCAACAGATCCGCCTGTCTCAGCCTCCCTAAGTGCTGCGATTACAGGCATGAGCCATCTTTCCTAGCCTCCAAAAATATATTTTGAAGGTAGAAATGGCAGATATTCCCTGGAAGTCTGTTCTTGAACCTGTATGTTATTCTCCTAGAATTTAGTTCATAGTTATAAACATGGTTAAAGAAAGAGCTATGGTAGAAGGAAGTATTGGTAAATCTTTGGAAAGGCAAGAGAGAAAAAGTGGTAATGGGATCAAACTTATGCTTTGAATGCAAAAGTTTTTCATTAACTTTAATAATTTTAATAGCTGCTGAACACATTTAAGATTTTTACATTACAGTTGTTTATTGAAGAGAAATTTCTCTAAGGAAAGGAGTTCCTGTCCTACTTCAAGGGAAATAATATTAAAAGAGGGCAAGAAGTAGAAATTAGTAGAGATAGGGATAGAGATAGAGGCAGAGAGAGGAGAACAATTTTATGAGATTGCACTAATGCATTACAATTTGATAAATTGAAAATATATAATAATAATTACACTAAAAATCGTTCTTGCTAAGCTATCCTTCTGATAGTTCACTATACTCTTGTAAAAGATATAAACTCAAATATCTGCATTTGAATTTTTAGGAGATGATTATGTTATTGAGGCTGCAGGCAATATGCTTTTATGATGAATATGACACTAAGCTATTAACATATGAGAAATAGAATTCATTTGAAATAACTACAATTAAAACCTTGTTCAAATCTTTCTCTTAACCTACATTGTAGAGGTATTGATACTTATCCTATTTTTGTTTAGTCTTTCTAATAAAAGGTGACACTTTGGCCAAATATCATCTCTTCAAGAAAAAAAATACATATTTATTAACTGGGAGGACTGAATCCTACAGGTGTCTCTTTAGCACATGTGGTGTTGGAGAAAAAAATTGCAAACACACCTGCACATTTGTCTCCAATGTCTCATCTAAATTAAATCTTTCTCTTTTTAAAAATGTATTATTTCTGTGTGTGTGTTTGTGTGTGTGACAGTGTGTGTGCGTAAAGTTCATTCTGCTGAATGTGTATTGATCTTTTCAAGAGAAATATGAAGTGTCTTAGTGTGCTTTCTCTTGCTATAACATGATACCACAGTATGGGTAATTTATAAAAAAATAAATTTATTTCTCATAGCCCTAGAGCCTGGAAAGTCCAAAGTTAAAGATTCTGCATCAGTGAAGGCCATCTTGCTGGGTTATAACATGGTGATGGGTATCACATGGTCAGAGGATTAGAAGAGAGAAAGCCAAAATGGCTTTTTAGCAGACCTACTCTGGAGATAGTTAACTCACTCCCTCAATAACCCATTAATTCATTATTTCATAATTAATGAATAGATTAGTACATTCATGAAGATAGAGCTTTTATAAACTAATACTTCTTACAGATATAACATGAATTTTGGAGGGGGAAACTCAAATTACAGCAGTTAGTAGGAAAAGAAAAAGACAAAGGGCTAATTGTAATCATATGATCACACAAATTTAAAAATGGCTGGCTAAGGAGACCATCAGTCTATTTCCATTATCTTTTATGTTGGTATTATAACCTTATAAAGCATATTACATTATATAAATTATTAGAAGAATAGTAATTATGTGATTTCACCATGATAGTTTTCTAAAGAAAGCAATATTTAAATAATCTTATTGATGAATTATAAAATATCTTAGCAATTGCACAGCCAACTTATTTTAAAATGATACAAAATAATTTGTTTGTCATCTAATTCTGACCTGCTAAATGACCAAGAAAAATTTGAGGTTTTCAAGATTTACTTTTATTACTACATCTTGAAATATGCAATAAACAGTATTTCTTGTATTCCAATTCCAGAATTTTTCAATAAATATCTTAAGTGGGTCACAGAAACGCAAAGGTTAACAATATCTAGACAATTTTGTTGCAGGTGGTTCTTGGAGTACAATTTAGAAAAAAACATTTCATTTTTGGATGTGTTCACAATAGACAAAAATCATATGTGTACTATCTTTCTTAATGTTCTACTGACGTGAATGACATGTTTTCTAATATCCTTAGAGGACAAAAAATATGTATACATGTTTTTTTTTTTTTTCTCTGCATAAATCTCAACAATTTAAATTAGGAAAAGCATTTTATACCACAAAAAGTCATTGCTGTTTATGCTTGTAAGCAACAAACGATCACTTCATGAATGTAATGGACTATGACTAAGTGGTACTTTCTGAGTACAAAACTAGTACTGGTAACTCTAGCTTGAAAGGAGTGTCAAATCAATTTATTAATATGCTTTTTACATGTATACTTTTAAATCTGATTTCAAGAGAAAACTTAAAGACATCTTACACTGATTTTATATTACAGTGATATTATATGGTAATTTTAGGTGATAATTTATTAAAATTTTTGAAGTAGATTTCAGATAATCAAATAACTACATAGCTAATAATATTTAAATTAAGAAAATACCCTTAAGTTGATATTTGTAATGAATGAAACTGTATGACTTACTAAATCTACTGAATGATTGAGCCATCAATATAGAACCGTTGGAAAAATATGTGAATTCATCAACTGTTCTTCTTCCATGACCTTAATAATTAATCATTTGAACTTTATTAATAGCATATATGAAATATAGGAAAAGAATGAATTACACAATGGAGATAATTTATATTTTGTCACGTACCACGCACAAGTGACTATTTCTCCCCACTTACACAATTAAAATTTTAGTTTTAATTAACACTAATATAGTGACTTGAAAAAAGTGAGTATTTAGTGTCAATGTTGATTTATATTTTATTAAGAACTTTCTTGAAATCTTCTAAAGGTTAGTTTTAAGTTAAATTCAAAAAATGAAGTCAAATGCATATATATGTTTTTGATATTGAGATACCACTACTAAAGTTAGTTCTGTGTACACACAAGCACACACATCTCTTAGAATCATGGTACAATTAAGCTATTGGAAGTCTTGATATTGTAGATTCACTTCTAACTAAGATGATCCATTGCAGGATTCTCTAGATTATATGTCTACTAAAATTGGCTAAAATCAATAGAACAGAAAGATGAATTGTCCACTTCTTATTTATACTCAATTGGTCAAAGTCATACAGTGAAAATGTTTCTTATTGTTAATAGAACATTTACAAATAGTGTATTGAATATTTTTTCATGTAGTTCTTTAGGGAAATGGAATCTGGAGCCAGAATCTTGTCTCAATCCTTGCTCTGACAGACAGCTGCATAAATTCTGAATCTACCTTTCCTTCTTGTGTCTAAATTTTCTCATATAAAATGAGTATTATATTAGAATATGTTTCAGAGGAGTGTGTTGTTATTTGTTATGAAGATTCAATGTAGAACCTTCTGTGTAGAAAATATATAGAACAGGGCCTGGCATATCATTAGCTCTATCTATCTATCTATCTATCTATCTATCTATCTATCTATCTATCTATCTATCTATCTATACTATGTATGTATATATGGATACACACACATAGAGACTATATATATATATAAAGCAATATGTGCATTATGTGTACGTGTGTGTGTGTGTATATATATACTTTTTGTATCTTTATTCTTTTACATTATTTGTTTTGTTTATATTGCTTCCCCTGGCATTGTCCCATGCATCAGGGAAACATAAATGAGTAAAGTGTAGTTTCTCTCTAAGAATCTCAGACAAATAGAAGTTCCTAGTCTATTTCATAATTATAATTGACCCTTGAGAGAGACAAGTTTGAACTGTGTGGGACTGTTTATATGTGAATATTTTTTCTGCCTGTGTCATCCCTAAGATAGTGAGACCAACTCCTCTTCTTTCTTCTTCTCTTCAGTCGTCTCAATGAGAAGACAATAAGACTTAAGAACTTTGTAATAATCTATTTCCAATTAATTAATAGTGAACGTATTTTCTCTTCCTCATGATTTTCTTAATAACATATTTTCTTTACCTTATTGTAAGAATACACAATGTAATACATATAACATACAAATATGTGTTGTGTGAATTGACTGTTTATGTTATTGGTAAGACTTCAAGTCAATAATAGGCTATTAATAGTTAAGACTGGGTGGACTCAAAAGGCTTATGTACATTTTTGACTATTCAGGGAAGGAGAAGGTAAGTACCTCTAACCCTCACAGTTTTCAAGGGTCAGCTAGAAAAATACTCCGTTAATTGGAGATGATGAAGGTGAAAAGAGGTAAAATGGAATAAAGTCTCAAAATTAGTCTCCTATAGGTTTTAGGAGTCATTTGTCAACTTTCTATTTCTATCCAAGCTTCCAAATACCACTCCTATTTGAGGACTGCTCTTCATTGTGTGTTGTATTATTGGAATACAGTTCTCCATTTCCCACATATAAACTAAATCACAAAGCATTCCCTTTACAATGACCCAAGATAAGGTATATTCAAGTAGCCTAGGCTTGAACTACGGAGTAGACAGCCTTGAACTTTACATTTGCAATGAGTTATATTAAAATACAGAACTAGTTGCCATTTTGGTTTTTTTTAGTAGCTGAAAATGGGATATCAGCAGTGGTGTCTAGGGGAGCCTGTATTCTACTCTAGAGATAGGAGTGTTTTGATTAATCTGGGGATACTTAAAGATTGAATTTTGAGACAACAAATATCTGAATTGTAAGTTTGATTCCATTAGTCTTACAAATTATAGGATCTGTCATAACTGTTTGGTAGATAACTGTATACAATCTTGCTTCACATGCTCGGAATCAAGTTTCAGTTCTTGTAACCAAGAATTATGTGTGACACAAAATATAATCTCTGGTTGCAGATGTAAATTGCATTCCTCACATATTAGCCTGTAGTGTAGATAACTCTTCTCTAGAAAAATGCATTTAGGAGTAGGTTCGAATCCAATAATTTTTCTGAACTACAGATTCTGAGAAAAAAAATCTTTTGTTAGAAAATACGAATTTCTCCTATTATTTTATGTTTTTTGTTAATTTCTAGAGATGTGGGGAAATTGGAGAGGAGCTAGAAAGTGGAACTAATGAAGATTATAAACAATTTCATTTACTAATTTTAAAGTTTATCGAGGGTTGCCTAAGGTCACTAACACATCAGGGCTTGACTGTTCCGTGGATTCTCCTCAATGACTCCTAGAATTTCAGTTATCTAGCAGTATTGAAAATTAACTTCCGGAGCTATTCTGTTTTGATTCAGGGGTAATTTTGTCCCAAGTTTAGCTTCAAATATATTTTTACTTTAAGTCTCTTTCCCCATTTCTTTCTTCTTTCTAATCTTCACATTCTCCTTATCTTCCTTAAGTAGAAAATTTAATTTTAACCAAAATATGACACAGTTTCCAAATTGCCATGTGCTGCTGCTTTTAAAGTGGCTCCTCAACTAGAAATTAAAAATAATAATGTTCTATCTCTCATATCTATGCAAAGTTTCTAGGATATTTTACATTAGACAAGTTGTGGGAATATGAAAAAAACATGCATATAAAATCCCATCTCATAAGTAAAGCACTGGAAACCAGAGCCAGTAGCTTACCAGAGTAAAAGTGAATGAAACACAATGTGTTAAACTTTGAAATGAAAATCTATTATTCAACTCTTGCTTTGAAAAACTTTTATCAGAAGAATAAGTAACTATAATTTCACTTTTAAAAAGGTGCTCATTTTCAAAAGAATTAAATTATTTTAATATTTTTAATACATTTTGTGAAAGGTATTTTAACATCTTAAATATAATTTATTGTTAAATAAAGTTGATATGAAGATTATTAAACACTGTTTGGAAAAAGAGAAATATATATTCCATGATTTTCAATGGTGTTTGAGAGAATGTATGCTTAGCTGATTAGTCATAAATCCCATACCAAAAATGTCTAATAACAACTGCATGTAGCTATCTCTAATCCATTGGGATTGGTGAATACAAGAAAAAAAATGACCATTCTTAAGAGCAACAGAGTGAGAATGAGGAGAAAATAATGTCTAATGTTTTAATATGTGCCAGACACTATACTAACACTTACTGAAATTATCTTTTTATAGTATGGGAGAGGAAAAATTACTGCTTTGCTGCCGATAGCAAAGAAAAAGATGAATCAATATTAATATAGATCTACATTCCCATGCCAAATTCCTTCATTTTAAACTTCCTCACTACTCTCAATGAATAAATTGTTTAAGCTATTAAACATCAATCATTGTCTTATATGATATGAAAATATTAATCAGATCCTATAGCTCATCATTTAAGAATAGTTTTAGAATTTAAAAAATCCAAATGTATTTTATTAAAACAGAAACATTTTTGGTTTCTTTTCATACATTTTATGTCTAAGAAAGGGAAGAGCAAAAAGGGACATGAGATGTGAACACATGCTTTAGCTTTGTATTCTTCATTAAATATCCCAATACAATTGTTAGTCCAATGCATTTTTAATGTGTTGTGCTTCGTTACATTATACTTTCATTCATTATGATTTTTATTTCTCATTCAGGATGTCAACCATGTTATGCACATGTTAAATTTTACGACTCAGATTTCTCTTAACCAAGTCAGAAATTAGGCTTGCTGCATTTAGTAACATCTGGGATTTGTTGCTAGAGAATGCCATTGATGTGTAGGACTCTGGGAACATTTGCATATTTTACTTTAATATTTTATTTCCTTTTGAAGAAAATGTTAGGATTATAAAATTGGAGAAAATAAAATTCTTTGTCCAATATAAATTTCTATTGTTATGTGCATTAATTTATAACAGAGATAAAGAATGTTTACTGGTACAACACAGTTGCTACGTAAATAAACTTATAGGAGGCCAACAAGTTAATCTCCTATTGTCATTTTTGACAGTGAAGTATTTTCTACTTATATGAAAGCCAATCATTCAGAAAATTAATGAAATGAATAAGAAAATAAAGTAACAAATAATAATTGTCTTAATCGCTGAGAAATACGGATATAGGATGAAGATTTTCTTTTATCTCTCCTTTGAATGGGTGTCCTTATTACAGTTTTATGATGCTAATGTTTTCTAATATAAGGCCTAGGATAAAACTGATCTCCAATATATGTTCCAAAAAGAAAAGGAAGATTACCTTGATAATTATATTCAAGCACACATATCCCTCTATCTGTAGTGATAAGTGCCAGGGCCATAGATGCTCCTGAAAAAGACAGGTAATGGCCTAAATCACTTTTCCACACTATATATAAATAAATAATCATGTATCTCCAGAGGAGATAGTTTTCCAAGTCTCTGACACTTCTGCAAGTCTATCTATTAAGGGTCTTGGAAGTTAGAAAAATTGTTCCTATGTGGATCAGTTAGCAAATGTATTTATATTCTGTATATGAGAAATACCAAGACTGGTCTCCCTTCTTTCCCCATGGGCAAAGTGTGGGTAGATTTGTTAGCCATCTCTAATAATTTTAGATGTTCCGTATGCTGAGTATTCTTCAACTATGGCAAAAATCACCATGTGTTCACCATCTGCCTAGGTACACATGAAGCTCATGTTCTCTTCTGTACCATGAGCAGCATTCTGTCTAAATCTATGTGGGCTCATTATGTTTTCCTTATAACTAATTATATATATATACACACACACATATATAATGTATATATTCTATAGGCACAGATATGCATATATATCTATATGTATTTTATTTGTCATCAAAAATAAAAACATCTTATAAAGGTTCACAAAGAAGAACACCAAAATACCAACAATTTAAAGCAACAGCTTGCATTATCATGGATTCAATTATCAGACTATAGTTTAACAAAACAAACATTATGCTACACTGGAGAATGACAACTCCAAACCTTATGCACTTGAAATTATAAGAGAAAAAAAAAAACATAAAAACACACAAACGACAAAAGTTCTAAGCAGCGATCACTTAGATAACAATTAGAAGTGGATCTGAAATGTATTTCTTTTTTCCTTTAACTTGGAGACAAATCGGGGGGGGGGAAAAGTGGCCCAGTAAAACTCTCTTAAAAATATGCTGTTGACATGTCTTTTAAAACACATTGATATGTGTTTTAATAAGCACATTACTAGGATCTAAACATGAAAGAGTCCTTACTTATAGAATGTTTTTAGCAGAGTGTATCTGTTTGCTATAGGACTCCCATGGTGAACAAACCTATAATCTATGGATTTATGCATTGTTTTTGGGAAATGTCATAAAATAATGCAAATATCAGTGTATAAAATAGAAATTTCTTACATGAAATATTGCCCGTTTCTTCCAGTTTTTGAGGTATAATTAATACATAAAAGTTATATATATTTAATGTGTATGTAAATATTTGAAGTCTGTATACATTGTAAAGTGATTGTCACAATGAAATTAATTAACACCTCCTCACCTCACAGTTATCTCTGTGTGGTGTGTGTGTGGGGGGTGGGAACACACAGGTCTATACTATTATCAGATTTATAGAATATCAGACTGTGATATTAGCTATCATATTTTCAGATATTATAATCTCTATGCTACATATTAGATATCCAGAACTTATGAAACTTATAACCTTTTGTTCATACTCTTTGGCTAATATTTTCACATACCCCACCCACCTCATTCCCAACAGCTCCTGGCAACCATCTTTCTATACTCTGCTTCTATAAGTTTGACTTTTATAGACTCCACATATAACAGAGATCATGCAGTATTTGTCTTTCTGTGACTGGCTTATTTCACTTAGCATAATGTCCTCCAGGTTATCTATGTTGTCACACATGGCTTGATTTCCTTCTCTTGTATGGCTGAATAATATTCTGTTTTGTATATATGCCACATTTTAAATTCCATTTATTTGGTGACAGACACTTAGGTTGTTATCATATCTTGGTTATTGTCAATATGGCTGCAATAAAGACATACTGCATCTTTTTCAACTTTGATTTGACTAACATCTCCCCATTTCTCCTGCTTTACTGCCCCTAGGGACCTCCATTTTACTGTCTGCTTCTATGTTTTTGACTTTTTTAGATTCCACATTTAAGTGAGATGGGACAGTGTTTTCCTTTCTGCATCAGGCTGACTTTAGTAAGTGAATGCTGCAAATGTATATAAGGGTGTGTAAAGCAAGTTCACTGGGTACTGGTAACCAACTTGTCTGAGTACAGTGAAACAAACACCTACAGGATGGGTTACATGAATGGGACTTATTACTTACAGAAAGGCAGCCAGGGATAACAGAAGCCTAGGATTCATTTTGAGTTGCTCTTCCAAGGCTTAGGAGAGCTGCACAGGAGTTGATGGAGTCTTGACTGCACATGCCTTACTTGCACTGCAGCTAAGGGACTCTAAAATGCTGTGCTGAAAAGGATGTATATCCAGGGACATTTTAAATTGTTGGATTAAAGAGTTGAAGGACCTCCTTTTCCTGAGTGGTCTTGGCAGAGGAACAAGAATGGAAACCAGGCTATTTCTGACGCTCCTTCTCTGTCTCAGAATGTTGCATACCCAGCATATTCTACAGTTATTTGTGAGAACTACAAGTTTGAAGATGGAAGAACTGAGTTGGTCTAAAGCCATCATGAGAACTGTCTTCCAGGGTGCAAATATCTCTGTCAATATACTGATTTTATTTACTTTGGTTTTATATGCAGAAGTAGAATTTCTGACTCATTTGGCAGTTCTATTTATAATTTCTTAAGCAATACCTACAGTTTTTTTTTATAATGACTGTACAAATTTATATTTACTGTGTAAAAGGGTTTACTTTGCTACAGATTGTCACTAGCCCTTGTTATCTGTGTTTATTTTTTAGAGTAACCATCCTAACAGGTGTGAGGTGGTACCCCATTGTAGTTTTGACTTATATTTCCTTATTCATAATTAAGGATGTTTGGGATCTTTTTATATACTGGTTGGCAATTTGTAAGTCTTTGTTGGAAAAATGTCTGTTAGGTCCTTTGCCCATTTTTTAATCAGGTTATTTACCCTTTTGCTATTGATTATATATATTTTGTATATATTTTGGTTATTAACTTCTTATAAGATATATGGATTGCAAACATTTCCTACCATTCTGTAGACTGTCTTTTCATTTTGTTGACTGTTTTCTCTGCTGTACAGATTTTAGTTTGATGTATGATAGTCTTTCTTGATTATTTTGCCTCCATTGCCTGTGCTTTGAGTGTAATATTGAAAAATATTGCCAACGCTCTTTTCCTATGTTTTCGGTAGTGTTTTATGGTTTCAGTTCTTACATTTAAGTCTTTAATCACTTTTGAATTTTTTTTGTGTGTGTATAGTGTAAAAAAAAAAGGCCTATTTTATTCTTTTCAGGTGGATATTCAGTTTTTTCCAACACTACTGAAGAGATTATCCTTTTCCATTATGTATTCTAGGTGATCTTATCAAAGATTAGTTAACTGTATTTGCATAAGTTTATTTCTGGGCTATATATTCTACTCCATTTGTCTATATACCTATTTTGAGACCAACAACATACCTTTTTTGATCACTTTAGCTTTGTAATATAGTTTGAAATCAAGGCATGTGATGTCTCCAGGCTTCCTCTTTTCTCAAGATTGCTTTGACTGAGGTCTTTTCTAGTTCAATATGAGTTTAATTTTGTTTTTTTTCATTGAAAAATTATATTGGAATGTTGACAGGAATGCATTGAATTTATAGACAACTCTGGGTATAATGGGCACTTTAACAACATTAATGATTTAAATTCATGGGCATTCTTTCTATCTATTTGTGTCTTTATTAATTTCTCTCATCCATATATAGTTCAGGGTGCAAATCTTTCAGCTCCTTGGTTAAGTGTATTTCTTGGTATTTTATTACTTTTGTAGCATTTTAAATCAAACTGGTTTGTTGATTTCCTTTTCAGGAAGTTTGTAATTAGTATATAGAAATGCAACTGATTTCTGTATGTTGGTGTTGTATCTTGCAACTTTACAAAATTTGTTAGTTCTAACAGTTTTTGTATGTGTGTGTGTGGTGGAGGTGTGTCCTTAGGAATTCCTATGTATAAGATCAAGTCATCTGCAAACAGGGATAATTTGACTCTGTCCATTCTGATTTCAGTGTCTTCTATTTATTATGCTTTTGACCAATTCTTCTTGCTAGGACTTCAAGTATTATGATGATGAGAATGCAGAGTGTCTTGTCTTGTTCCTGATCTTGTAGGAAAAGCTTTTAGCTTTTAATCATTGAGTATGATGCTAGCTGTGGGCTTGTCATGTATGCCCTTTATTATGTTGAGGTGCATTACTTCTATACCTACTTTCTTGAGCAACTTTACATTTATTATTAGAAGATGTTGAACTTTTCAGAACTTTTTCCTGCATCTATTGAGATGACAATATTATTTGTATCCTTCATTCTGTTAATGTGCTGTATCATATGTATTGATTCACACATATTGAACCATTCTTGCAGCCCAAGAATAAATCTCACTTACCCCTTGGGTATAATCTTTTTAATGTGTTGTTGAATTTGGGTTACTAGTATTTTGCTGAGGATTATTGCATCTAAGTTCATTGGGGATGCTGGCCTATGATTATCCTTCATTGTCGTGGCTTTATCTGGCTTTGGTTTAAAAGTGATGTTAGCTTCATAAGATGAATTTGCATGTGTTCCCTTCTCTTTCATTTTACAGAAGAGTTTGAGAAACATTGTTTAGTTTTTTTAGGACTACCTATGGAAGCATAGTCAGGTGTGCCTCCTGCCGGACCCATGGGTAGGCAGGACTTTCCTGGACCATGGCTGGAAGGACCTGGAACTGGGTCACAGGGTTGTTTCAAGATCAGCCATGGGACCAACGTCAGGGGCCAGCTTCTGGGGATCTGTATGAGCATGTTTCCAGGCTTGTGCTTGGGCAGGCAAAATTATTCCAAAGCTGTGGCTGGTAGGGGCTGGAACTGGGTTATAATGTTGATGCAGTATCTGTAGTTGAACTGAGGTCAGTGGGCCTGTATCTACGGACATAGACAAGTTTTTTTTCTGGTGGGTCCTTAGGTTGGTGGGACAGTCCTAAACCACAGCTGAGAGGGGCGAAAACTGAGTTATAGTGCCACTTCAGTATCTGCAGTCAGACCTGACTCTGTGGGCATGGATTTAAATGTCTCCCAGCAGATCCCTGGATGGACAGGACTATTTCCAGATCATGGCTGGGAGGGGCTGAAGTCAAGCCATGGGTTGTATTTTGTTGTATAGCTGAGACTGAGTTTGACAGATCTGGTACCTGAGGCATAGGTGGGCCTGACTCTGCCCGGGTCTCTTGGTGGAGGGTGCAGGTTGCAGGACAGTGGTCAAACAGGGTTATAACTGCTTTTGTCCAGAGATGTCTGCCAAATTATTGTTGTAGGGAAACGCAAGTGGGAAAATATGGGGGCTTAGCATATTAGAAATTAATTGGTGACAATAGGCAGCTGCCCCTAGAAGCTTATGTAGCTGCTTTATTTTTTCTTCTTCTTTTTTTTTTTTTTTTCTCATAGAGAGAGGTAAATTTGACTGGAGGCATTTTCGGCTGTCCTTTTGAGTGTTCTGTGATATCTCATGTCCTAAAGAGGTTGCAGCTGGTTGTACCCATTATGAAAGGAAAACAAAACATGGGGACTCCAATTCACTATGTGAAAGGGAAAAGTTAAACTGGAAGCTGTTGTCACAGAAGAAACTGCCTTTTCTTTTGTTCCTAGGCAGATAGGTAGAAATAAAAGATGAAATGTTTCCACAGGAAGCTACTCTATGTTGACTTTATCTTACATGAAGTACAGACCAAGCAAGAGTAAAATGCATAATTGACTATTCCTCTACTGTCTCCTTTTAATGTACAACATTTGGATTCAGTAATGTGACCATACCCTTCCTCCAGCTCACTCTTCCTCTTTTGGTATTGAAGGCCTCAAAAATCTCTTTGGAAAAAGCATGGATCTCAGATTGTTCTTGTGGTTTTGTGTTCCTTTTACCAAGACATATCCTTAACCTCAGCTAAATATATCTCTAAGTTTATTGAGATCTGTCTCAGGTGCATTTGGTTTTTACCACTGAAATTTTGATGGGAAGTCTTTACAGCCTCATTGAGCTGTGCTTTTAAGAGAATGACAGAATCTGTCAGAGGACTCTGTTTAGTTTGGTTAAAAGCCAAAGGTCATCAAATACTGAAAAAGAGGGGAGCCTTGGGTAAAGCTTTCTCAGTCCATGTCAGCCATAGGGACTTGGAAAAAATACTGGCAGGGATTCACAGTATTTCTGATGTATGCACGTTTATGTTAATTGTCGCCCTCTAAATGTAAATACAAAGAGAAATTGTAAGTAGGGTACCATGGAACTAAAAAGAAAGCTGAGCAAAAGTCAATTATTATAAACCAAGTGCACCAGCAGGGATTGAGGTGAGAATACCTGGATTAAGTGCTATGAAGTTGGGTCAATAGGAATTTCAAAAGAGTTTCTGGCTCTTAGATATTGTACAAATCAATAGATTTTATTCCCATCTGCATCAAATTTCCCTTCTTTCTATAATGGTAAGATTGGGGTGTTACAGGGTAAAGAAGTAAAGATAAGAATGCCCAGCTATAAAACAGACCCTGCTATAGTTTCAATCCCTTCTTCTGCATCTTGAGAGAGGAGGTACAGGGCTACTGATGAGAAGGGCGTGTTCTTTTTCCAGGTAATGAATACAAGTTCTGCCTGTAGTCACAATAAAAACTTATTTGTACCACGAGGCCCAGAGAACAGTTGGTACATTCTTAAAAATCCTATCATTTTCAGTGGATTTTATATTAAGATGCATTTCCATTAGGAAAAGTAGGAAGCTTGAGAATTGATCTGAGGGCAGGGAAATAAAGCTCCTTTCTCATTACATTTTATGGTGGCATTCAATTTAATTAGCAAATCTCAACCTAAAAAATTTGCTGGTGAAGGGTAAGAAATTAGAAATGCATGATGAGAGTTAAGAGGGCCTAAGGATACTGGAGTGACCCTGAGATGCTGACAATGAAGTAGGTTTCCAAGAAACTCCTATGGCTTAAATAGAATTAGAGGTGACAGGCAGAGATACATCCTCTAAGAAAATGGTAGAGAAAGTCACACAAGTGTCCATTCAAAAATCCAGTTCCTAATCATCTTCTCTAAGCTTAATAGTAGGTTCTGAGTTACAACAGGGGATAGGTTGACTCTTTTTTTTTTTTTTTTATTATACTTTAAGTTCTAGGGTACATGTGCATAACGT
>NW_012114400.1:5926226-5938561 GCF_000951035.1 Colobus angolensis palliatus | reverse complement strand
AATATACAAGAAAAAAACAAACAACCCCATCAAAAAGTGGGCAAAGGATATGAACAGACATTTCTCAAAGGAAGACATTCATACAGCCAACAGACACGGGATAGGTTGACTCTTAATCTATGTGGTACTGTCACTCAGAAGGAGCAAAATAAGCCTTCTGAGTGTCTTGAAGTCTGGGGACATTATTTTTTATGCTTTCCTTTCTCTTATATGCCAGACAGTTGTTCTTTTAATATCCTCGTGTTTTACAGTATCTACAAATATCAGGAGGCAAACAGAAGGGTGAATGGGGTTTAAGTTTTACCTGGAGTTTCACTTTTTTTTTTTTTTTTAACTCAATTTGCCAAGCAACCACTGTTGAGTTTAATGATTTTTTCTTCTTATTTTTCTTGCAAGCTACTCTCAAAGAATAGTGTAACTGATTCCATAATAACATTGAGAGATTGACCTGTCCAGCCAATGTCATTTTGTATTTGCTTTTTTATGTCAAGGAGAACATTTCTAACCTGGGCAGAAATTAAAACACTTCTCTGTTCTGCGGCTTCAGGGTTTAATGTATTATACCTTTGAAAAGTTTATATAAGGCACTCTACAAAAGCCATGGGCTGGTCTCTTTTCTTTTGAGTGCATAATTCGACATTAGACCAACTCACCTTAATGGAAAAGGCCTTCAGTATTGACCCAATCAGGCCCTGAATATCAGTTTCTAACTGAGCCATTTCCTGATCATTTGTAGGAGGGCCCAGGAAAAATTCTGGCCATTTGTTTCCTCTGTAGGGGAGATCTTCCTCTGAAGACCATCTGGCTTGTCTAATAACCACAGTATAATAATAAGTGGGAATAATTTTTCATAGTAGCCAATCAAGGTCACTGTAAATACGATTGTGAATAGCCACTGACCTTTCTTATTCTTCTCTAAATTAGGTGGAATCTTCTGAAAGTGGGGCAAAAGGTGATTATAATTTAAAAGACATGCTCCTGTCCAGGGGATATCAATTCTTTGTGGCAGGGGTCCAAGACTCATTTGGTATGGGTATTGCATAATCTGAGGTAGACAGAGTTTCTTTGCAGAGTCCTAGGAAGCAGGAGGAGTTGTAAGGTATAGTAATGCTGACTTCATGTACCTGGAGCCTGTGCCAGATTTATTTCTTAGCTGTTAACATTTACACAAGTTACCTGCATGCCTTGATCCTAGAGATCCGGTCATTTTGCCTTCTGTAAATCTTGAACGGGAAGGGAAGTTAAAGTAGGCAGTTGGACATTTAAAATATTTTCTGGGGAACTTGGAGGAATTTTGAAGTTATAGGAATTTGCTGAGGAGGTGGGATCAGATTTTGAGAAAAGCAGGTTTAAGCCAGAGGCCCAGCAATCCAAAACAGCTACTAGGGAGTCAGGGACAGGAAGCTGGGATAAAGGGGAACATGGGTTGGTGAAGAATGAAGATTTAAAGTGGCTGTGAATTTTAACTTTTGTTCTAAGTTTGATTTTTGTTCTTTAGCCTTGTTAAGGGAGTTCCTAAGGTTAGCAATTATACTCTACCTGCCCTATTTTCAATTTGATCTTTCTATAACTACCAGCAGGACAGTTGTCTAGAATGAGAGCTATTTTTTTTTCAAATATAGAAGTTTTCCCACTTCAAAAAATTCATTGTCTGGCCCTTGAAGTATAGAATTTTCAATCGCATAATTATTCCAATAGTGACCCAATTCAATCAGGTTTTTTGTGGAAAGATCCAGAGGTAATTGTTAAGGCTTAGAATAAATCTCTACCATGAACACAAGTGTCATTTGCCAAGTGGGTGCAGAAGACCCACCTCCATGGTCCAAAAGTTCACTCCCAGAGATAGCCTAAGAAAGCAAAGAACGTTGTTGCCACAGGCAGTAAGAATAGTGTTTGTGAAGAAAGTGTCTCTTACCTCCTATGGCACATGGGTGCCTCCAGCTACAGACTCTCTAATCTGTGACACTAGGCAGGTACAACTAGGATAAGGAGTTTGCAGGTAGCAATGGTTAGGACAATAAATGGCCCTTATGGACTGGGACTTCTTATTAAGGCAAACTCCCCTAAGATCTGGCATGATCAGACAAATAAAATGCTGTTTGTCACTTTGTACTTCAGGTTCTCAGCCTGTCAGATGGCTGTCAGGTACAAGATGATATTTGCACTCCCTGGCTGGCAGAGATAAGAGAGATTGTTCTCACTGGTCACAAAGCCAAGAACTCTGGACATAAAATAAGACCAAAAAATGAGCCTCACTGGTTGTGTGTGTATGTCTCTCTGTGTGCTTTCCCTTTGAAGACCACACCAAATTTTGTGTAAACTGTTGTTAATCTGGTGAGAACTGTGAATTCACCAGTCTGTGAGTCTGGCTTGAAGGACAGTTTATCAGGACTTGTTCTTGTGTCATGCCCTGTGATTCTCGTCTTTATGAAAATTATGCAAAAGATAGACATGAGGGAAGATGATGACCCTCTCCAGCAGGTAAGGGACCAATCAGAAAACAAGATTACTTATAACACAAAACACCAGAGTCAATATACCCAGAAAACTAGCTCATACATATATTTTCTCCTGATAATCTAAATTAAGAAAGAGAAAAAAGACAAAGAGAGACTCTGTCACTCTCTCTTTTATGGGATGCTGCAGGCAGAGATCTTGGAGGCCGACATGGTAAGAATTCCTACTGCTGGTCTTTTGTCAGAGGCTCAGCATCTCCCAGTGGCAATAACATCCCAGAGTAAGTATTGTTCCAGTCACTCAGAAAATTCCTTCTAGCCAGAAATTAGAGGAGCTAGAGTTCCTTTTTAGAGTTTCTTTTGTCTGGACCTGAGAATTAAATTGACATAAGATGGATCAACAGGAGAAAAGCACACAAATTTATTTAATACACAATTTCTGTGGCATTGGGGTCTTCAGAAAGGAATGAAGACCCAAGGAAACAATTAGAATCAGTTAGACACTGAATTAGACAAAGAGTAGTAAGCTGTGAAGAAGCAACTAACTTACGTGGGGAAGCTAAAAAATAAGAGTTATTCTAATAAAGTCTAGAATTCTAATAGCATTTTTTGAGTATCAACTTCTCATCATTGAAGATAAGAATGTTGTCTTTACTTCCAGTCTGGCAAGCATGTCATTCACATGAGAATCTCATCTTCTACTTTAAGAAACAGAAAATAGATCAGAATATTCTTTTTACACCTGCTATTTGTCAAGTGCCTTTAATTCGTGATAGTTGATATACCAAGTGGTATAATGTTAGCTCCTCCATTAGGGACTATATGCTTACAGAGAACTGTCCATACATTAGATAATTTTACATTTAAATTTAGTAATTTTACATTCAGTCATTCTCTAAACTAAATTTTATGTTGTTTCTATTCTCACTCCCAAGCTGAATGGGATTTTTCTGTTCTCCTTTATTCTGGGGACTACTGTTAAATATCTTATACAATCATATAACCATTTCTTACTTATAGAAAAGGAAAGTACAAGATGACAAGATTTGGTGGTTGTACTCACTATTTTTGCTATTGATTCTTTAGATAAAATTGCTATTAAGCACTTGTTTCCATCATCTTCTCTGCTTTTGGGCATTTGTGTTGGAAGGGAGCTCAGATGCCCATCTAATCAGTTTTTCATGATGAAATTCTGTTTGTTATTCCATAGCTATGTCTCCGACAGTGACTGTGTTGCAAACATGGGCCTGGCTTCTGAAAATGGTTCAAGCGTCCTAATAAATCTTCTGTGGTAATTTTTACAAACTTTCTGTTAAAGGTTCTGCTTTTTCCTCTCAAAACACTTGTCCCATTCTGCTGCTTCTTATTTAACCATTTGGCTATATTATCTAAAGTGACTACAAAACGGCAAATATCCTTACTTTCTACACTTGAACAGGCAGACTATACATACGGAGTGTTGAGCTGTACCATCGTCTTTAGGAATAATGGCATCTTATAATTGCTGGTATAATATGGGGAAATATATGCTAAAGTAAGTCATTTTTTAACTAATAACTCATACAATTACTTCTGAATCTCTTATGCTTCATGCAGTGTCCTGAGTTAACCTGCCTGAAATGTGGTAGACTGTATCATTTCATAAAATGTCTTCTTACTGTGACATTTAACAATTTCTTTAGTTTAAGTGCTGAGATATCCCTTGGTAAATGGGTTCTTCTAGGAAAAAATAAACAAAAAACAAAAAGCAAAAAACATTTGTTTCTGAAACTTCTTGCTCTTATAGGGAGATATCATACAAGATTTTTTAAAATCATATTTTGATTCAGAAAAATTTATTGATATTAACTGATTTATATTTCTGTTTAATCACTACTGCATTTTAAAGTATGAAACATTATACAGAGAATATATTTTGTGCAGTCTGTACATATATTTTCAGATTAAAGGAAACATTAATAAAGGCAATTATGCAATTTTATCAAAGATATAAACTAGAATATTTTAGAACTCTCTCTCTCTCTCTGTGGAATGTCCCTAGTCGATCACATCTTTTGCCTTTACTATCAATAATCACCATTATGACTTTTACTTTTCTCTGCAGCTTTACCAAATATGTTATAACAGTTTACATAAAACATATAGGTTAGTTTTACCTGTTTTTGAACTTCATGTAAATGGAATCAAGTGTAATTATTATTTGTTAAATACCATGATTGAGCGTTGTATATATGTCCAGTCATGTAAGTGTAATGGGTTTATTTTCAGTATTGAAAAGTATCTTAGTATGTTAATATAACACACACTTTTTTTGTTTTAATTTTCATGAGCATATGTGTTGTTTCTGGTTTGAAGATATGATAATCCAGGGGGTCCCCAACCCTGGGACCCCCTGTTAGGAACTGGGCCACACAGGGAGGTAAGACAAGACACAGGCTAGCTAGCTTTACTGCCTGAGCTCCACCTCCTGTCAGATCAGGAGGGGCATTAGATTTTCATAAGAGTGTGACCACCATGGTGAACTGCATATAAAAGGGATCTAGGCTGAACACTCCTTATGAGAATCTAATGCTTGATGATCTGAGGTGGAACAATTTTATCCCAAAACCATCTACCCTACAGCACTCCCACCTATGGAAAAACTGTCTTCCACAGAGCCTGTCCCTGGTGCCAAAAATGGTGGCGACCTCTGTTACAAACAATAAAGCTATAACATTCTTGTCCGTGTATCCCGGTACATATATGCACAATCACCCCTAAAGGTATAAAGGGGCATGGAATTATTTGGTCATACACTGTACACATTCAACAGAAAATTTCAAAATATTTCCACACGGTTGTACCAGTTTACAAACTCCACCCCTGCTGCCTCCTATCCTCGACAAAACAGACAAATCAATGCGCGTGTAGTGTTACTTCAGGTGTTTCGGATTTAACTGCTCTGTGTAGGTAGAACGTTTATCATTTTGGAAATGCTTATTGATCATTTAGGTTTCTTCTTTCATGAAGATCTTGTTAAAATCTTTTACATATTTTTCCTGCTGGGTTATATGTCTTCCTATTGACTTATAATAGTCATTGTTGTGTGGTAGATGTCTGTTTTAGTTCAATTCTTGTCAGTTGTATGCGGTGCAAATATATTTCCCATCTGTCACAAGTTGTTTTTACTTTCCTGCCAGATACTTTTTATAAATAGCAATTCATAAATATAAAAGATAAATTTTCTGTCATTCTTTCTCCGTTTTACTTCTTTATTCCCTTCCTGACATAATGAAAAATACTTCCATTATTATCTTACCAAATATTTACATTTGTTATTTCACATTTACATCTTTAATCAATCTCTAATTTATTTTTTTTAAATGAAGTAAAACGTTTCTTAATGTGGTTGCAATGATGCTTCGTTACCATTGACTGAAGATCGCTTTTTCCTACTTCTACGTAGTCCTGCTTCTTCCTTATGTCACAACTTCTCATATGACTGGCTTGTTTCTGGGATCTGTGCTCTGTTACATTAATCTCATTTCATACATATGCTTTGTATTATTCTCTTGTCTTTGATTTACCTTGGAACTTTCGTCAGAAATCATACTTCTACACTAAAAGAAACAGTCCAAAACTACTACTTTTATTTTTATCTTTGCGACCCTTGTCTATTATAATTTTTTTCTTTTTCCACACGTAGTTTAATGTCAATCAATCACAGAATAGTATTCTTATGTAATCCTTTTACAAAACAGTTGTGCCAATTTATATTGACACTAATAAAAAATGAGAGTTTATGTTGCCACACACCTGAAAATACACAAACCTGCGTATGTGTTATGATATTTTAGCACAACACAAATTGTATTTCCTTGAAAAGAAAAAAGGTTTTGTTGAGTGTGCATTCCAACTTCAGAAATAATTTCCAACTTCAAATACATACATATGATACCTCTCACTATTTACTTAAACCTTTTTAAAATGCATCAGTAGCACCTCGAAATATTATCCAAAACATGTTATCACGGTTAATTCAAAATTTTGAGGACTACTTCCATAACATAAATACATCTATTGAAAATTTAAAATTGGGTGAGTTCTGACAAACATAGACATTTGTATAACCAACATCACAACAAAAATATACAATATTTTCATCACCTCTAAAAGTATACTCCAGTCACTTTGCATGTAACCCACTTCTACAAATACACTGATTTGCTGGTTCTAGAATATTATATTAATGGAATTACAAAAAACATATTTTCTTGAGTCTGCTTTCTTTTGTTCAACCTAATATTCTCAAAATTTATTTTAAATCCTATGTATATGCTTCATGACTTACAGTGGGGTGGTAAATAAACTGAATAAACCCATCATACATTGAAAATACTCGAAATCAAAAATACATTTAACACAACTAACGTTCCAAGTATCATAGCTTATCCTAGGCAACCTTAAAAATGCTCAGAACACTTACATTAACCTACTGTTGAACAAAATCGACTAGCAACATAAGACATTGTCGAGAATCGGTTGTTTATTCTTGGGAATGCATTGCTGACTGGGAGCTGCGGCTCACTGCCATGGTCCAGCATCACAAAAGAGTATTATATCACGTATCACTAGCCTAGAAAAATCTAAATTCAAAATTTAAATTATGATTTCTACTTTTGCACTATTATAAAGTAAAAAGAAATCATAAGATTAAAGAAAGAATCTTAAGTTGAATCATCATAAGTCAGGGGCAAATTATGCCCTACATTTCTATTTAGATTATTCCTTCAAAGTTGACAGTGCTTTATTTAGGTAGCTTATTTTTTGGAATTAAGCTGTAATTTTATCTACTTTAGCCAACTTAATTTTACCATTGTAATTAATTCTCTTAGAAAATTACAGTAGTTGCTTCCTATAATAGTTTCTTCTAATGGGAAATCTGTTGTAATTGCTTCTACTGTAAAATTAACTCCACTGCAATTACTTCTACTTCTGTTGGAAAATAAGGTGCTTTTACATTATACAAATAGCAAAATGTTATTTTAAAAATTTACGTTCTCAAAATTTTGAATTAAAATGGTTCCTTTGTTTCATTTCCTTATAAAATTATTAAACTGATGTGGACCAAATTATTTTCTAATACATATATTTAAATGGGATATATTACACAGGAGTAAGTAATAGGAAGTTGCTGAGGAATGAGGTAGAGACTTAGGACAAGGAAGTGGTGGGATAACATTTCAAGTTTGAGAGCAAGGGCCTCAAATATGGCCTAAAATATGGCCACTCTGTGTAATCTGTGTAATATCTTTTCTTCCAGATGGACTCTTATAATAGATCAGAATACGTTCTAAATCTATATCTGTTTTCACAAATATTGGTTTCTGTGGTATTACAGTTACTCTAAAACTAAGCTTTATTGAGTTAAAATTCTACATAGAATAAAAAGGGCTCCTTTAGAATGTAAAATTTAATTATCTTTGACATGTGGCTGCACTCATGTGATTTTGTTAAACCTGTTTATTAATTCTCATAGGACTTTTTTATTTTCTTTAATATTTTCTACATTGATGAGCATATTATCTGCAAATAATGATTATTTTATGTCTTCCCTTGTAATGTATTTGTGTTTTCTCTTGTCTTATCTTGGTTGCTGGACCACCAGTATAATAGTGAGTAAAAGTCAGATGAAAGATAACAAGTGTTGGTGAGAATGTGAAGAAATGTGAACTCTTGTACACTGTTGGTGGGAACTCCCACACTGTTGGTGGGAACATGAAATAGTACATTCACTATGAAAAAATGATGTGAAGTTTCCATATATATATATATAAACAATAGAACTCCTATACAAGCCAGAAATCCCACTTTTGGGTATAGATCCAAAAGAATTGAAATTGAGGCATCAAAAGGATACCTGTGCTCCTTGCTCATTGCAGCGTCATTCACAATATCCAAGATATAAAATAAAACTGTTCGTTAACAGATGAATAAATAAAGACAGTGTGGTATAAATAAATAAAATACTATTATTCAGTCTTTAAAAAATAGAAAATAGGAGTTACTGCCATTTGAAACAACATGGATGAACCTGGAGGACATTATGCTAAGAAATAAGCCAGGCACATGAAGACAAATATCACATTATCTCACGTGTATGTGGAATCTAAAAATGTTAAATTCTTAGAAGTGGAGAGTAGAATGATGGTTACCAGAGATTGAGGATGGGGGGAAAGAAAAGAATGGAAAGTTGTTGATCGAAGGACCACAAAGTTTTAGTGAACAAAGACAAATAAGTTTTGAGATGCATTGTACAGCACATTCATTGCAGTCAATAATAATGTACTGAATACTTCAAAATAACTAAGATAGTAAATTTCAAATGTCTTACTACGAAAAGTTTTGTTAGTGAATATGTTCATTAGGTTAATTTAATGATTTCACATTGTATACATATATCAAAACCTAGCTTTGTGCCGATAAATCTCTACAATTATGATTTGTCAATTTGTATATACATCTCCTGCTGGAATATATTATGCAGCTCTTGTCAATAGCATGTGTGCAGTGAAAAATTTTCAGTCAAGATAACCAGATGATCAGGAGGGGAAAGAATAATATTTTGTGAAGTAGGTTATTGTTAAGAATGCTTTCTGGAAAAACAAGAGGATAGGAATGCTTTTATGATGTGAAAAAGGAAATAACAGACCTAAATACACTTCTTTATACTGTGTAGCCAGGTTTATTTCCAAGAGTATCAATGCGACATGAAGACTGCAGGAGTAAGAATAAACCAGGCATAAGAAGAGGGGCAATAAATTTGTGTGTAGTAACAGAGCAGCTGTTTAGATTGAGAAGAGAAAGGGATTTATCTACAGAATGGAGTTTGCCTTTGAAATGACTGGCACTATTCTGATAAAATTATTAGCATGGTTGCAACATTGTAGGTTCTAGAATGAATACATGTATTCATAAATAGGAAAAAATGACCTAAACCTAATTCTAAAAAAATATTTGAATAAATTAGACAGATCCCACAGAAAGCACTCTTGCTGGAGCTAAGTGAGTAGTTGCCCGCAAAAGTTCACACTGTTAAAGATGTGAATCTGAATTGCTTCTGAGGTTGAGGAAATAGAAAATAAAATAAAGATCTAATAATTGGATGGGCAGAACAAAGATGTGAGAGCTGGTAGGTAAATTATTTGTGCAGAGATAACTGATAACTATCTAAAGTTTAGTAAGTTGCTTTCAGAAAATTTTTAAGGAGAAACTTACAAAGCATTTGGTTTGTATCTGTGCATGAATTTTAGAGTGACAGATTTTCAAAGGAATGACCAGCAGAACAATTCTGGTCTTTGCTTGCATATGACTTTCACCATAAACAACAAATCTCTTCTTCTGGTGAGGGAATGAATTATAAGTGACTTTGGGACACTGGTAATAGTGTGAACCAACACAGGTACTTTCTTGATCATTAAAAAGAAGTATGTGCCTATAAGGAGATAAAATAGATCATATAACACTCATTATTAGTGATGTTTCTGCCATAAATTATTAGTTTCATAATGTAACTGAATTGATTTTAGTGACACTCATGATACCAGTTACTACACATACTACATAACTGCACAATGTTACCTATATATTGCTTCTTTTTCTGGCATGAGACATTAACTATGCCAACTTAAATCATACTGTGGAATCTTAATTTAGTTTCGAATTAAATCTATTGAAAAATGTTTAGAACATGGTCCTTTTTTTTATTATTAGAAAGAAGGCAAGCAGCAATTAAAATTCTACACTGATGTTCAGAGTGTCACTGAGGCCAAGTAGCATTCTACCGTTTTTGCACAAGCTGCATGATATGTTTTTGTTCTTTACTATGAACTGTAAGCCTTACTTTTATTCCCACAGCAATGTCTGAACTCCAATTACTGGGAAGTAAATGGATTCTTCATTATAATTGCATAACTTTGTGAAACTGGGACACTGGTAATCTTTCAACAAAGGAAGAAATATGGGACTGACATTTTCAGGAGAAAAATAGGTCTTGATATTGTGAGAAAGAGTAAAAAATTACAGACAAAAATGCAGCAGCTTAATGCGTGAATCGTGGTTTTTATGACAGAAGTTCCTTCCATTGTTCATCTTCCAGGAGTATCGTATAGACTTGATTCTCAAGAGCTGAGTAGTTTTCTGCAGTGTCTTAAATAATTAAGTATATTACTCTAACAAAGCAGTTTAATGTTGGAGAAAAAAATCTGGAGGCAAAATAAGACTCGAGTTAAGACAGGCCAAACCCTAAAGAGTTGAGATGGAGAAATTTTATAAGGTGAAAACCACATGAAGTAGATGAAGAATACCTGTTTGGGAAAACCTTTATGATGTACAAAGTTTTTACAAATATATTATCTAATTTGGCCATTACAAAGCCAGTGAAGTAAGAAGAACTTGTATTTTATTACTGTACAATCAGGGAGAATTGTATTAATTTGCTATAAAGTCCAGAGAGGTTAAGTGCTTTTTCAGCTCTAATACACATAGTTAATGCAGCATCAACTCTACCTTGCTTATATAACTTCAACATATAGCCTTAGTTTTTTATCGTATTTGAATGGTCTTATTTAATGAAGTCAAAATTCCTATTTATAAAATGTTTTATGACCTAATCTTGTATTTAGTGAAATCATGTGTGTGTGTGAATCTCACTTTCATAAAATTTGAAAAAATAATTCAAATATAATTTTTCTCTGCCAGTTTATTATTCTCAGTTGCAGAGAAACAGTATTAAAACTATTTTTACTATTTTTTAATTTTCTTCACAAATAGACTTTTCTGAAGAAATATAGTAGTGAAATATAAAAGCAGTGTCACTAGATTGGCTATCAATTAGAAATTATGTATCTCAAAGTAGAATATTCCTGAAAATATTTACCCTGAAAGTCTATATATTTATTTCAATAATATTTATTTGTTCAAAACAGTTTTAGAGTTTATCAATTGCTTACACTATTTTCAAATGATATAGTATTAAGCCTCTTAATTATTTTTCTTCTTCTCTAGACTTATTTCTGAATAATATTTGAATATTGCCCCAAAATAGAAATGATCATTTTTCCATAATTAAAATAATTATCAAAATTGAATTCAAAATTCTGTAGGAGTTATTTTCTGGAGGGATTTCAAAAATAATTTTGATTATATAATATTTCCCTAACAGTTCTGTGGTATGCTTTGTAGGATTCTTTCAGTAAGTGTAATGGTTTTGAGATGGGTGACAAATTAGTACTTCATGTAAACAGTTCTAATGAGATAATGGCAAATAAATATGTAAGGCTTTTGTGTGTGCATGCTTGGGTATAAAGAGATGTTTCTGTTCTCATACATGACTGCAAAGTTTGGCCCATTGTAGTTATATTTAGAGTCTGCTTGTTAAGTAACTCTTTTAACACCTGCATCAGATATACCACTAGCTTAATATCCCTTCCCTTAAAGATTCAAGAATAGAGCAAACATTTCTCAGTAAGTTCAATTGTCCCTCTTTTAAAATATAAAATAATTGAAACTTTCTATAACCAAGGAGAGGGGATAAGGAAAGAAGTGGAAGAACAACACTGGTATAATGGAGCATCTTGTTTTCCTGAAACAGACAAATAAAAAATAGAAAAGAAAAAACATATTCTAGAAGTCTTCTTTATTAAAATATGCATGTCTTAATTTCACAGGTAATTATTTCAACTCTTTAATGTACTTTATATAAATATAACATTTATTTGACAATGAATAAGCATGTATTGAAAAACAGTTTATAAAATGAAAGATAAAACATATTTTGATCCAGTCTGTCACAGATGGACATTTGGGTTGATTCCAAGTCTTTGCTATTGTGAATAGTGC
>NW_012114400.1:5917942-5925626 GCF_000951035.1 Colobus angolensis palliatus | reverse complement strand
TGGGTGCAGCACACCAACATGGCACAAGTATACATATGTAACAAACCTGCACGCTATGCACATGTACCCTAGAACTTAAAGTATAATAAAAAAAACATATTTTGATACATTATCAAGAATAATTGAATAACTGTATATTTTGTGATCTATAAACTTAGGAATATTTAACTATGTTGTAAAAATTAGATTTTTTTAATTAAAATATTATAAATACTAATTTGGGAAACACATAGAATACAGAGTAAAAAAAAAATGTTTTGAGAATGTGGAGAAAACCTCCAAGGGGATTAAAAGTACATAGAAGAGAGAGTTACACTGACTTAAAGATTAGTGATTCTAGGAATCCAGTAAACTGGGTAACTTCTCATCACTTAGATAAAAGAAACTAGACTGAAATCATCAAGAACCAATTCCTCAAAACTGGGTAATCCCATACTCAAGCTAGACTCTGATAATCTAAACTATACCTTACTCTTCACTTTGACACTGTTTTGCTGTTCCACTCTTTTTATTAATATTTATTTTATCTTCTAAGAATGTCCTGCCCTAGCAGTGATTCTATGACTCGTTACAGGAACTCCTCGAGAAGCCATCAGCTTTTTAATGGAAAGTGTCAACAAATAGATTACACCCTAAGATTATTTTAATTCTTTTCTCAAAGTCCTCTTCTTGCTGTTTCTCTCACTTCTGAAGTATTGCATGTATTTCTTACCTAATCCTGATCACCACATTGAAAAATCGGCCTTAAACCAAACTTAAAATTCTTAATTAACTCTGATCTTTTTCCTATAGACACCACCAAAGCTTTGTGAGGTTGCATTTTCCCTTAAGCAAAAATCTCAGCTTTATACTATTAACAGGTTGTGTTGGTATTTGATTAGCCAGATTTCCGCACTATATATGAAAAAAGAAATTCTTACATTATTTTCTCCCAGCTTTTGATTTTGATTGAACAATATTTTTGAAGTCACACTTATTCCTTTCTACTCTTAATAATGTACATATGGAAATGCGTAGAACCTACCTAGTTCATTCATGTAAACCCCAACTGAAATAAAAATAAAACGAAACAAATTAATATTTGTAGCATTGTAACTGAGTGCAGGCTCAGCTGCTCACTGCTTGCAAAGCCAATAAAAAGTACAAAGTGCAGTGAAAGGACAGTGACTTTATTTCCAGAGTGAGCAGTGGGGAAATACTTGAGACTTGTGCCCTATTGGAACTATTTCAGCTCTTTGGGTCAAGGATAAGGGTTTAAGAAAGGGAGCTCAGCCTAATAAGCATGCAGGAGTGATAAAGGGGTGCCAATCTGTATGACCTGTTCCAATGACTGTCTTGAGCTGTTGCCCCATCTGGTGAATGGGCTGGCATCATCCTGGGTACAGCTGTGCTGTAAATTAAATGTAGCCTTGAAGAAATCCCTAGGTGGGGATTCAGGATACCATAATGGCCTGAATTGTTCCAAGATTTACCATGTGGAACTTCTAAACAAACACAAAATTAGATAGGAGAAACAGTGTGCAAGGGGGTGCCTGGAGGAAAGAAGGACAGCAAAGACTATTCTCTCATTATTAAAGGCAAAACAAGGAATGGTCAGAAAAGGAAAAGAGAGACAAAAAGAACTTTTTGAAAACAAGACACTCTGTTACGGCAGTGTGTATTTATTTAAATATCCTTCCTCCCCACTCCTCTCCTCCCTCCCTCCCTCCGTGAATCTCCCCCCCCTTCTTTTTCTGTCTGTCTCTCTCTCTCCATGTGTATGTGCATGTGCATATATATGTGTGTGTGTGTATGTGTGACTGTAGAGAGATTTCTGAAAAACTGAAGAGGCAATCCATGTGTATATCTAATGAAGCATGTTCTAAGTAAAGTGAAAACAATCTACATCAGATCAGAACATATCTAATAGGTTCAAGGAAGCCAGGGCATGAAAACTGGATTCTTGGAGAAGAATGGTAGCAGACGGCATCATAATAGTGGCATTAGGTGTGAATTCAGTTTATCATCTAGTGGGCATTTCTTTTTTTTATTGGCAAAAAAAAAAAGAAAAAAAAAAACCCTTTTTTTTTTTTTCTCTAAGTGACCTGGTTAGTCACTTCAAACTTTTGAAAAGACAGTAATGTTCAAGAGGTTTAAAAAATTCACATTGGCCATTGTGTTGAGAGTGAACTATAGTGAAGAGGGCAGAGATGAGAGGTCCGGGAGGCTATCACAATAATCCAAGGTGACAGATAATTGTGATGGTGACCAGGTTGTAAAGGAAGAAGTGACATTTTCTACACATAATTTAAATGTAGAAGGAATAATATTTAGTGACAGTCAGAATTGCAAGGAAGTGATCCAGAAGAATGATTTTAGATCGTGGCTTGAGCTGGCGTTAACTAAGCTGAGATTTCTGTAGGGGAGCTGTTTTCAGATGAGAAGACCAGACCAGGATTTTTGTTTAGGACTTGCTAGAGCTGAGCTTAATACAAGGGAAGATGTTAAGAGGGCATTATATATAGGAGTTTGCATTTTAATGAGAAAATAGCCTTACAAATGGCCCTTAAGCCCACGCAATACTATATGTCACTACTAGAGAAAGTTCTGATTAAGAAGTAGTCTGGAACACTAAGACTTTTATGTGTCAAGAGACTAAGAGAAACCAGCTAAGAGAAACTTAGACACTTAGAACATCAAACACCACATAAGAATAATTAAGATGCAATAGGGTGCGAGTAAGAGCAAATAGTTCCCAGTAAAGGAATATTGAAGCAAGATCAAGTAAAATGAAGACTGGATCTTAGCTATTGGAAACAGCAGCTTGGAAGTAAGGGTTAAACTTGAAAAAAAGTGTATTTTGGCAAGAGCTAGATTTAACTAGCATCAACAGAAAAATGAAGAAGATGAATCAAAATAATAGATGCAGACATAATCTTATTTTGAGGTGTTTTGCTGAAAAATCATGCACATGAATGAGAAAAATTTCTGACATTGCTTTTGCATAAGAAAAAAATGAGATCTACTGAACGAGTAGACAGATTTCTCTTAATTAACATTTCTCTTTAGAAAAGAATAGAAAATAAAGATATGAATTTATGTAAATGGGTAAAATGGTGGGAGGAGCATGTGAGCATGTGAACAATGTCTTTTAATTTTTTTCTGTCTTCTCTAATAAGTAGAAACACCAAAAAGAGGGGATGTTTCAAATGTAAGGAAACAATAAGTGGTAAAAAATAGTTGATTAGGGAAATTGGGTTATGAAAAGAATAAAGATGAGACAGAGAAGAAATATGAGACCATTTGTGTTTAGGAGTAATTAATTTAAATATTCACACAAATTTTGAAATAAAACAATAATTATGAAGATTAAAAATAAAGTAAAGAAAATACTAACATAGGTTGCTATCGTTTAAATGTGTCCCCAGAAGTTTGTGTGTTGGAAACTTAATCTCCAAGCAAGAATGTTGAGAGGTAGGACCCTCAAGATGTTAAAGTCATAAGGGCCCTGCCCTCCAGAATAACATTATAGAGGAAGTGGACTAGTTTTTGTGGGGGTGGGTTCCTGATAAAAAGATGAATTCAAGCCCTTTCCTCTCTTACTCCCTCTTTCTTTCACCCTCACTCTTAAGTGCACTCTCTTTCCCTTCTGCCTTCTATGATGAGATAATGAAACAAGAGTGTCTCACCAGATGCCACCACTTTGGTATTGAACTTCCTAACCTTTGGAACCATGAGAAATAAAGGTATCCTCTCTATAAATTACGCAGTCTCTTGTATTTGTTATAGCAACACCAAACTGGTATAACAAAATAAGGCAGAAAATTGGTATTTAAAAATAGGGCTGTTGCTATAACAAATACTGGAAAATGTGGACGTGACTTTAGCAATGAATAATGAGTAGGGAATGGAAAAATTTGTAGAACCAGGCTAGAACCATTCTATAATGTCACAAATAAAGCATTAAGGGTAACTTTGATGAGATCTCAGAAGAAAAAAAAAAACACTGTCGGGGAAGTCTGGGACTTCTTTGAGTTTGCTTAAGTAGTCAATATCAGAAGGTTTGTAGAAATATGGACAGTAAAGAACATACCGATGAAGTCTCAGATAGAAAAAATTAATATTTTATTAGAAACTGGAGTAAAGGCTATTCTTCTCATGAAGTGGCAATGACATCATTGAATTTTGCCCATGCCTAAGACCTTTATGGAAGGCAGAACTTAAAAATGGTGAACTAGGGTATCTGGCAGAAGAAATATCTAAGCAACAAAGCATTCAAGGTTCTGCATGGCTTCTTTTGGCTACTTACAGTAAAATGAAAGTAAAAGTAAATATCATAAAGACAGAAATTATGATTAAAGGGAAAACAAAATAAAAAGATTTGGAAAACTTTGAGCATGGCCACTTAAAGATTTTAAAAGCACCTTTAAGAGAGTATACTGAGTGTGGCAAAGTGTTTATTTGCTAAAACAATTAATATAAATAGAAGGAAGCCAGTGTCCCTTCCTCAAAACAAGGGAAAATGACCCCTTAGCCATTTCAGAGATCATCAAGGCAAACTAGGATTCTGAGGGCAAAATTTCCAGAAAAGTGCCCTCCACACCTCGGTGTTTGATGCTCAGAGCTGCCACAGGACTCTGCTTCCTACTTCAGGGGCACGGTGCTCCTCAGATGCTCCAGCTGTTGCTCGAGTTTGCCAGAGTTCAGCTTATTCTGTAGCTCTGAAGGGCACTTTGGTAATATTCACAATGCACTGACTCTGCAGACAGGCAGAGTTCAGGAGTTGTGGGGCCTTGGCAGCCTCCATCTAGATTTCAAAGAATGTATGAGATAAACTAGACACACAGGCAGCGACCCTTTTCAGAGGCAGAGTCACCACAGAGAACCCCAACTAGGATAAAGTCCATCAGAGGTGTAGGGGCAAGACCCTGGCAGAGAGTTCCCATTAGAGTAATTCCTAATTGATCCATGGGAGTAGAGCAACCCCCAAGACTTCAGAATTGTGTTATAGAGTCACTAGCATGCAGTTCCGGCCTGGGAAAGCTTCAGGCAGGAGATTTCAATTCATGATAGATTCTGTGTGGTCTGAGCCCAGTAAAGCCATAGGCATAGGGCTGCCAGAGGTCTTAGGGACACAAAACCTGCTCCAGTGTGGCCAGAATGCAAAACATGGAGTTAAAGGCGATTATTCTAGCATCTTAACATTTAACGTCATTTTTGCTGTTAGACTTTGGAATTACCTGGGGCCCGTTAACCTTTTCTTCTTGCCTATTGCTCCTTTTTGTAATGAGAATTGCTATGGTTTGAATGTCTTCTCCAAAAGTTGTATTAAATTTAATTGTCATTTTAACAATTTTGAGATATGGCAACTTTAAGAGATGATTAAATAATGAAAGCACTGCCCTTATGAATGGATAAACGACACTATTGTGGAAGTTGGTTAATTATTGCAGGAGTGAGTTCCTGATAAAAGGTTGAGTTTGGTCCAATCTCCTCTCTATTTCTTACGCTGTCACCTTCTCTCATCATGTCATACCTTCTGCCATGTTATGAGGCATCAAGAAAGCCTCACCAGAAGTGGCCCCTATGTCTTAAACTTCCCAGACACCAGAAGCATGAGCCAAATAAACTTCTAATTTTTAATTTTAATTATGTATTTACTTATTTTAAAACAGAGTCTCATTGTGTTGCCCAGGCTGGAGTGCAGTGGCAGAATCATTATCATCGATCATAGCAGCCTCAGACTCCTGGTCTTAAGCAATTCTTCCACCTCAGCATTCCAGGCAGCTAGGAATACAGGGGTATACCACCATATCCAGCAATTTTTTTTGTAGAAATGGGATCTCACTTTGTTTCTCAGGTTGATCTCAAGCTCCTGGTCTTAGGCAGTTCCCCTGCCTTGGCCTCCCAAAATAATGGAATTACAGGTGTGAGCCACTGCAGTCAGTCATAGTTTTTATAAATGAGTCTGTGATATTCTGTTATAGCAACAAAAACCCCAGACTAAGACAGTAATTTATACCTTATGCCTGTATTAGTATTTGGAAAGCACATAACTTGTTAATTTCACAGATGGAGAGGAATTTGCCTCAGAATGAATACTGCCTAGAATCTCACCCATATCTGACTCAGATGAGACTCTGGATGTGGACTTTTGAGTAGATGCTGGAATAAGTTGACTTTGAGACAAATGGGACGGGATGAATAAATTTTGCATAAGATAAGAACATAAATTTGGAGTATCAAGAGAAAATGCTATAGTTTAAACGTGTTTTGGAAATTTCATGTGTTGGAAACTTAATTTCCAATGCAACAGTGTTGAGAAGTGGGATCTTTAAGACGTTATTGGGTCATAAGCCCTCATGAATAGCTTAATGTCACTAGAGATGGAGTAAATAAGTCATCGTGGGAGTGGTTTTGTGGTGAAAAGTTAAGATAGGCCTTCTTTCTTTCTCTTTCTCATGCATACTATCTTGACCTTTCACCTTATACCTTGGTATGATGCAGCAAGAAAGGTCCTCAACAGATAAAAGAACATCGATATTGGACGTCCTAGCTTTCATTACCATGAGATATAGGTTTCTTCCATTTTTAAATTTCCTAATCTCTGATATTTTATAGCAACAGAAAATGCATAAAGATATCAGGGAAAATTAAATTTATAAAAATATCAAAAATATTTTTATTATTTGTCAAAAAGTATAGTTTGAAAGATATCTTTAAATTTTGAAATGTATTCTATGTCATTCACATTATTAATATTTCCTTTAATGTTTTCATAATATTCAATAATGAAAACTATGTACACATTTTCGTCCCATCACTTTTTACATATTCCAAAATATAACTAAATTATATATACATTTGAATTTCTTAGTGCCTACTGGTTACTGCAAGCACACAAACCTCATGATATTCGTCCTACAGAAGAAAAATTTACCGGAACTTTGATATCTGAAAAAATAATTATGGTAATGAAACAACCATACAACAGTGGCTGTGGCTTCCAGAATTCATGTTTGTATTACTGACATACTCAGGTTTTTTTTTTTTTTTAATACTTAAAGTTCTATGGTACATGTGCACAACATGCAGGTTTGTTACATATGTATACATGTGACATGTTGATGTGCTGCACCCATTAACTCGTCATTTACATGAGGTATATCTCCTAATGCTATCCCTCCCCCCTCCCCCTACCCCACGACAGGCTCCAGTGTGTGATGTTCCCAACCATGTGTCCGGGTGTTCTCATTGTTTAATTCTCACCTATGAGTGAGAACATGTGGTGTTTGGTTTTCTGTTATTGCAATAGTTTGCTGAGAATGATGGTTTCCAGCTACATCTGTGTCCCTAAAAAGAACAAGAACTCATCCTTTTTTATGGCTGCATAGTATTCCACGGTGTATATGTTACACATTTTCTTAATCCATTCTATCATTCATGGACATTTGGGTAGGTTCCAAGTCTTTGCTATTGTGAATATTGCTGCAATAAACTTACGTGTGCATGTTTCTTTACAGCAGCATGATTTATGACCCTCTGGGTATATACCCAGTAATGGCATCGCTATGTCAAATGGTATTTCTAGTCCCAGATCCTTGAGGAATCGCCACCCTGTCTTCCACCATGGTTGAACTAGTTTACAGTCCCACCAACAGTGTAAAAGTGTTCCTATTTCTCCACATCCTCTCCAGCACCTGTT
>NW_012114400.1:5914072-5915987 GCF_000951035.1 Colobus angolensis palliatus | reverse complement strand
ATAGGAAGAATCAATATCGTGAAAATGGCCATACTGCCCAAGGTAATTTATAGATTCAATGCCATCCCCATCAAGCTACCAATGACTTTCTTCACATAACTGGAAAAAAAAAAAACTACTTTAAAGTTCATATGGAACCAAAAAAGAGCCTGCATTGCCAAGACAATCATAAGCCAAAAGAACAAAGCTAGAGAAATCACACTACATGACTTCAAACTATACTACAAGGCTATAGTAACCAAAACAGCATGGTACTGATACCAGAGCAGAGATATAGACCAATGGAACAGAACAGAACCCTCTGAAATAACACCACACATCTACAACCCTCTGATCTTTGACAAACCTAACAAAAACAAGAAATGGGGAAAGGATTTCTTATTTAATAAGTGGTGCTGGGAAAACTGGCTAGCCATATGTAGAAAGCTGAAACTGGATCCCTGCCTTACACTTTAATAAAAATTAATTCAAGATGGATTAAAGACTTAAATGACATACACAGGTATTCTAAGATAGTTTATCTGTGCTTCCTGTGTAGAAGTACAACCTAAAAAGGAATTAAAAAGTTATGCAAACAAATAGCCATTCTATTTTAAGACTATGCCCCAAAATTAATAGAATGAGAGCAGTAAGTTATACATATACACACATATAAATTATATATATACATTTATAAATTTTACATACAGAAATATGTAAATTATATATACAGTGTATATAGACACCATGTATACATATACATATATGTGTATATATACACTGTATATATGTATATATGTATATCTGTATACATGTGTCTATATACGCTGTGTATATATGTATGTATATGTACATACATATATATACAGTGAAAGTGAGAAAATTATTAAACAATATGTGTATACCAAATAATTTGAAACTCTCAGGTAGACTGTTGTTTATTTTAGTAAAGTTCTAGTAAGTATTTATGCTCTGCACATCACTGCATGCATGGATTATTCTAAGCAACTTTACTAAAAGGAGAATAATAGTTCCTAAGTAGAGCACCTCAAAACCTAGAAATTTTGATGGGGGTTTATAAATAGGAATTACTAGGAATTTTCTTCAGCTGTGAAGACAATAAATATTAGCTTGAGTCTCTGATTCCAGGAAGAGAGTTAAAATTATCTGAATGCCTTCTTCTTGAATTTACTTCATAGATATTTTTTAACAATATATTTTTAGGATAATTTCTTAAAAACAAATACTTGCCTTTATTAAGTCAATTTGCCAGTTAATTGAGACTTTTAACTTAAAGTTTGTGGTCACTGAAGAACATAAATGTTAATCTCTTGGCTTGTAAAAAGGAAGCTAAGGAATAAGCTTATTTATTTGTGTTATATCTAGTGAGTTAACAGTGCTAAACAATTCAAATTATTTATAAAGAGCCATCCAGGAGGAGAAAATAGCATGTACTCTTGTCCTCTGATGAGAGGGGGCATGATTAGCTAAAGGACACAAAATCCATTGTTATTAGATGGTACAGATGTATGAAGCATGGTGTGAGGCAAAACAGGAGAGAAGAGATAGTCTGTCTTATGATCGAGCTTTGAAAATCATATTAAAGGAAAAAGTCTTTATTGCAAGCAGGGAAGATAATTATCTCAGAATATTCAGGCTAGGAGGTGATTAATTTATAGAAAACAGCTTTGAATAAATGTGGTAGATACTTGCACACCTGTCAGAGGTTTTTATCTTTAGATTAGGTGACAGATACTACTAATAGTAACTTGCAATAAATTGGTGATAGTGAATGTTTTTGAGAGATATAATGTAGAAATGCTGGGACTCGAAGATTAATTAAAATGGAGAATGCAAGAAAGGCAAATGATAAATATATCATCCTGCTAAAAAATTTATGTCAAGTGCATGTGTCTTTTTTTGTAGAATGATATAT
>NW_012114400.1:5879662-5913872 GCF_000951035.1 Colobus angolensis palliatus | reverse complement strand
AATACACAAATGATCAAAACTCAGCAGAATTTACTCTATCATCTGTGCCAAAAATTCAATCTGCTGTCCCAACAGCCTTTCAAGATGTCAAAGATGTCCTTGACCCTTCATAGATAATGAACGCTAAATGTTAAAAAACTAATTATTTATCTGCCTTCCTAAGACTTTTTCTTTTATTTTGGGGGGCTTCATATATTTGCACTCTTCAAGAACAAAAGATGTATATATTTATGATTGACCTTTCCATGGTTCCTCCAAATTGTCTATATTCTTTGTAAGTGGCCATGTGGCTAGGAAATGGGGTGAGGTTTAGAGGAGTTAGGTAGTGCAGTCTGCTGCTTAATTTTAACTAATAAAACAATATTTCTATCTTAAGTTATTTGAGAAATCTCCAGTCTGCTTTCCTCATTGGCTGAGCTAATTGACATTCCCACCAACAGTGGTAAAACATTCCCTTTTCTCTGCAACCTCATCAACATTTGTTGTTTTTTGACTTTTTAATAATAGCCATTCCGATGGCTGTGAGATAGTATCTCATTGTGGTTTCAATTTGCATTTATTTAATGATTCGTGATGCTGAGCATTTTTAAAATATATTTGCTGGCCTCTTCTCTGTTTTCTTTTCAGAATTGCCTGCTCATGTACTTTGCCCTTGCTTGTACAGGGTTATTTGTTTTCTCTTGTCGATTTTTTACGTTTCCTATAGAATATGGATATTAGACCTTTGTCAGATGCATAGTTTGCTTCATCCTGAAGGTTGTCTGTCTGTTGAACATTTCCTTTGCTGCGCAGACACTCTTTAGTTAAATTAGGTTCCACTTGTGTACTTTTGGTTTGGTTGCAATTGATTGTTATGATGTAACCCAAAATTATTTGCCAAGGCCAATGTCAAGAAGAATATTTCATGTATTTGCTTCAAGGAATTTTATAGTTTGAGGTCTTACATTTAAATCTTTGATCCATTTTGAGTTAATATCTATATATAGTGAAAGGTAGGGATACAGCTTCAATATTCTGCATATGGCTGACCAGTTATCCCAGTGCTGTTTTTCAACAACAAAAGCTAGAATTAACCCAAGTGCCCTTCAATGGTAGGTTAGATAAAGAAAATGTGATACATACACACCATGAAATATAATACATCCATGAAAAATAATGAAATTATGTCCTTTGCAGCAACATGAATGGAGCTGGAGGCCATAATCATAAGCAAATTATTTCAAGGATAGAAAACTAAATACTGTATGTTCTCACAAGCAGGAGCTAATCATTGAGCACCCATGGGTATAAATATGGGAACAATAGATATTTTGGATTCCTACAGGGTAGAGGCATGGAGGCTGGACAGGTTGAAAAACTACTTACACTCACTACCTGGATAATGGGATCTGTACCCCAAACCTCAGCATCACACAAATCCTTAAGTGACATACTTGCCCATATACCCCCCGTATCTAAAATAAAAGTTGAAATTTAAAAATATTTGATGGACCCAATGAATAAAAGTATGCATTAGAAGAGTTATTTCTACATAATTAGGGACCCATATTTCTACAGTAAAAAACACTATAAAATTTTCTTTAAATTGATTGCATTCTTAACTATCATTAATGATATATATGTAGATATATGGTTAGGAAAGAGACTGCATAACATGGCGTCCGGGAAAACCTAGATCTAGAGCTGTAACAGGTATTGTTTGGAACAACCCTTGCTAGATTACAACAGTGTTGATTTAAAATTGTCTAAATTAAAATCCTGCATTTTTATTTCATCTTCCCAAAATCCATTAAGGCAAAAAAAGAAGAGACTTGTTCAGTACGGTGATGAATTTGAGTAAACATCAAGAACTTCTTTCAGGATATGTGTTCTTTAGTTCTGCAGGACTCTTAAGTGATAGACAAGTAAATCATACAAGAATGACAATAGTTTTAGAACTATCTTTTTAAAACCATAGTACTACCTTCACACTTTGTTTTATTTTTGACCTAGCATCATATTTTGACTACACATAGTAATGCATGTAAAACACTGCTGAAGGTAATGCCAATATAAACAATCTTGAATTACACATGGTAACATGTAGAAAAATATTTTATTAGAATCTTGATCCATATTTTTTCATAATCTCAAGTTAGGTTAACAAGGTCATTTATGCAGTTTCTCACATTTTACTTTTATGATTCCCCTAAATTAATTCAATATCAAGGGCAATACTTTTTTTAAAGTTTGCTAAAGTTAGGACATAGTACCTTATAAATTGCTATTAAAAGGAGTAATATATGGCCGGGCGCGGTGGCTCACTCCTGTAATCCCAGCACTTTGGGAGGCTGAGGCGGGCGGATCACGAAGTCCGGAGATCGGGACCATACTGGCTAACACGGTAAAACCCCGTCTCTACTAAAAATACAAAACATTAGCCTGGTGTGGTGGTGAGCGCCACTAGTCCCAGCTACTGGGGAGGCTGAGGCAGGAGAATGGCGTGAAACCGGGAGGCGGAGCTTGCAGTGAGCTGAGACCGCGCCATTGCACTCCAGCCTGGGTGACCGAGTGAAGCTCCGTTTCAAAAAAAAAAAACAAAACACAACAAAACAAAAAGACAGAAGTAATATATGAAAAAGAGTACATTCAATTTTTAAGCAGCTAAATTGAGCAATGTATTGAATGAGTTACGTTGTGGTTCAGTTTGACTATGGAACAAAATACTGCAAAGCACCTGACCAGTTAATCGATCAATATACAAAATTCAGTATAGAAACAAGAAATCCTATAGTAACAGTACTACATTTTCAGAATTTCACACTGTGTATATCAGAGGTGTAACTGTCAGGGGAGGATGTCCTATGTGGAGTATGTAAGACCATTTCTCATTTTCCGTAGAATACTTTAAAAAATCATCTCTTGGCCGTACAGAAAGACCTTTCTTAAGTCAACAATTCTTCCACATAAAAAAGCAAGACAACTGCTTGAGTGCCTATACCGTCTGTGTAGCAAAGAACAGTACATTGGGGTCTCCTGCAGTAACCATACCAAGTATGAGTGTATTTGTTTGCTAGGACTACCATCACACAGCTCCACTAAATGGGTGTCTTAAACAAGAAATTTATTTTCTCATACCTAGAAGTTCAAATTCAGGAAATTGACAGAGTTGTTTTCTTCTGAGGCCTCTCTCCTTGATGTGTAGATGTCCACCCTCTTTCCATGTTTTCATATGACCTTCCCTCTGTTCTTTTCTGTGTCTTAATTCATTCTCCTATAAGAACACCAATAAAGTCAGATTAGAGCTACCCTAATAAACTAATTTTAACTTAATTGCCTCTTTAAAGATGCTATCTTCAAATAAAGTCATATTTAAATTACTGGGGGTTAGGACTTCAACATAAGAATTTGAACCCACGAAAATTCAGCCCACAAAAATGAGCAAGAGAAGCATGAAGAAGAAGGTGAACTGGACAGCTATGCTCTTAAATTCTTAAAATATGGATCATGGTTTTATTTTTTTCTATTTTATTTATTTGAGCTTATTTTCAATTTAATGTTCATTTTTATCTAACAACAATGAATGTTCATAGCTAAAAATTAGGAAAAATCAAAGGTTTTATAAGGAAGGGGGAAATCTCATTTAATTCTATCATTAAAGCTTTTAATATAGAAACACTTTACGTTATTACTGTATTTTGTATATTATTTGTAACGTGTTTGCATTTCTCATTATAGTGTAATCGTTTTCGATTTTATTATCAAATTATCATGCACTCATGTACTCAACTATGTTAATGAGTGCATGTTATGTGGGAAGTGAGATATGTCACACTTGACTAGGTCATGGTGCACAATTTTTGGTCAAACATTAGTCATGATGTTGCTAGGAAGGTATTTTTCAGATGTGACTAACTTTTAAATATGTAGACTTCAAATAAAACAGATCAACTTCCATAATATGGCTTGGACCTCATCCAATTAGTTGAAGAGCTTAAGAGAAAAGACCAAGATCCAGGGAAAAATAAGGAGAAATTTTGCCTCCAGACAGCTTTCGGACTTGAGACTGCAACATCAACTCTTCCGTGACTCCCCAGCCTGAGGGTCTGTTCTGAAGATTTTTTGACTTGTCAGCCCCTACAATTGTCTAAGTCAATTGATTAAAATTTTATTTCACCCTCTATCTTTCTGCCCACACAGACACAAAATTAGAGCTCATCAAACAAAGCACACACACACACACACACACACACACACACACACACACACCCTATTTGGTCTGTTTCTCTGGAAAATTCTGATTAAAATCCTACTATATTAACCATGATTTTAATGTTTTTTTAAATATTTTAATTTAACATTTCACTGACTTTGTTTATATCAGAAAATGGTAAGATAAATACCAAATATTCAGAGAACTGTCAGGGAAGGCTTCCTTGACTTTTCTACACAACTTGTGAGTTTATCCTCTAATTTCAATGAAACCATACTCTCCCTCAGCTTGATATTTTCAGACCATTGAATTTCATTACCCTCCAATTTGTTGTCATTTTTCTTAACCACACATTATATAGACTCTCCTATTATCTATTTGGTTTGAATATTTATTGTCAAATTTCTGTGTTTTCTATTTCATGACTTACCTTAAAACTATCCCTCTCCTTCTCCATTTCTCTGAAATTGTACAACCCCAAATCAATAGTAAACAAATACCCTTCCTTCCTTAGGCTAATGACAAATTGTCTCTCTACCTTCTGAAATCAATTGAGACTAAGCTCTCTAATACTGCTACTGCCCCTAAGATTTTTAAAATAAAAGCTACATATTTTCATAGGTTCTAGATGTAATGTCACTCTCTTGTCAGAGTTCAATGACAATTTTATATCAAAATTCCAGCATTACACATGTATATAATATAAATATAATATCTTTAGCCATTAGATAATACCACTGTCTAAACCTCCTAATTGCCATCATCAATTATTGTTTTTGGTCACTCTCCAAATTTATTAAAAATATTAGTTTACTTCTCACAGTGTTCATTTTTATCACAAGTGACATTAACGTAAATATGTGTTCCATAACACATGCTTATGTCTCTTCTTCTTCTTCTTCTTCTTCTCCTTCTCCTTCTTGTTCTTCTTCTTCCTCTCCTCCTCTTCCTGCTCTTCTTCCCCCTCCCCCTTCCCCTTCCCCCTCTCCTCTCCTCCTCCTACTTCTCCTTCTCCTTCTTCTCCTTCTTCTCCTCCTTCTCCTTCTCCTTCTCCTTCTTCTCCTTCTCCTTCTTTTCTTCCTTTCTTCTTCCAGATAACTCTTCCCTATGGGAAAGTAATTGCACATGTTCTGATGGAGCTCAATACGCTACATCAATAATTAACTGTAAATTACAATTTTCCAACTCTATTTAACATTGTCTTATAATCTAAGCCTAGGTAATTCAAACTTTCTTGTTTTCTACAGATATTGGGGACTGCATTTGTTTCATTTTCAATTAGGATAAATAATTTTTTATGATGTAAATCCAATGCTATGATCATTATCCTGTTATCCTACAGAGAAAGCTTACTATAATGACATTAATCAGAGCAATCAGAGCTCAGAGGTATAGAGAAGGATAGAGCACTGACCTTATGCCCAGCCCTGATACAACCAGTGCCAAAAGCCAGAATTTTTTTTTTTTTTAGTTTCCAATTACATGAGCCAGTGCATTTAGAATGCCAGTTTGAATTATTTTTTACTGTTATAACATTTTTGAAAAAAATTGTATCCAATAAAATGCATAAATATACAGATATATAAATGTTTGCATATGTAAAAGCACTTAAATAAATATGATTTTACATAACTAGATGCAGGCAAACATTCTCCCCTCACACACAAACACACACACACACAGGTAAACTGTATTCTAACTTTGATTACCAAAGATTGACTATTTGTGAACACCATGTAATAGGAATTTTAGAATATAAATTATTTTCTATTACCTTATTTGCTGATGTTTTTGAGATTCAATGGTGTTGTTAAATATACCATCAATCTGCTCTCTTTAATTGATAAGTAATATTCTATTAAGAATATCACAATTGGGAATTGGGTTTTCACACTCCTGTTGATCACCATTTGACTAATATGTATAAGGCTGCTGTGAACATTCTTGTGCAAGTTTTTTTTCTTTTTTTCTTTTGGACATACACATTTATATCTTTAGGAATGTATTTCTAGGTTATAGAAATGCATATGTTTAATGAAATTAGAAACTTACAAAACATTTTCCAAAATGCTTGTCATTGTGACTTAAATAATTCTAACAAATATAGATACTCGTATAGCATTATGAAGTATAGACATGAAAACATGAAACTGGCTGATCTGAAGTGTGGTGTGGACCACTATGGATTCTTCCGTCTCTGGTTAGGTGATCAGTAGCTGTGATGTGTGGTAGAAAACTCAGTTGTTAGGCTAACACCTTTTCCATCTTGAGACTCAGGTTATTTGCCAATAGAGGGAGATTCAGGTTATACGTGTATAGAGAGATAGGCTCTGCTAGTTTGCAGGAAAAAATATAGGTCACTGGAATAAGCTGACCACGTATTTCACATTTAATAATGTACAGCAAGAAAGAGACAGTGTTAGCCGAAGTTGGCCCTCTGAAATGACATAAAGATTTCAGAAATTTATTAGGAAAAGCTCTTGATCTCTACAGCTACATAATCATGCTGACAGTAAGATAAGCTTTCTCTTTGCAGAATTATTCAAACTGAATTATCTTCTTCAAATAAAATGAGTTTAAGAAAGGTAGTAAAATGAGAAACACAGTGATAAATAAGGATAGGGACTAGAAGAAATATAATCTTATGAGATTAGGTGAAGCTTGTTCTTCAGTTTGTTTCCTGAACCCTTCCTGCTGTCCATGGTCAGCTTGAGAAAGATGAGTCATACTTTACTCTTAAGTTAAAAATAATTTATCGTATATTACTGATGCCTACCATGCACCAAAATGTGATACATACTGAGAATAAAAATCAGTGTAGAGAACTGGTCGTTGGCTTCAAGTTTCTGACAGTCCAGAGGAAAGGTAGGGAGAAACATAAAAGCAAAGTATCATTTTTTGGTTGTAGAATGTGGTACACGGCCGGGCGCGGTGGCTCAAGCCTGTAATCCCAGCACTTTGGGAGGCCGAGAGGGTGGATCACGAGGTCAGGAGATCGAGACCATCCTGGCTAACACGGTGAAACCCCGTCTCTACTAAAAAATACAAAAAACTAGCCGGGCGAGGTGGCGGGCGCCTGTAGTCCCAGCTACTCAGGAGGCTGAGGCAGGAGAATGGCGGGAACCCGGGAGGCGGAGCTTGCAACTGCACTCTAGCCCGGGCGACAGAGCGAGACTCCCTCTCAAAAAAAAAAAAAAAAAAGAATGTGGTACACAGAAAAAGTGCCATAAATGTTCAGTGATGCTGTGGTAAGGGGTGTTGCCATTGGCAGAGGAAATATCATGACAGTTTTTACAAAATTAAGAAATAATGTATGCCTTTTGGTGTCTGTTTACCATGAATAGAAGCAAATTTAATATATAATATTTGCAAAATAGACATTTTTCTTTGAAATGCATACATTTGCCAGAAGACACAGCCTTGCTCAAACAATAACTCTCTTAATAGCATCATTAAACATTAGAAATTTCCTAATGTTAATATGGAAAATAATGTAAGTGAATTAATTATAAATAAACGAGATCAAAATTAACTTGCAAGTAGCTTGCTGTTCATTATTCTTGATGCCTAGCACAGTGCTTATGCTGAGCAAGGCTTTAACCTGTCATTATAAAATAAAGTTGAGTAAGTGGATTACGGTTACTTTAATACTTTCGGATGTGTACCTTGTTCTTCATTGTATGAGATTTTAAAATGTAAGTAAAGGATTCTTTTAAATCCCTGTTTTCTTTAGTTAAATAAATTTATATTATATGTTTATCTTTCTTGCTATTGTTCAATACTCATAAGATATGTGTTCTAATATAAAGAGGTACAGTATTAAACTGTTTGTCTCAACTGCAGAATATGTTACTCTCCAGGAGATATTTACAATGCATCTGCAGACATTTTTGTTTGTCTGAAGCAGGGAATTGGTACAAGCATCTACTACACGGAGGCCAGGAGTACTATTAAGTAAGTATACTACAATGCAAGCGGAGGCCCCCTTCAACAAACATTTATCTAGACCCAAACATCAATAGTGCCAACACTGAGAAATATAATATTAAAAGCATTATCTGTTTTGAAATATACAATATTATTGGAGCATGCTTTGTTTGCCTACTCTCTGCAGTTTCCTTTTACATAAAACCATTTATCAAGGTTTCCTTGGCGTGACACATTTTAAGTAGCTCACAATATGTGTAAAGTAGTAGCTCACTTCTGAGAATAATCTACACTGTTAATTGGATTTCTTTAACCTGCCTGTATTTTAATCATCTGCACATTTAATAACTGAATCAAAGGTTTGACAATTTTAGGTTATGGAGAGATAATTCTAATTCCAGGTGACAACTCAGAAATCGTTTTAGGAGTTATTTTTCTCCCATGTTGATGTATTTTTATCTTGGATCATTACTTTCTGCAACCAGAAGACATTTTGGCTTTTTCATGCATCCCTAATGAAGACAATTAAAAAACTTGATATACATTATATGGACGGGATCTCTTTTTAATTGTTTATTGTTTGCTTTCATAGTGATCAGTTATCTTCAATGAGCCTTTAAGTTAAAGAGCACTTGACGTTCTGTTTTTAATTTATCATTTCAGGTGATGCTGACTGCTGTTAAGAAATGAGTCAAGGAGCTGAAACACTGGTGATATTCAACAAAAGCATTGTAAATAAGATAAATATTTCAAGGAGCTCCAGGAGAAATTTTCAAAATTTAAAGAGTCTTTTTTTTTGGCTCTCAGAAAACCTGGTAACTAAAATAAACATATAACCCTCTATTTTTTTTCTAAAATGAGTTCACTCTAACATATTTATAATTTTATGCTTCCTAAATGATATAACAAAGACATGCATCCATGGATTAATAATTTAACCTAAATCAGATGAGAACAGAAAAAGCAACAGCATATGCAAGTTAATAAAGACTAATGAGCACTGACTTTAGTGTTGACAAATATTAAGGAGTAGCAAGTAGTGTAGCAAACAAAAAAGAGAATGACCATCTAAGCAGAAAGTTAATGGCTGCCATGTAGTGATAGAATCCATTTTTCAAAAAAAGTACGTTATTCAGACATCTACCTTACAATCTTCCTGATTTTGTATGTTAGACATTAATTACCCTGAAAATGCTCCATTAAGTAAAATGGCAAGGTCAAAAAATTACATCTATTTTCTACACATGGTCAGTGGATTGCTAATTTTCTTTTTGACTTTTATTTTAATAGATTTCAGGAACATTCCTTAGTTTGTAAAGCAAATAAGTATTTATATATATAAATGGTTTAGAAGTGCTCATGTTAATGCCCTCACTTCATCTATTGGTCAGGGAAAGATATGACACCCGAGGTATTTGCATTAGTCAGTTATTTTTGTAATAATGCTGCATGACGTAAATTCCAAAATTTGAGTGCCTAACGTGGTTTGGATCTGTCTCCCCACCCAAATGTCATGTCAGATAGTAATCCCCAACGATGGAGGTGGGGCCTGGTGGGAGGTGATTTGATCATGGGGGTGGATTTCCCCTTTGTTGTTGTTGTTCTCAAAATAGTCAGGGAGTTATCATGAGATCTGGTTGTTTAAAAGTGTGTAGCACCTCTCAGCTCTGTATCTCTCCTGCTCCGGCCATATAAGACGTGACTGGTTTCCTCTTCGTCTTCCACCGTGATTTTAAGTTTCCCGAGTCCTTCTCAGTCATACACGCGGTGGAACCATGAGCCATTTACCCCTCTTTTCTATGTAAATTACCCAGTCCAAAGTATTTTTTTTTTTTTATATAGCAATGCAAGAACAGACTCATATAGTGGCTTTCCATGACACACTTACTTCTTTCTCACTCATCTGTATATCAGCTGTGTTTACTGTTTCACTTATCATCTATTCCAGACCACAGACGGAACGCCCAGCGTATCTTTAATATACACCGTTCACATGGAAGATGGCAGAAGATAAAGAGGGCAAGTCAAATCATGGAAGCACATTTAAAGTGTCTGCTCAGGTAAAATGTATGCCATTATCACATTTTACTAGAAAAATAAGTCAAAAGCCCAAGCCCATAATGTAAAATGATATGAAGGAGAAAGAACAAATTTTGATTAAAAAGTAACATTTACCAAAGTATTTTAAAACGAAAGAACATACTAAGCTGGACTTAGTAGTTGATAATGGTAAACCCTAATAATCTGTTTATCATTAGTGAAAGTCTGCAGATTACAGTTCATTGGATTAAAACACTGATTATGGTGGCTAATTGAAGTAAAGTACCACTTACAAAGTAGAATAGGGCATTAATAATTAGTAATAGTACTAAGCAAAAAAACTAATAATGTACAGACAAGAAGAACTAAAATAAACTGTTAGAACTTACATGTCTCATAGTTTGTGAATTCCTCAGGCACAGAATAAGACGATATTCACATAAAAATTAAACTAACTGGCCAGGCGTGGTGGCTCACGCCTGTAATCCCAACACTTTGGGAGGCCAAGGCAGGAGGATCACGAGGTCAGGAGATCGAGATCATCCTGGCTCACACGGTGAAACCCCGTCTCTACTAAAAATACAAAAAATTACCCAGGCGTGGCAGCGAGCGCCTGTAGTCTCAGCTACTTGGGAGGCTGAGGCAGGAGAATGGAGTGAACCCGGGAGGCGGAGTTTGCTGTGAGCAGAGATTGTGCCACTGCACTCCAGCCTTGGCAACAGAGGGAGACTCCGTATCAAAAAATAAATAAATAAATAAAAATCCCAAACTAAATTTAGCTAAAATTTTTAAACGTTAATATTTTGAAATGTGAATTGACATTCATAAGATTGCGACATATCTAAAGTATATATTATTCTTTGAATAATATTCTAATGAATATTAAAAATTAAGTGTATAAGAAACACATTGAAAACATATTTTGTATTACTTTACAGTAATCTTTCAAAGACAGACTAACAAAACAGGTGACAGAATATATTTTGGAGCCAGAATGAAAAGGAACACTTGTTGAATGTGTAAAATTGAGGAAGTTACTTAAAGCCTTTCTTGATTGAGCTATCCTGCTAAATGAGGATTACAATAGAACTCATTACAAAGGGATAAAGAGAAAATATAAATGAGGTAATATTTGTAAACACAGAATACTTAGTGGTTGACATATTGTAGATCTATTTTACTCATATTACACATTTGGTTAACATTTCATTTCTAGATCATATAGATATAAATATTGATATAAAGGAAATATATTTAAAGATGATTAGGACAAATATAAGAATACATTTTGCTTATACTTGTTATGGGTAGAGGCAATAATCCTAAGCAAATTAACACAAGAACAGAAAACCAAGTACTGCATGTTCTCACTCATAAGTAGGAGTTAAGTACTGAACAGATACAGACACATATATGGGAGTAATAGACACTGTAGACTACTAGAAGGAGGATGGAAGAGGGATGGGTTAAAAAACTATCAGGTACAATACTTACTACTTGATTAATGGGATCCATACCCCAAACCTCAGCACCGTACAATATTCTCATGTAACAAATCTGCACATATTACAATTGTATGTAAAATTTAAATTTAAATAACAATGTGCCACAGGTCAGATCAGACATGTCACCAAAGAAGATAAAAGATGTCAAATAAACTTCTTAAAAGATACTCAATGTCATTTGTCATCAGCAAATTGCAAAGTAAAACAATGAGACACTACTACCTACCAATGAGAAAGACTAAAGTAAACACAAACAAAAATTACATGACTGCAGCTGATCAGAAAACGAAAACAATAGCAAAACTAAAACAATTGGCAGTGATGCTAGAAACACATGTACGAGCTTTTGTATGGGCATACATTTTTCTTTATCTAAAATATACACCTAGGAGTGGAATTGCTGAGTCATATATTAATTCTATGTTTAATCATTTGAGAACTTGCCAGACTGTTCCAAGTGACTGTGCCAATTCATATTCCCATCAGTAGCATATGAGGGTTATTATTTTTCCATATTGTTATGCATACTTGTTATTATCTGTCTTTATAATTCTAGCCTTTCTAGTGGGAGTGAAGTAGTGTCTTGCATGATTTTATTTGCATTTGCCTGATGAATAATGATGTCAACCATTTGTTTATGAGCTCATTGGCCTTTTGGATATTTTCCTGGGGCAACGTCTATTTATAAACTTATAGACTTCTTTAAAATTGGGTTATTTGTCTTTTTATTACTGAGTGGTAAGAGTTTTTATGTATTCTAAGTAAAGACTTTATCATATGTATGCTTGAAAATATGTTCTCTCATTCTGTTGATTGCCTTTTCACCTTGATGGTATCCTTTGAAGTACAAATGTGTTTAATTTTGGTGATGTCTAGTTCATCTATTTTTATCTTTTGTTGTTTTTGCTTTTGGTGTCATAGGAAAGAATCCTTTGTGAAATCCAAGGTCATGAATATTTGCCCATATGTTTTCTTCTATGAAGTTTATAGTTTTAGCTCTTTTTAGATTTTTTGTTTTGTTTTGTTTTGTTTTGTTTTGTTTGAGACGGAGTCTCTCTCTGTCGTCCAGGCTGGAGATATAAGATCAATGTACAAAAACCAAGTTTTATTTCTGTACACTTGCAATGAACAATCTGAAAATAAAAGCAGAAAAACAATTTCTCACAATAGCATGAAAAATAAAATACTTAGGAAAAATTAAAATTTACAAAAGACACACAAAATGTATGCTCTGAATACTACTAAACATTTGGGGAGAAAATAATGGGGCTCTAACTGAATGAAATTTTTAAAAAAGTACTTTCTATTATTTGAGTGAAAGACTTAAAGTATGTAAAGATGGCAATATTCTCCAAACTGGTCTCCAGGATTAACATAATACACATTAGAATCCAAGCTGACTTCTTTATAGGAAGTGAAAAACTAATTCCGACATTTTTATGGAATTATATAAGTCCCAGAGTAGCCAAAATCATCTTGAAAAATAACAAAGTAATATTGTTTACAACTTCTGATTTCAAAACTCATGGTCACTCAGTGGTATTCAAGACAGTGTGCTACTAGCCCAAGAATAAACATATGGATTAATGGGATAGAATGGAGTATCTAGCAATCATTTCATGCAGTTATGGTCAACTGATTTTAACAAATGTGTCAAGATTATTCAACATAAAAAAGATAGTCTTTTCAAAAATTTGTTTTTGAACAAGTAAATAACCACATGCAAAACTGAGACCTTACTTCACATCATGTAAGAAAAAAGTAAATATAAATAGTTCAAAGATCTAAATGGAAGAGGTAAAACTATAAATTACATAGAAGAAAACATATGAGCAAATATTCATGACCCTGAATTTAGCAAAGGAATCTTTCCTATGACACCAAAAGCAAAAACAACAAAAGATAAAAACAGGTAAACTAGACATCATCAAAATTAAACACATTTGTACCTCAAAGGATACCATCAAGAAGGTGAAAAGACCATCTACAGAATAGGAGAACATATTTTCTTTTTTTTTTTTTTTGAGACTGAATCTCACTCTGTCGTCCAGGCTGGAGTGCAGTGGCGCGATCTGTGCTCACTGCAAGCTCCGCCTCCCGGGTTCACACCATTCTCCTGCCTCAGCCTCCTGAGTAGCTGGGACTATAGGCGCCCGCCACCTCGCTCGGCTAATTTTTTGCATTTTTAGTAGAAACACGGTGTTTCACCGTGTTAGTCAGGATGGTCTCGATCTCCTGACCTCGTGATCCACCCACCTCAGCCTTCCAAAGTGCTGGGATTACAGGTGTGAGCCACCGCGCACGGCCTGAGAGAACATATTTTCAAAGCATACATATGATAAAGTCTTTATTTAGAATATACAAATACTCTTACCACTCAGTAATAAAAAGACAAATAACCCAATTTTAAAGACGGCTATAAGTTCATAAATAGACATTGCCCCAAGGAACATATCCAAAAGGCCAATGAGCTCATAAAGAGATGGTTGACATCATTATTCATCAGGCAAATGCAAATAAAATCGTGCAAGACACTACTTCACACCCACTAGAAAGGCTAGAATTAAGAAGACAGAAAATAACAAATATGCATAACTATATGGGAAAATAATAACCCTCATACACTACTGATGGGAATATGAATTGGTGCAGCCACTTGGAACAGTCTGACAGCTCCTCTAATGATTAAACACAGAATTAATATATGACTCAGCAATTCCACTCCAAGCATATATTTTAGACAAAGAAAAATATATGCCCATACAAAAGCTTGTACATGTGTTTGTAGCGTCATTATTTATAGTAACCAAAAGGTAAACACAATCTAAATTCATCAACTGATGAATGCAAAGGTGATATGTTCATAAAATGAAATGTTATCCATAGAAAATAATGAAATACTAAAGCATGTTACAATAAGCATGAGCCTTGAATGCGTTATGTTAAGTGAAGCCAGCCAGCCACAAAATACAACATATTATATGTTTTCATTTCATATGAAATGTCCAGAATATGAGGATCTACAGAGACTGAAACTAGATGAGAGATTGCTTAGTTTTAGAATGGGGGACATGGTAAAATGGAGTAATAGCTAAAGGGTATGTAGTTTCTTTTTGACATGATTGATATGTTTTAAAATTGAATAACTGTGGTGATAGTTGTACATATTTATAAATATACTGAAAATCACCAAATAATAAATATTAAAATAATACATTTAAAAGGAGAAAATATGAGCTATCATATGAATGAATTAAGATATGGATGAATCTTAAATGAATATTGCTAAGTGAAACAACCCAATCTGAAAGGGAAGCACACTGTAATGATTCAAATTATATGACAATCTAGAAAAGGCAAGATTTTCAGTGATTAAACAATCAGTGGTTGCCAGAGGAAGGTGGGTAGAATAGGACAGGTGGAGTACAGTCGGAAATGGCAGAATTACACTATATAATATAGCAATGATGGATTCATCACACTGTGTGTCAAACTAGTAGAACTTTACAAAACAAAGAGTGAAACTTACTGTATGCAAATGTAAAAAAATTCATTTGGGGGCTGGGAAATATAAAGAAAGAATTCAAAATGTGACAAAAATATGACTATGTTACAAATTTATGAAACAACTGTACAGAAGTTTTGCTTAATATAAATACATACAGTTAAACTGAGAAACAATTATAGATGTGTGTATATACTTAAACACCTCTCTTTTCTATGTCAATCCTAGATACAATATTCCCATAGCAATGATTACACTTAGCACCTACATCTTGATATCTAATACCATTGGCACCTATATTTTGGTATCTAATACCATTATCCCATAAAAGGAGCGAGGGTTCCTTAGATAATGATGGATACTAGGGCTAGGGCAGGAATTATACAAGATAAGCCTACACTATCAGGTAGTGCTAGAGATTAAGGAAGGAATTCAAGAAATCACATTGACGGGGTATGTAAAGCAAGACAGGAACTATATAATGATTTATTGTATATTTCAAAAAGAGGAAAGATTTGGAATGTTCGAAACAAATTAATCATAAATATTTGAGGTGATAGATATCCCAGTTACCCTGACTTGATCACTATACATTGTATGCAGGTATTGAAATATCATGTGTACTACCAAAATATGTACAGCTGTTGCATATCAATAAAAAAATTTAAAAAGAAAAGTTACCAATAGCTGAAGTTGAAACAATTTGTCCAATAAAATAAAGTAATATCTGATTATAAGCCAAAATAAAAGACAATGTTTCCATACTAACATAAATTATTGATTCAATAAATATATGAATGGGGAAAAACAGATAAACATTCTGCACAGAAACATTTTAAATAATATGTAGAGATGCTCTCCCCTAAAGAAGCATAGCATCCTGTTTTCAAAATATGGGCTGTGAACAGTGACATCCTTTCAAAGGATCAGTATAAAAGGAGAGGTGGGAGGAGAGTAACTTTACAATAGAAAAACCTGAAAAGTAAAACACCATGCCAGTCAGCTAATCAAAGGCAACATCAAAAGTGATATCATGTTGATAGTACGTACTTTTGAAATGCTGTGATGAGAATGAAACTATTTCTGTGTTTCCACCCTCAATACATATAACCCAGCTGCTATCATTTGTATGTCTATCCTCCCCAAACCTTATGTGGAGATTTGATCCCAACAATTGGAAGTGAGGCCTAAGAGGAGGTGTTTGGGTCATGGGGGCAGATCTTTCATGAATAGATTAATGTCATTCTTGGTAGGTGGGTGATTTCTCACTGTATTAATTCCCACAGGAGTTGGTTGTTAAAAAGATCCTGGCATCTCCCCTCTTGACCTCTTGCTTGCTCTCTCACCACGTGGTCTCTGCATATGCTTGCTCCCCTTTGCCTTCTATGTGAGTGGAAGCAGCTTGAGGCCCTCATCAGAAGCAGGTGCTGGTGCTGTGCCTCTTGTCCAGTCTGCAGAACCAAGAGTCCAGTAATTGTTTATCTTTATAAATTATGCAGCCTCAGGTATATTTTACAGCAACAGTTGGACTAAGACACCAGTTCAATCATGAAAATAACATCAGAAAAATCCCAACGGAGGACAATACCTGACCACTACTACTTCCAACTTTCAGTCGTCAAACACAAGGAAAGTCTGGGACACTTTTAAAATCACAAGAAACCCACAGGTAGTGCAGTAAAATGTAACATGGTATTCTTAATGGGACAATGAAATAGAAAAAGGACATCAGGTGGAAGCTAAGGAAATTTGAAAAAAAAATAGGCAATACTGTGCCAACATTTGTTTATTAACTCTAACCAATATACCATACTGATATAACAACAGGGGAACCTGGATGCAGAGCGTATGAGCACTATCTGTACTATCTTCATCTTTATTTTTGTAAATCTAAAACCATTCTAAATTTTAAAAATAAGAAATTAACTAGTGAATGTTAAGCTAATTGTAGCCCTAATGAAATTAGTAGAATAAAAAATAGGTAAATACTTTATTGATAGTATTGATAGTAGCAGATAATTAAATTATCATCCCAAATATACACACAAATACACACATCTGATAATAATATAGACAATATTTTTGTTCTATTAATTTCAGATAATTTGCATGTATTTGTTAATCTACTGTGATTTCCCATATTTGTTTCCCCAACACTTTGTGCATATTTCAATGATACCATTTGGCATTTGTAACAGAAATACTCATTTATTTATGTGTCTATATTCCCAGCTAAATTCTTAGTACTTTAGTGACAGACACTGTTCCTTATGTATCTCCTGATAACCTTTTAGATACACACTCTATTTCAATAAATCATTGATTCACTGAATGGATGAATAAATGAATGAAATAGGGTATGTGTGAATAGAGTAGTATACTTCCATGACTTTCATATGTGCACACACACATGCACATACACACACATACATGTATATACTCTGTGTGTGTACAGATAGGTAAACAGGGAAACAAATTTTAAAATATTATTAAATTACTACAAAATAGCAGAAAGCATTCAATACAGTTTTTATGTATTTAATGATGTTTCAAATCCTATATAATGCATTACATATATTTTCTTCTTCCCTAGTCTCTTATAATCATTAATATCCTTCACATAGAACATTTATAGTATACTACACACTGATATTTACTGTTATATTACTAAAAGTAAAATAAGATCCAGATATTAATGGTCAGAAAATACAGCAGTGAAGACAGATTGTAGCATGCAAAATTAATAAAAATACTGATAGCATATAGCCATGTATACTCAAGTCATAGTTAGAGAGATAGGCACTTTATTTGGTTCCTTAGCAACTAGTATCTAATTTTGGTCTAGAATTTATCCTGCTGTTTTGTAATTGACAATTTACTTCCTTAGCACATGGTTTAGATTTTCATCCCTGTGAGAGTATGGATTTTTTTATTCATCAATCAAACTCTGAACCTAATAAAATGTTTGGCACAAAGCAGTGACTCAACTGACATATGTTTAATCTAACCATTCGTCACTTTCTATATTAAAATCTCTTGTGCATTTTTCAAGGTGCTGCATGACTCCACCTATATTTTTAAACAACATTTTCTGAATTATTGAACTCTATAAGCTTTTCTTATGTTTTTCCTCATGTAAATTCAATGATGTCTTTAATATGCTTAACTCATTCTATTCCCTACTCTTTCCAGCTTGCAACAACCCATTTTCCCTCTGATTACTACTTGTCCGAATCCCACCTGAATTCCAACGCACACATTATTAAAACTTCCTCTTTTATTTTAAATTATATACATAAGCTCTCACAAATATAGACTGTATTTCAAAAATTTCCTATTTATTTTTGTCCATATTTGTGATTTAATTTTATTTTGAAATATAGTAACTAATGTCCATTTTTGCATCATTTTACAAGTAGAGAATTTTAAGTTGAGACATTTTTATATTCCCTACAATTCATTTCACAATCCATGACGTATGCTCACTAAACACATTTGAAAAAGGGTTATGCAACTAAAAAGCAAGCAGCACACAGTATGTGTCTTATAGTAGTTTAATTACTATCAAACATTTCAGAGCTATGTTTACTTGCTAATTTGGTTATATAATTTCAACACTAACAAAATGAAGTGTACTTAACTTAATGGTCAAATATTCTATTATTTATGAAGATTTTATAACAAATAAAATGTCTCCAATTATAAAGTAAAATAAAAAAAGAAAGTGTGCCCAACACTAAGCAGACCACAACAATGGCAGGAAAACAATTTGCATTAAAAATGACTAGATTAAACAAATAATAATTATTATTACAATGTTAGGATAAGATTTTTATTTTTATTTTTGGTATTTGTGATTGAATTCCTTCTCTGTGAATCATGCTATAGAGTAGATTTTCACTGGCTGAATAAGCAGCTGTTTTTGATGGTGCAAAATATAGATTTACAGTTTAAAAATTGCTAATTTCACTTAAAAATAAATTATCTTATGGAAAAATAGTAAAGTCTATGACATAATGTCTGATGTAAACTATTTCAGTAATGTGGAATTTGGGAGAAAGCGACTTGTTATCATTCAATGACTATGATATCATAATTGACTAAAACTTAATGAAAATATGCTTTCATACGATAGTAACACCATCAGCTTGTTATTCACAAGTAAGTAAACATTGATTCTAATTCAAGTGCCTAGAAAAAGTTATTTTTTAAGTAGTTAGCAGAAGAAAACATCTTATTAATTTAAACTAGCAAAGATATTTTATACAACTAAAATTAGTATAAAATTTATATGATGTTTTATATACTTATGAAGTTAAATCATGCTTCTACCTACACCAAAGGCTTAAATAAGACATAAGTATTTGGTAAAACCAATTATTAGAATGACATCTCTTCATTTATAATGTTCTTGTGGTTTAGGCACTTTAAAAATAGTGATACCTACTTTGGGGAAACTATTTAAAAGCAAAAGTTTATTTTCTTAAACACTGTTATCTCCAAAGTTGCTTACATTTGACCTTAGAAATTAAAATTACTGTATATTACAAGAAGTAAGTTTTAAAATGTGAACATGAGATCTGCTCCTATAAAATAATGTTCTGACATAAACTTAAGACAAGTGTAATTGTTTATAATACATTTAGGAAAAAAATAGGCCTCTGCTTTTCCAGTCTATCTTACATTCAAAACAGCAAAGTATAAGCATTATTTCTTAGATTATAGTTATAAGCAAAAAGCTATTTTTCACTTGAATTTTGATAAGAAATTGAGAAATGTGGACATCTTACTTTATCTTGTCTTTATATGAAATATTAAAGGGATAAAATAATTTTATTAATACTTTTTGTACATATATTAGCTAAATAAAATATTATATAGCAAAAATTAAAAAGATTGATCTATTAATTTTGGTTACTATTTCCTATAATTACAATAGTGGGATATATTATAATTGGTAAATTAGATCATTTATTCATGCATTCAAGATATATTTGAATATATTTAATGAGTATATTAAAAACCAGACACAATAGTGGTCACATTAGACAAGGTATTTCACTCACGGAGTTCACAGCATAATGTGGATTATTTAAACCATAATCAAAAGAAAGTTTGTGCCCAGAATTATAAGTTTTCTGACTTCTCTAAAATCTCTGATCTACCTCTCCTACCTTCCAAAATTACTTTTGTTATTTTATTTTATTTTATTATTTATTTTTGACGGAATCTCGCTTCGTAACCCAGCCTGGAGTTCAGTGGCACGTTCTCAGCTCACTACAACCTCTACCTCCGAAGTTCTAATGATTCACTTGCCTCAGCCTCCTCAGTAGCTGGAATTACAGGCGCACACCACCATACCCGACTAATTTTTTATATTTTTTGGTAGAGATAGTGCTTCACCATTTTGTCCAGGCTGACCGCAAGTGATTTGCCCGCCTCAGCCTCCCAAAGTGCTGGTATTACAAGTGTGAGCCACCGTGCTCAGCTGCTTTTGCTTTTAGGAAATCAGTTATAAATGTTTTGCTTCTAACTTCTAATACAAGGAATTAAATCATGTATGTGTCAGATATTCTGGGATAATATACAACATAATGTTGGTGAAAGTATATGGTATGTAAAGATAATATTGATTGGTATTTGTATATTCCGAAAGCTTCATCAATCACAGTTGCAAATAGGTAGCTGTAGTATTGCAGATTTAATTTGCCAAAGGAGACTTTATATAATGAGCTTTTATAAGGGCATCAAATATTTGTAAACCATTCTTCTAATTTCATTTATGTAATTAACCCTTGTTATTTCTAACTTATTACTACCAATTATATTTTTCTGATAAAAAAATCAGAAAAAGTCAATATGAAGTAGTGACTAATAGTTTGGTCACAGAGAGTAAATAGAATGACTGTCTTTTCCTAAATGAGGATGTTTATCACCATAAATGCACTATAATTTCAGAAAGCAAATTGAGACATAAGACAATAATTATTTTCGCTACAAGTTGAATTTCTTTTTTTAAAGATAAAGCATCCTTGTTTTCAACCTGTGATATACAGACAGAATTTCTTGTTATTCTTTGTTAGCCCTTCTTTCTTAAAGAGATTAGGTAACCATAAAAGCATGTTTTCTCATTAATATTTCCTACAATCTAGTCTATTTCACCTCAGATTGTGTAGGCAGATTATACTCATAGAGATTAAGAGAATGGAATAAAAAATACTCATTTTAGTCTCTAGACAAGAAAACAACAAATAAGAAAAACAGAATATCAAAGACAGAATAAATTCAAAACAATGCATTCACAAGATTTACATTTACATAGTCTTTGTCATATTTAACACTATCTGTTGTTACAGTAAAAAAAAGAAGTACTATGTTTCAGGAATATTCCTGATATTTAATGAAGTATTTGGAGGTTTCGGGTATAGTAGAATCAATGTTTTAGACTGTTTTTTGGAAAAATAGAGCTACAAGGCATTATAAATTGGTATTCCTGGTATTCCTTTCAAAAAAGGCATACATTGCTTTGGTTTATGAAATTATAATGCCTCAACAAAACTCTCATAGTATCTAAATACTATTTTATGTGTATTAAAAATAAAAATATTCAATTAATGTTTTCGAAGAAAATGTCCAAGTCTTAAATTGTTTCAACATGTCTAATATTGCTTAATCACTTCTTTGTTGAGATATCACAACATTGAAGAATAGATCTATTTTTCAATGTGCATACTAGAAAGGGAATTTTATAGAAGAAAAAACACCTTTTAGGCTCAGAAGGAATGAATAAACTTTGGCAAGTTATTCATCCCTAAGGATAACTTTTTGGAGTAGGACATTCAAAGTTCATGCAACAAATTTATATAGATATATAAATATGCATACATTAGATATAACAATTTAAACATAAAATACATAAACATAAATATATAAATACATAAAAATATTTTATAAGCTATGTTGTAAATTGTGGTTTAATATTTTTCTCAATACTGTATGGTTACAAGAAAAATAAACAAGTATTATTTTTTTTTTCTTTTCTGGTTGACTTATGCAAACATATTAAAAGAGACTTCAATTCTTCCACAAAGTAAAAATTTACTGTGAGATTGAATGTCCCTCACAAGTACTGCTGCACTCACCTTGTTAGTTTTAGCTTATGGATAACAGGACAGAGATATACATGCTATGATAGACAATCAGCAGACTAATTACACATTTTAAATCATAATATTAACAATATTTTAAAAATTAATAGAGAGTTAAAGGTAGAATCAAGAATATAGTTAACAGTGGATAGTGATTCATCTCATAAAAGATTATCATCATTGGGGAAAAGATATTGGCAGAGGATATGGAAAATAATGCATACATTTTAAATCTATTTGTTGACAATAATCAACAGGACTTAATGAAGAATATGGTGTAAGTTAGGGAAAGGAAAAAAATAAAAATAAATAATAGATTTTCAGAAAATATGGAGAATTAGAAAAAGAAAACAATTTTGAAGAACTTTTTCTTTCAAAAATGATTAAGCAACACCAGATTTTTCTTCAAGTCTAAAATAACCAGAGAACCAGGCAAATATAGAAAAGAGTTATTTTCAGGAAACTAAAAAGAAGATAAAGGAAGGAAAAGTGAGATAAAATCAGAAATAATTTTACTTAACAAAAAAAAACAAAAAAACAATAGAAACAAAAGTTGCTTCTTTGAAATGGTCAATAAAATTTATAAAATTCTAGACAGTAATAATTAAAAAATAGTAAATACAGAAAATGGTAAGATTACGAATAAACTGTTTCAACAGTATAGATTCTATAAGCAAAAGATTATGAATATATTTTGACTAATTTTATGGTGTTAAATTAGAATCAGACCTTTAAAGACTGCAGATAAAAAAAATCAGATATAAAAATACAGTGATTTCTATACATACTATATAAACAAAGAGAAAATAAAGTGTAGAAAATAATAGACTATAAAAGTAATCAGGCATAAGATAAAATAACCAAATAAAACTTCAAACAATAAACACACATAAAACAATGATTTAAAAGCTTAACTGGGAAAAAACAGCAGATCTGTCCAAATAAAGAGCTGAAGATTGATGGTTATTAACAAGTTACTCTAAAATAGCAAAGTGAGATCTAGAGAAGGAAATCGTGATAAATATGTTGAGATATATATAATAAAATATATATTACATATATTTATGTATACACACAATATATTTGACAGCCTCAGATATATATATGAAACAGCCTTAACTGCTCACTGAATTTAATAATTTATGCTTGGGTGCAGTGGCTCATGCCTGTAATTCCAGAACTTTTGGTGGCCAAGGCAGAAGGATCTCTTAAGGAGCTCGAAGACTGCCTGGGCAACAAAGCGAGACGCAGTCTCTACAAAGAAAGTTAAAAAAAAAAATTGCCAAATATGGTGGCATGTGCCTTTAGTCATAGCTACTTGATAGACTTAGGTGAAAGTATTGCTCCAAACCAGAAGCTCAGGTTGCAGTGAGCCATGATTAAGCCTCTCCACAAATACCCGAATGACAGCAAGAATCTGTCTCAATAATAATAATAATAGTAATAAATTACAGAATGTTTCCAAAACATCGTAGAAAGGAGAAGAATAAAACCAGAAAAATAAAAAAGAAACCCCCCCACACACACACACACAAACACGCACACACACGCACAAACACCCACACACACACAGGTTTTTAAACAAGAAGAGTTGGAAGAGAAAACGGAGGCACCAGACGAAGAGGAGGAAAAACACACCTATGATTTCATCCTGGTCAAGTTAATGATCTGCTGTTTACTGTTAAGAATAGTTGAAACAGAGTTGGATGGAACATGAACAGGGTGACAAAATCCAGTGTTTTCTTTGAACTAAGATTTATATTTGCCAGAAAATGATAAAAATTGCATTAGGTATTCTAATTTCACTTTTTACCTTAATGCGTGTGTTTATCTGACATACACAAAGTATTCAGTGAATGCTCCTTGAATGATCTACTTAAACTAATCTAGTAAAATTTAAATGTTTTCAGAGAAAGCTTCTTATTAAATGTGGCCTTCTCATGGTAGGAACTTCTGAGAGAAATTTTCTTAAGGTGAAGTATTTTATTTTCATAAATGAAGTGTTGGAAGTTCATAAGTCAATTACACAGTATTTCATGTCTTAGATTGTTGTATCAAGTAGCCAATTAGGTGGAAAGCAGAATGCAAATTTATCTTTATTTTAGGGCAAAGGAAGCAAAAATGTCATTAGATGACAATGTTCTTTGAGTGATAGTTTTGACTGAATGCTCTTTTAAAATCAATTGAATTGTATTCAAAATCTGCATTTTCTACATGTAAGTTAGTTATGCTGGTCTGTGATGCTAGAAAAAGAATGGTAAACCAAACATGTTCACAAATTATTAACTTAATTTTTAATCTCCAAAATAAAATAGCTGCTCCTCTTCCTTGTCGTCTTCTTCTTGACTTACTCTTCTTAATTTTTGTTTTTCTTTGTCTCCTCTTCTGGTTCTTTGAGCTATTCTGAGCTATGTTTATTCCAGCCTTCATATTACTACATAAAAGTCAACAATTTCCAGGTGTTTTATAACCCTGAACTATAAATAGATTGATTTTGATTTGAAGAAGAGTGAAAAAGGACATATTTCATCATTGAGACAGGTAACCATGAGAAACTTCAGAAAAATAAGACTACTAGTGTATTGTTTAAATTAATATGTATTACTAAATAATTCTCCATAAAATTCATAGTCTTCTGTGAAGAATGTCATTAATGTTTTGGTAAATATTGCATTGAATCTGTAGATTGCTATGGGTATTATGGACTATTTAAACAATATTAATTCTTCCAATTCATAAACATGGAATATTTTTCCATGTTTTTTGGTGTCCTCTTCAACTTCTTTCATCCGTGTTTTTTGTTTGTTTGTTTGTTTGTTTGTTTTTTGTTGTTGTTGTTGTTGTTATAGAGATGTTTCACTTCTTTGGTTAAGTTTGTTCCAAGGTATTTAATTTTGTGTGTGACTCTTATAAATGGAATTAAGTATTTTTTATTTATTTTTTACATGGTTCAGTATTGGCATACAGAAATACTACCGATTTTTGTAAGTTGGTTTTATATGCTGCAACTTTACTGAATTTATTAGTTCTAATAGTTTTTTTTTTCTTTTTTTATTATACTTTAAGTTCTAGGGTACATGTGCACAACGTGCACGTTTGTTACATATGTATACATGTGCCATGTTGGTGCGCTACACCCATTTACTCATCATTTACCTTAGGTATATCAAATCTGGAACAGTTCTGTATTGTGTATCTGTACCACATTTTCTTTATTCATTCATCTGTTGATAAACACTTAGGTTGATTCCAAATCTTAGCTATTGTGAACCATGCTGCAACAAAAATAGGAGTGCAGATATCTTTCTGACATACTGATTTCCTTTCTTTTTAATATATACTCATCAGTGGGATTCTGGATTACGGGTAGATCAATTTTTAGTTTTCTGAGGAATCTCTAAACTGTTCCCCATAGTGGTTGTACCAATTTATGTTCTCACCAGCTGTGTAAAAGTGTTTCCTTTCTACACATTTTCTCAAGAATTTGTTATTGCCTATCTTTTGGTTATAAGGCATTTTAACTGGGGTGAGATTATATCTTATTGTAGTCTATTAGTTATAATAGTTTTCTTGTAGCATCTTTAAGTTTTGCCGAACGTAAGATCACATTACCTGCAAACAGGAATAATTTGACTTCGTCCTTTCCAATTTGAATGTTCTTTCTATCATTCTTTTGTCCGATGCCTCTAGCTAGGAATTCCAGTACTATGTTGAATAACAGTGGTAACAGGGGGGCATCCTTGTCCTGTTCCAGATTTTGGAGGAAAGCTTTCAGTTTTTTCACATTCTGTATGTTACTAGCTATTGGTCTGTTGTATGTGTTTTTATTATGTTAAAGTATGTTCCTTATATCCCCAGGTTTATTAGGGTGTTCATCATGAAGAAATGTTGAATTTTATCAAATTATTTTTAGCATCAATTGAAATAATCATGTGGATTTTATCCTTCACTCTGTTGATATGATGTGTCATATTGATTGGTTTGCATATGTTGAACCATCCTTGCCTCCTAGAGGATAACTCCCACTTGGTCACAATGAATGTGTATGAATAATGTATAATGTATGAATAATGAATAATGTGTTAAATTTGGTTTGCTAGTATTTTGTTGAGGATTTCTGCATCAATTTTCATCAGATATATTGGCCTCTAGTTTTCTTTTTTGATGTTACACTGTCTGATTTCCGTATCAGTGTAATTCTGGCCTAGTAGAATGAGTTTGGAATTATTCCCTCCTCCTCTACTTTTAGGGATACTTTGAGATGGATTGGTATTAGTTCCTCTTTAAATGTATGATAGAATTCAGCAGTGAAGCCATCAGATCCTGGGCTTTTATTTACTGAGAGACTTATTATGGTTTTGATCTCTTTACTTGCTATTGGCTTTTTCAGGTTTTGGATTTCTTGTTTGAATCTCAGTAGACTGTATATATCTAGGAATTTGCCCATTTCTTTTAGATTTCCCAATTTACTGGCATAAGTTGTTCATGATAGCCACAAACAATCCTTTGAATTTATGCAGTATCAGTTGTAATGTCTCCCTTTTTATTTGTAATTTTATTTATTCAGATCTTCTGTTATTTTTTTTTAAGTCTGGCTAAAGGTTTGTCAATTTTGTTTAACTTTTTAAAAAATCAACTTTTTGTGTCATTGATCATTGGGATATTTTATTTCAATTTTCCTTATTTCTGCTCTGATCTTTTTATTTCTTTTCTCCAACAAATTTTGATTTGGTTTGCTCTGGCTTTTCTAGTTTTTAAAGATGCATTGTTAGATTGTTCATTTTATGTTTTTCCTCTTTTTTGATGTAGGCAATTATAGCTATAAACCTCCTTTTTTAGAATGGCTTTTTCTGTATCCCTTAAGTTTTGGTATGTTGTATTTCCATTATTGTTTCAAGACATTTTAAATTTTTCTTCTTAAATTGACCCACTGGTCATTCATGAGCGTATTGTTTAATTTCTATGTATTTGTACAATTTCCAAAATTCCTCTTGATATTAATTTCTAGTTCTGTTTCATTGGGTCAAAGATTCTTGATATTATTAAATTTATTGAATTTATTGAATGTTTTAAGACTTACATTGTGAACTAACGTATGGTCTACCTTGAGAATAATCCATGTGCTGAGGAAAAGAATGTGTGTTCTGCAACTCTTGGATAAAATGTTCTATATATATGTGTGTGTGTGTGTATATATATAATCTCAGAATACTGTGTGTGTATATATAGTCTATAGTACAAATTAAGCCTGACATTTCCTTGCTGAGTTTCTGTCAAGAATATCTGCCCAATACAGAAAGTGGTATGTTGAAGTTTCGGGCTGTTTTACTGGGGCCTATCTCTGTCTTTAGCTAGAATAATGTTTGTTGTATGCAACCTGGTGTTGTATACACTCCAGTGTTGTGTACATATATATTCAAAATTGTTATATCCTCTTGCTGAATTGACCCCTTTAACATTATATAGTGACTTTCTTTGTCTCTTCTTATAATTTTTGTCTTGAAATCTACATTATCTGATAACAAGTATAGTGACTCCTGCTCTTATTTTGTTTTCCATTGGCATGCAATACCTTTTTCTATCCCTTTATTTTCAGTCTGTGTGTGTCTTTATCAGTGAAATGTATTTCTTGTAGGCAACAGATCAATGGGTTTATTCTTACATTCATTCAGTCAGTCTATGCCTTTTCATTGGAGACTTTGGTCCATTTACACTCAATATTGTTATTAATAAATCAGGGCTTACTCCTGTCATTTTGTTATTTGTTTTCTTGTTGTTATATGGTCTTATCTTCCTTCTTGTCTTTCTTCCTGTCTTCCTCCAGTGAAGGAGATTTTCTTTGGTGATATTATTTAATCTCTCACTTTTTATTTTTTTGTGAATCCACTGTATGTTTTTTGGTTTGAGGTTACCATTAGGCCTGCAAATACTATCTTATAACGCATTATTTTAACCTGAGAACAATTTAAAACTATTTGCATAAACAAACAGACAAAAAGAAAACTAATATGAATTCTACACCTTAACTTTATCCCCTTGCTTTTTAACATCTTGCTGTTTTTATTTATATCTTATTGTAGTGACTATGTCTTGGAAAGTTATTGTAATTATTATTTTTGATTAGTTCATTGCTTAGTTTTTATTTACGATGAGTAGTTTGCATACCACAGTTACAGTGTTATAATATCCTGTGTTTTTCTGTGTACTTACTAGTGAGTTTTGTACCTTCAGGTAAATATTTATTGCTTATTAATGTCCTTTTGTTTCTGATTGAAGTACTCCCTATAGCATTTTTTTTTTGTAGGACAGGTCTAGCATTGATGAAATCCCTCAGCTTTTGTTTGTCTGGGAAAATCTTAATTTCTCTTTCGTGTTTGAAGGATATTTTCTATTTTCACCAGATGTACTGTTCTAGGGTAAATTTTTTGTTTGTTTGTTTTCCTTCAGCCTTTTAATTATGTCATGCCACTCTCTCCAGGCCTGTATGATCTCCACTTAAAAGTCTGCCACCAGATGTCTTGGAGCATCATTGCTTGCTGTTTCTTTTCTCTTGCTGCTTTAAGATCCTTTCTTTAATCTTGACTTTGGGAGTGTAAGTATTAAATACCTTGTAGTAATCTTCTGTGGGTTAAATCTGCTTGGTGTTCTATAGCCTTTTTGTACTTGGATATCGATATCTTTTAAGAGGTTTGGGAAGTTCTCTGTTATTTTCCCTTTGAATAAACTTTCTACTAATATCTCTTTCTCTACATCTTCTTTAATGCCAATAACTCTTAGATTTGCTCTTTGAGGCTACTTCCTAGATCTTATATGTGGGCTTTATTGTCTTTTATTCTTTCTCTTTTTGTCTGTACAGATTGTATATTTTAAATAGCCTGTCTTCAAGCTCACTAGTTCTTTCTTCTGCTTGATCCATTCTTCTATTAAAGGACTCTGATATATTCTTCAGTATGCCAATGGCAGTTTTCAGCTCCAGATTTTCTGCTTGATTCTTTCCAGTTATTTCTATTACTTTGTTAAATTTAACTGACAGAATTCTGAATTCTTTCTCTGTGTTGCATTACATTTCTTTGTGTTTCCTCAATGCAGCTATTTTGAATTCTCTGTCTGAAAGGTCACATATCCCTGTTTCTTCAGAATTGATCCCTAATGCCTTATTCAGTTCATTCAATGAGGTCGTATTTTCCTAGTGGTGTTGATGCTAGTAGGTGTTATTCAGTGCCTGGGCATTGAAGAGTTAAGTATTAATTGTAGTTTTACTCTCTGGGCTTATCTGTGGCCATCCTTCTTGGGAAGACTTTTCAGACATTTTAAAAACTTGGTTGTTGTGAGCTAAGTTGTGTCTCCTTTAGGGGACACCTCAAGCCCATGCTGTGGTTCTTGCAGACTTGTACAAGTACCACCTTGATGGTCTTGGACAGAATCTGGGAAAATTCTCTTGATTACCAGGCAGAAAGTTCTGTTCTCTTTCCCTATTTTCTCCCAAACATAGAAAGTCTCTCTCTCTCTCTCTGTTCTGAGCCACCTAAAGCTGTGACTGGAGTGACATAAGCAACCCTGTGGCCACTGCCAGTATGACTGTGCTGGGTCAGAGCTGAAGCCAACAGAGTGCTGGGTCTCACCCAAAGCCTACTGTAACCCTCTCTTGTTACTGTCTATGTTCACTCAAGGCCCTGGGCCTCTACAGTAGAAAAGGTGGCACAGCCAGTCAGGCCTGTGTCCTTCCCTTCTAGGCTATGAAGTCCCCCAGTCCATGGGTGGGTCCACAAGTGCTGCTGGAAGTCATGGAGTAGAGTCAAAAACTTAGAAGTCTATCTGGCATTCTATTACATTGCTGCTGAGCTGGCACTCAAACCACAAGTTGCAAGCCTTCCTACTCTTGTCTCCCCTTTCCAAAATCAGATGAGCCTCATCCAGTAGCCACTACCCCAGGCCATGAGAAGTACTGCCAGACTACCACCAATGTTCCCTTAAGGCCCACGGTCTCTTAAGTCACCTTGTTGTGAATCTGCCTGGTCTAAGACTCATCCTCCAGGACAGTGGACTCCATTCTGCCCTAGGACATGTCCAGAAATGCCATTCAAGAGTCAAGTCCTACAGTCGAGGACCCTAAGAGCCTGCTTTGTGCTCTATACCCCTGTGGTCATGCTGGTACATAAGATGCAAAACAAATTCCCTTTCAATTTTCCCTCTGCTTTTCTCAAGCAGAAGAAGTTTTCCCAGTAGCCACCACAGTGGTTATGCGCTGAGTCTCACCTAATGTCAACAAGTCTCAGATGCTCATCCAAGGCCCTTGAAGTAGTACCTGGGTGTCACTACTGGTTATTCATGGCCCAAGGGATCTTTGGTTAGCAGATGATGAGTTCTGCCGGTACTGGTTCCGTTTCTTCAAGTCAGTGGGTTTCCTTTTGGTCCATAGTGTGTCTGTAAGTATCATCTAGAAGCTGAGGCCTGCAATAGGGAACTCACAACTCTTACTGGTGTGCTATCCTGCTGGAACTGATCTGGTATCCTAGCTGAAAGACAAAGTCCTCCCCACTCTTCCCTCTCCTCTCCTGAAGTGGAAGAAAGGGGTCTCTTTTGGAGCTGTGAGCAGTGCACCCTGGAGTTAAGAGAGGGATGATGCCAGCACTCCCTTGGTTGCCTTACCTGGTATCTCATAATGTTATATCCGCACCTCCACTACCCACCCACCCCTTGCCCAGTCCACTGTCTCTGAGACTAATTCAGCACTAGAACTCACCTAAGAGTTGCAGTCCTTATGCAGAGTTGCAGGTCTAGACTGCCTTTCAATCTTACTCAGAAACAAAATGTGCTATGACATTTGGTAGCAGGGTTTGCAGGCACTCAAGTTCAGGCCAATAGGATTGGTGATTCCCCTGAGGCTACAGCTGGTTTAAATGTTTCCTCCATGGGCAGGTGATGCTGAATTTGCTCTGGTTTTCCTTTCTGTTCTAACAGGACAGCACTGGGCTCAATAATGTCTCACAGTTACTGTTCTCTCTCTAACCTAGCACTCAGAGAAGCTCTCTACACCAAGCATCTGCTGCTGGGGTTGGAGAGGGGTAGTGTTGGTATTTCAAGACTAGTATTTTATGCCTTCAGTGCCTCTTTCAGCAATATGAAGTTAAAACCAGGTATGATGAGGGCTCACTTGATTTTGGCTTCTAATGAAGATGTTTTTCTGTGTAGAGGGTTATTAGCTTGGTGTCAAGGTGGGGGGAACAATCAGTGGAGCTTTCTACTCTGACGTTTGCGCTACCTCCTCCCTTCCCTGAATCTAGAAACTACTATTTTACACTGCAATACTGTGAGGTTTTTTTTTTTTTTTGCTCCTATATATCAGTGAGAACATGCAGAATTTATCCTTCTGTGCCTAGCTTATCTCACTGAACGTAACTTCAAGCTCATCCATGTTACCACAAATGACAGAAACGTTTTGTTTTTGTTTTTTGTTAAATAGTATTCCATTGTTTATATATACACCTCGTTTTCTTTATCCATTTCTTTATCCATTATACATTTGGGTTGATTCCAAAGCTTGGCTATTGTAAAGAGTGATGTAATAAACATGAAAGTACATATATCTCTCTGACATGCTGATTTCATTTTGGGGGGTATATACTTAGTAGTATACTCTTAGTATGATGCTCCACCTCTGCTAGGTTCCCAAGGGAGAAGGGCTTTACCGCTGCTTAAAGCTTGACTTGGGGATGTCAGGCCATTAGGCCAGACTGGTTTGGTGGTGGCTTAGCCTCAGGGATAAAGAATTGCCATAGCTGCTCACCCCTGGAGCAAGACACACTCAAGAGGTAGTCTGCTTCCAAGATGATGTAGCATAGTTGTCATGCGTGCTGCATTGAGTATGGTATATGCTGGCTTCTTCTTTCTGGGGAACACAGCTATGTAAACTCCAAGAGCTTCAACAGCTGGACTTAGTGTCTGTGCGAACTACAGTGGATGCCAGTGGAGAGGTTTGCCAGTGGAGAGGTTTGCCAGTGGAGAGGTTTTCCCGTCTTCAAGGTTTTGATGGGGGATTCTAGGATCCATTTAGTTACCTCCTTACTGTAGAGAAAAGTTCCTCTTGGCTCGCAGCTGATGCTGGTTTGGGTATGGTGTTGACATGTTCTTTTATTATTTGGTTGGCCATCCTGAGTTTCTGTGCTTACCAGGGTTTCTATTATTTCTCAGATACACTCCAGCACTCTCCTTCAATTATTTTAGTTAAAATATAGTTATTTACTTCTAGTTCTGGCTGTCTTCATGGTAGGGATGAGAGCTAGGGGCTTATATTTGACTATATTGCTAATACCATCTAGAAAAATCCCCCATGTTGCTTTGATTTTAGCACCTAATGCATTACTTTATAATTAATTTTAAAGGATACTGTTAAGATATCATATCATTATGCTATAATACATAATATCCAGAAATGAAGAGAAATGATTTTAAATCTCTAGAACATTTTATATCAGTCTTGTCCCTGTATGCATTCTCTTTCCTAGGTTTATTTTTAATTTAGTTTTTCTTTTGTTTGAATGAGTATAATTTAAATTAAGCATAGACAGTACTAATTCCCAGCCTTGTTCCTATCCACCAATCTACCTGTCTCTATCACTGTGTGACACTTTGTTTTTCACTTATTATGTCCTGACTATATCCCATATCAGTACATATCTGCATAGTACTCCATCATTGGGGTATAGAACAAATATAATATATTGTGATGAGTAATCACACTATCCTTACTATTTTAAGGCTGGCAATCATTTTTATCAGATACTTTAAAAATATTTTAAAGGCACTAGAAATCCAATGAAAATATAATTTATCTCAAAATAACTTTTATTTCAGGATCTAGATGTTAACCAACTGATTTATGTCAAGTCATGGAAAAACAAAACTTGTTTCAAAGTTTTCCAAACATGAGCAAGCCTTAAGTTCCAGCTACTCAAGTTCATACCTTTAACCCAGATTTAATTTTTAAATATAAAGTATTTTCTTTGAAATGATATACACATTAACTTTCTTATGACCAGCATTGTCAAACTCATTTTTCTGTCATTATGATATATGAATCTTGCATCTTGAGTCTTCCTGAATGTTTATTTTTACCTAATTAGACTTGTATGATAATTAATATGGTTATCTAGATGTTTCATTGTAATGGAGATAAAAAGTTGAACCCATGCAGTTGATTTTATTCTTTGAAACGCGGGTAATTTATCATGATGGCATGAACAATTTTTTTTTAATTGGCTGTTGTGATGGTTGGCGCTGTTGATTAGACTTTCCTATTTGTATTAAATCTCTTGTTATTTGCCTGGTTAATTTGTTTCACACAGACACACACCCCACATACACACACTCACACAAATGCATTATAAACCAATATCTGCTAAAAATATATAATCAACTATGTATATATCACTGTCATTAAAAATTATTAAAATCACAAAAATTAAACATAATCTTTCATATTCACTTCTATTTGGTATGAAAATTACCATTTGATATTCTTAAATTATCTTTGACTATTTTGTGTATAATTTTGAGCTAAGGGATTTAAAAAACATATTCTGAATGAAGTAATTACTATCACTACATCTATTACTAATACATTTCAATTGTTTCCCCTTTTGTCTGTTCAGTGTGTATCCATCATTCTGATGAACATACTAGAAAGTGAACACAGTGAATATTTTGGACATATTCTGCTTTCTGCTAACTAAATATATGAATTCAATTATGGAGACAAAAGAATACTCATCATTTTTTGTGATAGTGAAGTTAAATATACTTCTATTTGGTATGAAAATTACCATTTGATATTCTTAAATTATCTTTGACTATTTTGTGTATAATTTTGAGCTAAGGGATTTAAAAAACATAT
>NW_012114400.1:5874295-5879432 GCF_000951035.1 Colobus angolensis palliatus | reverse complement strand
TATTTTGTGTATAATTTTGAGCTAAGGGATTTAAAAAACATATTCTGAATGAAGTAATTACTATCACTACATCTATTACTAATACATTTCAATTGCTTCCCCTTTTGTCTGTTCAGTGTGTATCCATCATTCTGATGAACATACTAGAAAGTGAACACAGTGAATATTTTGGACATATTCTGCTTTTTGCTAACTAAATATATGAACTCAATTATGGAGACAAAAGAATACTCATCATTTTTTGTGATAGTGAAGTTAAATATACTTTGTATAAGTTTTGTAGAAATTTGCAAGTTTTTGTCTTTTGTATACCTTTTGATCACTTTCTATTTTTAAAGATTCTATAAACAATTTGAAACCAGTGGGTAAGATTTCCCTGGTTTATGGTGTCTGGTTTACTTAAAAAACTATTTTTTTATTTCATTGCCTTTCCTACCCTTTATGATATCCTTTGTTAATTAATTTATAAGCTTTTTTTTGGCTACATGTTATTTTCTTAAAATTCCAATCGCGTTAATACTGTCATTTCCTTTCTTCATATATGTGCTTGCAAAACCTTCTTGTATGATATTAGATAGAACTCAGTCAAGATTTGTTGCTAAACCATTATTTCATTGCAGTAGATAAGAGACTAATTTACCTTAAATATGTATAAATCAAGTTAAACTCACAAGCAACAATACGGTAAATATGTATAGTTAATAAATGTGTTTGATAATTTTGCCTGAAATGACTGATTGGCTCCATTTCAATAAATTTATGGTTGATAAAGAATCAGCACCAAAAGCTATAAAATTCTTACAAGATCAAATGCAAATAAGAGGCTTTATTTCAGTCAAAATAAGTTTAATTTTATCAACTTTTAAATATAACAGACATAAACTAAGCTCACATACAATATGCTTTTTTCTTAGAAAGAATGCAGAATGTTAACAGATTTACAAAAGAGACATATAATCCAAAAATGTTAATGAGTATTTATTGTGTAATTTATTCTCCTTAATAAACACAATATTGGTCTAAGTTTATAAGATGTGTGATTTATCATATAGAAAAAATACTTCTATTAAAGCTAATTTTAAATTAATTATATTAAGGATTTTCAAATATCTGGACAAATACAATGATAATGTTATAATTTCTTGTACATCAGTCACATTATTATTTTATATAATAATTTTATTTTTATGGTAAAATAACTTTCAGCTACTGTTTTATATGGTGCTAATTTTGTTTGATTCCTCAATTTTTGATTCCTTACTTACTCAACTTTTGAATAATTCTTTACTTACTCAATTTTTGATTCCTTACTTACAGTGTTTTAGTAGAATTATCAATGTTACACAAGGCATAATTATTCAGTTAACTAAAACATTATGCAACTAACTTTTCATCCACACCTCTAAAACATTTTAGTAGTCTAATTATTTTTAAAATACAGTGTATTGAATAGTTTATTTTCAACTCATTTTGGTTTTGCTGTTTGTTAATGTTATTGCTCAGAAAGAAGAAAAAAAGGAGGAAGTAAAGAAGCAGCAGCAAGAATAGAAATAAGAAATAGGCCGGGCGCGGTGGCTCATGCCTGTAATCCCAGCACTTTGGAAGGCCGAGGCGGGTGGATCACAAGGTCAGCAAATCGAGACCATCCTGGCTAACAGGGTGAAACCCTGTCTCTACTGAAAATACAAAAAATTAGCCGGGCGTGGTGGCGGGCACCGGTGGTCCCAGCTACTCCGCAGGCTGAGGCAGGAGAATGGAGTGAACCCGGGAGGTGGAGCTTGCAGTGAGCAGAGATCGCGCCACTGCACTCCAGCCTGGGCAACAGAGCGAGACTGCGTCTCAAAAAGAAAAAAAGAAATAAGAAATAGAAGAAGAAGCAAAGAAGATGGGAAAAAGAGTAACATGAGAAGGAAAAGATGAGAAAAGGATGAGAAGATAGAGGAAAGAACACTTGAGGAAATTTAGGAGCCTTATTATTTGGTACCTTTTTTATTTCCTCACTGGTTCACAAAATTTGAAAAAGTCCAAGACTACCACCACCAAAAACAAGCAAAAAAAAAAAATCATTCCCTAAATTGTGTTCAATGTACATATGTAATTCTTACTGTAACAAAAGTTCTTTTCGCTAATTTTCTCAATTCTTCAATACTTTAAAAATTGAACTTTCATGTTTTATTATTTTACAGACCCTTTCCAGTTATTCAAAATAAAAAGAAAATAAAGCACATGGAATTATTTTGTGACTTTCCTGAATTACAGATGTCTCCAATTTCGATCTGGTTATGGAATTTTTTAATGAATATTAATATCAACAATATTTTAATATAACAAGAAAAGTACATATTTTTATTTTTGTTATTTTTAATTTTTTTAGACTGAGTCTGGCTCTGCCACCAGATCATGTAGTGACGCAATCTCAGCTCACTGCGACCTCTGCCTCCCAGGTTCAAGAAATTCTCCTGCCTCAGCCTCCCAAGTAGCTGGGATTACAGGCACCCATCACTATGCCCAGCTATTTTTTTTTTTTCCGGAGAAACGGAGTTTCACCATGTTGGCTGCTCTTGAACTCTTGACCTCAAGCGATCCGCCCACCTCAGCCTTCCAAAGTGCTAGGATCACAGTTGTGAACCACCGCGCCCAGACAAAAAGTATATGTTTTTCAGGGAATTTCTTCTGCATGATGTTTTACTCTAATAATTTTACTGTAAAGAGTGATTATTTCCCTGAAGACTTCATGATCCTGAGCATTTCATTTAAATAGTCATATATTTTTAAATTCTTGCCATTTTCTTTGATAAATATCATACATTTTAAATGTATATATTTCAGGGGGACTTGGTGAGTTTGAATTTTTCCAACATTGACTGTTTCTATTATAAATGATAAGTCAACTAACTCTTACTGACATATTAGCGATTTTCTTATTGATGTGAACACTCTCAATATTAAATAAAACAACAATTTACTATTTATAATTCAAACATATGATGGTGTTTTTTAAAACACTATAGAAAAAAATACATATACAAAATTTACCAGCTTTACCACTTTCAAATGTACAGATCATAAAGGTTAACTATTTTCACATTGCCATGCAACAGATATCCAGAAACTTTTTATCTTGGAAAAGTGTAACTCTAATTCTATTGAACAGTAATTTCCCATTTCATCCCTCCTGTGGTGTTTTTAAATGCAGCAATACAAACTAGCTGAAAATTGAAAAAAAATAAAAAATATTAAATGCACAGCACAAAAAATGAATAATAGGGTAAATTAGCTTATGACTTCCAATAAGAAAAAAAGTTAAATAAGAGTTCATAATGTTTAAATATCATATAAAATAAACAAATTTAATTTATACTTGAAATTTTAAAATATTAATAACAAAAATAAAAGAAATACATCACATTAGTATGTATTTAATAAAACTAAATACAATTATGTTTAAATATTTCTAACTATGATAAATCATGAAAAGCTATAAAAAGTATCCTATAAACTTTTGAATATTTAGGCAAGGAAACCATGTACATCTCTTTTTTAAAAAGTTTCATTCCAGTTTTGACACACAGGTGTTTTTGGTAAGTATATTAATTTATTTTCTTAGTGGAAATTTTCAAAGCAAGAAAGAACAAAAAAGTTTTATCAATTATGTTACCCAAAATCTTAGTACCCGGAGGATTCAGAGGCTAAAATTAAGCCTGAGAATAGCACTGCGTATATATATTTCACAGTGTAGAATTACAGCAAATGCTAATTACGTTGTTTGTTCAGGGAAGGAATGCCTATAAACCACCTACAAATATGCCCAAAATAAAGGAAGGTATCTTGTGATTTTAACACATTGGACATGTAGAACAGTGAGACAAAAGCAAAAGCAGATAAAAACACTAAAATAAGTAAGTTTTTTAGAAGATTAAAAAAATGACTTTGCACTGTTTGGTTAATGATTTAGTATTGACTTATTCTGTCTCCATTTTATTTTACAATGGAACCTGTCTAACTGTACGCTAAATTTATGCAATAAGGATACCTCACTACTCTGGAAAGAACAAGAGGACAGAATGGGTCGGAAATCATACTCGATTAAAGAGTGAGTTTTGATACATGATTTTGTGACTCTACCTCTTATGTAAGAATGAAGATTGTGGTGATAACTCCTCAATTCCTCATCAATGCAACTAGATGCCTTGAGTATACTGATGTGGAAAGCATCAAGAACAAATAGGAGGAAACCTGAATGATTCAGATGAAGCCTATTTCCACCATATTATTTTCCTTATATCTGCTGTTCTGAATTTAACTAATTATCTCTTGACAGCTTGTATTGTTAAACTGGGTTAATGACATCAGAAGACAAGCAGCTGGATGACTGTACTCCTTCAGTTTTCATACTACTGGTTCATATCCTCTCCTGACTCTCCTGACACTTGGATACATCCTTGAAATTGGATTACTGTATGAGATAAAAACAAAGAATGCAGGTATAATTATGAATCTCTCTTAGGAACCTGTGCATCTGTAGTCATGATAATGATAATTGTGCCAGCTGCCTCTGCCTTCTTGTGAAGGCCCTTCATTTTTTCCTTGAAATTTGTTCACCATGAGATATCTAGAAATACACAGTCTATTTGCTTTGCCAGTGATAGCAAGCATGGAAAAAGGTTTTCAGTATAATATATAGTCTGAATATTCTCAAAAGATCCTCTTAATATCTCTAATAACAAAATAACTTTTTCATAGAGAACTATACATACATGCTCTCAGGTTATGTAAACTTCTGTTTTTACTTATATTAAAGCAAAACTTTCCCTAAAAATGAGAAAAAAAAAACTAAATGAATTTTATCATTATGAGGTGATAAAGTATCAAATATTGTGAAAGTTTCTATTTAAGGTATTTTTAGGAATCAAATCTGGATAAAATTATTTGACAATTTGAAATAAATTCAGAATTTAAACAATTTATACTATAACACTAAATAACACATACAAACATTTCTTGTTTGAGTGTGGTTACCTTAAAATTTTTTGATAGTGCAATGAAAATAATGGCTACCTGTGAGAAAATCATAAGAGACTAGGACAAAGAAGAGAGAACATAGGTAGATAGATAGACAGAGAGAGAGCAAGAGAGA
>NW_012114400.1:5864790-5872204 GCF_000951035.1 Colobus angolensis palliatus | reverse complement strand
TAACCAGTGATCACAGAAATATTTATATTTCACATACTCTCAGTAGGATTTGAATTGCTGATAAATGCAAAACAAATAGATAACAAGTAAAATTGTAAAAAATATATATTTTTGTCTAACTTCTGTTAAATCTATTTACAATTCAGATTAATTACAAACCATAAGACAATGTATGAAAATTGTGTGTGAATGGTGCATTTGAGATATTAGGGATCTATTAAAGACATTAAGTGAATACATCTTACTCTCTTCTTTCTTTTAAAAATGAATTCTGGCCAGGCGCAGTGGCTCACACCTGTAATCCCAGCACTTTGGGAGGCTGAGGTGGGCTGATCATTTGAAGTCAGGAGTTTGAGACCAGCCTGCCCAGCATGGTGAAACCCCACCTCTATTAAAAGTACAAAAATTATCAAGTTGTGATGGTGCACACCTATACCTATAGTGCCAGCTACTTGGGAGGCTGAGGCAAGAGAATAGCGTGAGCCTAGGAGGTGAAGGTTGCAGTGATCTGAGATCTGAGATTGGGCTACTGAACTCCCACCTGGGTAACAGAGTGAGACTCCATCTAATAAAACAAACCAAAAAAAAAATATATTTTTAAACATTTTATGCAATAGCTTGCATATCTGCAGATTTTCTTGGCCTGTCTACATGATATGAAAATATCTGGATACAAATGGAAATGTAGAGCATTCATCCAAAAGCTTTTCAACCTGACATATAAACTCAGGTTATTTGAAAATGGAATGTAAAAGTATTACTGAACAATTTTCCTATGATTTACCTTGTTTAGTAACATTTGCTAATATTCTAAGTGTAAAATGAAAAACAAAAACCCTTGACATTAGAGTGTTAACATTTGAAGTCTCTAATCAATAAAACTTTTTTTGTTTTAACTCTTTAAATTATATTTTGTTATTGTTTTATTTGGGTGCTATATGATTTTATAATAGAGTAAGTACTAGCCAATGCTCATTTCAGGTAAACTAATGAATGATCATCCCATTAACATAAATTATGCCACTGCTAAACAAGTCAAACTTGTTTTGTTTGTTGGTGTTTGAGGCAAGGTTTCTTTCTATCACCCAGGGTGGAGCTCAATCACATGATCTCAGCTCACTGCAACGTCAAAGTCTCAGGCTCAACGGATCCTCCTACCTCAGCATCCTAAGGAGGCAAGGAACTTCTTAATTTAAATGGAAACATTTACTAAAACAAGTACTAGGATTTTATCTCTGCTACTAAGTAGAGGATATATGTGAAATTAAAGTACATTTCATTATTGAATTCATTATTTAATCTTGAGAGTTAATATGATAGAATATTTTACAGAGAGCATACAAAGCCTTATCTTCCTTGAATAAATTAAAAATGGATTATACTTTTGTATATGGATATATATGTATATAAGTTATCAAATGATAGAATTTACGTCTTTACCTAAGCCGAGTGGGATTTGATTCTAGTAACTATTTCAGGTACAATAACAGGTTGAAAATGGGACATACAGTAAAACTGATGTGCTTAAAAGAAACTACATCAGGTGAATTTATTAGAGGGTCTCTGATATGATTTGGCTGTGTCCCCACCCAAATCTCATCTTAAATTGTAGCTCCCATAATCCCCACATGTCATGGCAGGAACCCAGTGGGAGGTAATTGAATCATGGGAATGAGATTTTCCTGGGCTGTTCTTGTGATAGTGAATAAGTCTCAGGAGATCCAACGGTTTTACAAAAAAGGGCAGTTCCCCTGAATGTGCTCTCTTGCCTGCCGCCATGTCAGATGTGCCTTTGCTCTTCCTCAGGCCATAAGAGTAAGTTTCCTGAGGCCTCCCCGGCCATTTGGAACTGTGAGTCCATTAAATCACTTTCCTTTATAAATTACCCAGTCTCAAGTATGTCTTTATTAGCATCATGAGAATAGACTAATACAGGCTCTGAGCAAGGCAAGACCACTCTCACAGGATAAGGAATTGCAGTCTACTTATTTTGACAATGTTGGTTGAGTGATTTTGGGTACCAAAGACTAGATGTATATGGATGCTTTTTTATACCAAAAAAAAAGAAAAATCCCATTGTGATATTTAGGAATCCACGATTTCCCAAATCATGATTTTACTTTCATATAAAATAATATTTGCTGCTCTGAATTCAACTTAAATTTTAATTAAGCAAAATAAGATGTACTACACTTTAACAAAGAGAAACATTTTGTAAGAATAAGAGTGAAGCTAATAGAAAGATAAAGAAAAGGAAAATAAAGAGAAAATCAGCAAACCAAAATTAAATTTCTAAAAGATAACAAAATTGACAGATTTCTAGTTAGAGTAAGCAAGAAAAAATGGAGAAGAGACCCAAGTTGCTAAAATAAGCAATAAAGATGAGTGAATCACAGCCAGTATTACGAAAATTAAAAATGATTTAAAGAAAATAATGGGCAAAATGAACAAATTCCTAGGAAGACACAAACCTGAACTGTGACAACAAAAGAAGCCTCAGGCCCTGCCTGAATAAATTTCAGTGGCAGGCAGGCCACAGCAAGCACGATCCTTGAGTGAGCCCCAGTGATGTGTCAATCAGGGATACTGTGGGCTTTGGATGTGACATCAGCTGTAGTGGTCATAGGACTGTCTGTGTCCTTATCTTCCCCAAGTTCATCAAGACCATGTACCTCAGATTGCAAGAGTCACAACAAACTTGAACATAAGGTGTCCTCAAGTGCTGAAATGACCGTAGTCTTAGGGAAGTCAATAATGAGTACTCTGAATTTCCAGAAGTCCTCTAAATAAGGACTGACACAAACAAGGCCAGGCTGCAAAAACTAGAACAAATACCCAGTTCTTCATTGCCCAGGCATCAATGTACGTCCAAAAGCACCAAGAACATTCAGGGAAATTTGACTTCACCAAAAAAAATAAGTCAACAATGAACGACCTTGGAGAGAGAAAGATGTGGGACCTCTCAGAAAGGAGATTCAAAATAGCTGCTTTCGGAAAATTCAGTGAACTTCAATAAAAAAAAGAGAAGCAATTTAAAAATGCATCAAATAAATTTTAGAAGAGATGAAAATAATTTTTAAAATACAGAATTTCTGAAGTTGATAAATACAATGGATGAACTAAAACAATAGCATAATAAGGCCTGAATAGCAGAAGTGATCAAATAGAAAATAGAATCAGTGAGCTCACAAACAGTCAATTGAAATACACAGTAGGAGAAAAAAGATAAGAATAAAAAACAATGACGAAGGCATAGAAGGTTTATGAGATAATATCAGAAGAGGAATGTAGGTCATAGGTCTTCAAAAGAAAATAGAGAAATAGGTGGAAAGCTTATTCAAATAAATAATAACAGAAATCATTTCAAGTCTAGAGAAAGATAAATATCCAGGTACAAGAAGTTCAAAGATTATCAAGTAGATTCACACCAACTAATTCTAAACCAAGGCATGTAATAATCAAATTCCAAATGTCAAAGACAAAAAGATAACACCATAAGCAACAAGAGAAGTGAATCAAGAGACCTATAGAGGGCCATCAATAAGTCAGGAAGCAGACTTCTCAGGAAAATTCATACAGGCATGGAGGAAGTGCAATGACATATTCAAAGAGAAAAATTTGCCAATGAAAAATACTGGACCCAACAAAGTTATCCTTCAAATATGAAGGAGAGATAAAGTATTTCCCAGACAATTAAAGCTGAGGAAATTTATAACTACTAAATCTGCTTTACAAGAAATGCTAAAGAGAGTTCTTTAATCTGAAAGTAAAGGATGATAACTACAATAAGAAACCCATTCTATGAGGCCAGCATTACCATGATAGAAAAGCCAGACAAGGACACAACTGAAATGAAAACTACAGACAAACATCCCTCATGAATATAGATGAAAAATATCCTCAACAAAGTACTTAAAAACTGTATTTGACAACACAGTAAAAAATCATTCACCATCATCAAGTAGAATTTATTCCCAGGATACAAGGATGGTTCAATACAAATGAATTAAAAAATGTGATATACTACATTAAAAGAATTAAGGATAAAAACATATAATCACTTCATTAGATGCTGAAAAAACATTCAATAAAATTAAATACCCTTTTACGGTAAAAATCTCTTAAGAAAACGGGTAGAGAAGGAACATATTTCAACACAATAAAGGCCGTATACTATAAACCCAGGCCTACCATCATAATGAATGAGGAGAAGTTAAAACCTCTTCCTGTAAAGTCTAGAAGAAGACAAGCTTGGAAACTTTTATCACTTTTTTTTTTTTTGAAATGGAATCTTGCTCTGTTGCCTAGGCTGGAGTGTAGTGGTGGCATCTTGGCTCACAGCAACCTTTGCCATCCGAGTTCAAAGGATTCTCCTGTCTCAGCCTCCCAAGTAGCTGGGATTACAGGCACTTGCCACCACGTCTGGCTAATTTTTGTATTTTCAATAGAGACAAGGTTTCACCATGTTGGCCAGGCTTGTTGTGAACTCCTGACCTCAAGTGATATGCCCGCCTCGGCCTCTCAAAGTTCTGGAATTACAGGCGTGAGCCACCGCACCCAGCCTTACCACTTTTATTCATCATAGTACTGGAAGTCCTAGTCAGAGCAATTAGGCAAGAAAAAGTAATGAAAGACATCCAAACTGTAAAAGAGGAAGTCAGATAGTCTCTATTTGCTGGTGACATGATCATGTGTATAGAAATCCCTACTGACTTTACCAAAAATCTGTCAGAAATAACAAATGAATTTAGTAATATTGTATGATACAAAATCAAAATACAAAAATCAGTACCATTGCCATGTAGAATTTATTTCAGGGATAAAAAGATGGTTCAATACAAACAAATCATGCACCAGTCAATAGTGAACTACCAGAGGAAGAAGTCAGAAAAGCTATTTAATTACAGAAGCTACAAAAAACAAACAAACAAACAAACAAAAACACTAGGAATAAATTTAACCAAGGAGGTAAAAGATCTTACAATGAAAACTGCAAAACTTTGATTTAAGATATTAAAGAGGACACAAATAAGTAGAAAGATACCCTATTTGTAGAAACTGGAGGAATTACTATTTTTAAATTGTCCATGTCACCCAATACAATTGTCCATGTCACCCAATAAAACACTCCTAAATTCCAGGTGAAAATACAAAGGCCAGATAGACAAAGAAATCTTGATCAAAAAGAACAAAAATGGAGGCATCACACTACCTGGTTTAAAAATATACTACCAAGAAATAGTAACCGAAGCCACACGGTCCTAGAAAAAAAAAAAAAAATACAGAGGCCAAAGAAATAGAATAGTGAAGTTAAAATAGATTCATGCATTTACAGTAAACTAATTTTGAAGAAAGACACTAACAGCACACATTTGGGAAGGGCAATCTCTTCAATAAATTGTGGTGGGAAAACTGGATACTCACATGCAAAAGAATGAATTTAGAACCCTATCATTTGCCATATACAAAAATCAACTCAAAATTGATTAAAAATTTAACTGTAAGCCACAAACTATGAAAATACTAGAACAAAACATAGCAACAATATGTCATGATATTTGTCAGGGCAAGAATTTTTTTGAATTGACCTCAAAAGCACAGGCACAGCAAAAATAGACAAATGAAATTGCATCAAACAAAAAGGCTTCTGCACCACAAAGGAGGCAATCAACAGAATAAAGGGACAACCCACAGAATGGGAAAAAGTATTTACGAACTAAACTGTGCTTTTGAAAACGGGGTGTGTATATGTATGTGTATACACACACACACACACACACACACACACACGTATATACTCAATAGCCAAAAAACAAATAACTCAATTTAAAAATCAGCCAAGGTGGGCGCACAGTGGCTCACGCCTGTAATCCCAGCACTTTGGGAGGCCGAGGCGGACGAATCACGAGGTCAGGAGATCAAGACCATCCTGGCTAACACGGTGAAACCCCGTCTCTACTAAAAATACAAAAAATTAGCTGGGCGTGGTGACAGGTGCCTGTAGTCGCAGCTACTTGGGAGGCTGAGGCAGGAGAATGGTGTGAACCCAGGAGGCAGAGGTTGTAGTGAGCCGAGACCATGCCACTGCACTCCAGCTGAGGCAGCAGAGCGAGACTCTGTTGCAAAAATAAATACATAAATAAATAAATAATTAAATAAATCAACCAAAGACCTTAATATACATTTCTCAAAAGAGGACATACAAATGGCCCTGAGGTAGGTGAAAATGCATGCTCAACATCACTAATCATCAGAGAAGTGTACACCACAACCACAAAGAGGTATCGCCTTATCCCAGTTGGAATGGCTTAAAAAGTTATAAAATAATAAATACTGGTAAGGGTGTAGAGAAGGAAGAACTCTTACACAATTTTTGGTAACATAAATTAGTAAAACCACTGTGAACAACAATATGTAGTTTCCTCAAAGAGTAAAAAAATTAACTACCATACGTTCCAGCAATCTCATTAGAGGGTATCTATCCAAAGGCAATGAAATAAGTATGTTAAATAGATATCTGTATTACCATGTTTATTGCAGAGCTATTTCCAATAAGCCAAAATATGGGACCAACCTAAATCCCCGTCTACAGAGAAATGGATAAAGAAAATGTGAAATACATATGTTGGTATTAAGTCATAAATCAGAATGCAATTCTGCCATTTGGATGAAACTGGAAAACTTTATCTTAAGTATAGAAAGACAAACACCATATGATTTTACTCATATATGAAATCTTAAAAGACTGATTTCATAGTAGAGAGTATAAGAATTGTTACTAGAGGCTGACAGGCTGAGGAGACTGAAGAGGACAGGGAGGGAACATGGAGTTGTTCGATGTGTCCAAGGTCACAGCTAGGCGAGAAGAAAAAGATTGGTATTCTATTACACAGTCAGATGATTATAGCAAATAAAAATACATTGTATATTTCAAGATTGCTAGAAGATAAGATTTTGAATGTTACTATTACAAAAAATAATAAATGTTTAAACTGATGAATGTGCTAATTACCCTGATTTGATCATTTCACAATGTATATATACATACATTGAAAGAGCACATGGTGCCCCATAAATATGTAAAATTATTATTTGTCAATTGTAAATTAAAGTTCATTTCAAAAATGTATTTAAATGGGAAAATATGCTCATTGATAGAAGGTTTAATATTGTTAGAATATTAACTGTCCTCTGAAATTGAGGTGTAGATTCAATAATATCTCTTCCAAAATCTCATGTCTGGTTCTTTAAATTAAAACTGACATGATGGTTCTGAAATTCATATTGAAGTACACGAAACCTAGAATAGTGGAAACAATTTTTTAAAAGAACAAATTTGGAGGATTCACATTTACCAATATCAAAACTTACTACCAAGCTCTAGTTATCAAGACAGCAGAGTTCTAAGAAAAAG
>NW_012114400.1:5777153-5863525 GCF_000951035.1 Colobus angolensis palliatus | reverse complement strand
AGTGGGAGAAAATATTTGCAATCCATATATCTGATAAAAAGTTTATATCCAGGACATATAAAAAGTCTGACAACGTAAGCATAAAAACCCACATAACCCGGTTAGAAAATGGGCCATCAGGAAAACAACTTGAAATAACATTTCTCCAAAGAAGACATATAAATGACAAGAGCATTAAAATGTGCTCGATATTTTTAATTATTAAGTAATAAAAATTGAAAATACAATAAGATATCACTTCGCACTGTTAAGGATTACTAAATTAAAAAAAAAAAACAAGAATAGCAAGTGATGATAAAGATGTGGAGAAACTGCAACCCTCATACTCTGCTAGTGGAAATGCAAAGTATTCAGCTGACAGTTTGTTGGTTTCTCAAAACGTTAAACATAGAGTTGCCATATGATCCGGCAATTCAGCATTTCAATATGTAATACACTCCAGGAAAATGAAAACATAGGTCCACACAAGATCTTAGATGCTGGTGTTTATACCAGAATTATTCATAATAGCCAAACTGTGCAAGCCAACCAAATGTCCACCAACTAGTGAATATATAAATAAGGTATTATTTGGCCATGCAAAGGAATAAAGTACTGATGCATTTTATAATCTGGATGACCCTGAAAACATTGTATTAAGTGAAAGAAGCCAATTTTTTTTTTAATTTAAATGCAATGTCTAGCAAAGACAAATTCATAAAGACTGAAACTTTATTGGTGGTTGCCTAGAGCTGAGGTCTAGTGAGATGGAGTGTGACTGATAATGGTTATGAAGTTTCATTTTGGGTGATAAAAATGTTAGATTGAGTGCTGGTAGACATCGTTTGTAACATATGAAAACCATAAATGATACACTTTAAAAATGTTTCATGATATATGACTTTTATTTAAAAAGTTGTTATAAAATAAAAATTTTAAATGCCAATTAATTTTTATTGAAAATGTATTGGAATATGAATTATATATTTTTATTGTACACTAAACATTATCAGTATTTAAAGCTTTAACTGTTGTAAGTCTATTTTGTAATTACTCCTTGGCAATATTTCAGGTTGGTTACACAGAGTACACATTTATACTAGAAGTTTGATTAACTGGAGCTGATATGGAGGACAATAAGACAATTTTAGTGTGACAACTTCAATAAATTAACCTATCTTATATGAACATATTTCTATAAAAGAATTGCTATCATATTAATGATAAAAATAGCTGCAAATTAACAAGCAACAAACAACCCCATGTAAAAATAGGCAAAATACATGAACAGGCACTTCTTGAAAGAGACATGCACACAGCTAAAAAGCAACAAGAACAAAACGCTAATCATCACTAATAATCAGAGAAATGCAAATCAAAACCATAACTAAAGACTATCTCACTCCAGTCAGAAAGGCTATTATTCAAACTTCCCACATAACAGATGCTGGCAAGGTTGAGGAGAAAATGGAAAGTTTATACACTTTTGATTATAATGTTAAACTAGTTCAGCCACTGTGAAAAGCAGTTTGGAAATTTCTGAAAGAACTTAAACAGGCTATCATTTGACCCAGCAATTCTATTACTGGATATATACCCAAAAGAAAATAGATTAATGTATCAAGAAGACATATGCACTGCTATATTTACTGCTGTGGTATTCACAATAGCAAAGGCATATAATCAACCTAGGTGCCCATCAATGGTAAATTGGATAAAGACAGCAGGGTACCTATACATCATGGAATACTTTGTTATGTAGCCATGAAAAATAATGGAACCATTTCCTTTGCAGCAACATGGAATGAACTGTGTAGGCCATGATCCTAAATGAAGTAATGCAGGAAGAGAAAACCAAATATCACAAATTCTGACGTACAAGAGGGAGCTAAACCTTGAGCACACATGGACATAAATATGAGAAAAATAGACACTACAGACTACTAAAGGTGTGAGGTAGTGAGGAGGATGTGGGTTGTAAAACTACTTATTGAGTGCTGTGCTCACTATCTGGGTACAATTTACTCATGCAACAAATCTGCATGTGTATCTTTTATATCTAAAATAAAAGTTGAAGTTGAAAACAAATAGCTTACAGCAAGGTTACCAAACTGAAAAATCAATGTCAACATCTGTAGGTTGTTTAGCCAGTCCTGCATTATTAGTACTAAAATAATTATACATTAAACTATTTTATTTCTACCTTCTAAATTAATTTTAAAATTCATATTTCATAAAGATAGTGCTGTAGGATAAATGTTAATGCTAAAACAAATTAAAGATTATATAAGAAGGTTCTGTGATAAGCCTTCATAAACTAATGTTTGGAAACAAAAGCTGGATTACTTATACATTTTAAAATAACTTCCCATTATATTTATTTAATACGCACATTTCAAAGACGTGACAATAATCAGGTGAGCTTTGACATAATAATACACTTGTAAAAAATCAGATATCATTCTGAATAAGACTAAGCATTATCTGTAAAGAATATATTTCTCTTTATTCACTCATGCATTCTATCAATGTAAACAGTAAACAAGACAGATTAATTACTTTCATTTATAGTTTATAGTTTCATATGGATAGACAATGATGCATCTGATTAGGATAGCCTAGGTTGATTCTATACTATTTTTTCTTTTTTTTTTCTTGATACATAGTCATTATACATATTTTTGTGGTACATGTGATATTTTGATATACATACAATGTGTAATGATCAAATCAGTGTAGAAGGGATATTCATCACCTCAGATATTTATCATTTATTTGTGTTGGGAGTCTCCTAAATTTTCTCTTGTAGCTATTTGGAAAAACAATCTCCCTACTCTACTGTTGAACATTAGAACTTACTCCTTCAATCTAACTGTATTTTGTATCCATTAATCAAACCTCTCTTCATTACTCCCTCTCTTCTACTCTTCCCAGCCTCTGGTAACCACAATTCAGTCTCTATCTCCATGAAGTCATTTTTTTTTTTTTTTTAGCTCCTGCATATGAGTGAGAACACGAAATATTAGTGTTTCTGTGCCTTTTTTCACCTACTATAATGTCTTCCAGTTCATTGCATATTGCTGCAAATGCCAGGGTTTCCTTTTGTTATGGCGGAATAATACTCCATTATGTATATATACCACATTTTCTTTATGTATTTATTCATTAATGGAGACTTAGGCTGATTCCATATCTTGACTATTAGGAACAGTGCTGCAATAAAAGCAAGAAAGAACAGAAGAGAGGACCTGACATTTTCAGATTGAGCAGTGTTAGGCAAGCTCTACCTCATAACATGCAGGGAATGGCTTCAAATACTTAATGTAAATAAATTAATGATACTAACACTTATAATAAATAAACAAATTAAGGAGAAAAGTACCTACTACTCTATTAAATAACTTTAATATGATAAAGAGAACAACTTATGTTTTAACAAGTCACTGTAATTGCTGTTAAATAAATGATTTTAAGCCACAACAAATGAAAGAAGAGAGATCAGGTGCTCAATCATTTTAATAAAAGTGATACAAGGGCGGGTATGGTGGCTCATGCCTGTAATCTCAGCCTTTTGGGAGGCCGAGGTGGATGAATCACCTGAGGTGAGGAGTTTGAGACCAGCCTGGCCAACATGATGAAACCTCCTCTCTACAGAAATAGAAAAATTATCTGGGCTTGGTGTTGGGGGCCTGTAATTCTAGCTCCTCTGGAGTCTGAGGCAAGAGAATTGCTTGAACCAGGGAAGCGGAGGTTGCAGTGAACCACGATTGCGCCATTGCACTGCAGCCTGGGCAACAAGAGAGAAACTCCGTCTCAAAAATAAATAAATAAATAATAAATAAATAAAAGGTTGTGATATGAGGAAAAGAAAAACAAAGACATATAAAGGTAAACTTTTCAGTAATTTAGTAGATTGTCAAATTTTGAAAATACACATTTTAGAAAATTAGTGAAAAATTTTATACAGTTGTGTCAAATAGCAGTTTAAATGGCAAGTAATTATCGGATATCTATGTCACCATAAGGGAAGGCGTTTAGAAAAAATAGATTGATATAATTTGTAAGAATTTTTATATCCAGTGCTTTATAGAATGTTTTCCTTTTATTATGCCAATTTCAAGGATAAAAATGAATCCTTTCAATTTTATTGCAGAAATAATTCTAGAATAAACAAAAACGGATTATAAATTACCTACCAGAATTGATTCCAACAATCTGTCAGTTAACTTTAGCAAAGTACTGTAATTCTTATTATCTTCATTTGAAGGATAATTTTTAACATCTCTCATATCTTACTATTAAGTACTTCACTACTTACTTTTTATCCTAATCTCTCTTGGAGATCATTTATAATGTATGTTCTTCATGTTGATGAATATTTAAAATCAAGCATCTGCGATTGGTAAACGTGGCAAAGCAGAAAATCTGAAATATATAAGAAGTTTTTTTACTAATAGTTTACTTTTTGCTGACACAATGGACCAAATTTACACACAGTTTGATTAGATTATGTGACATTTAAACAGCATACAATAATACACAGTGCCAATTCGTAAGGTAAATAGCATGGGGATTACTGTAGAATTGAGTCAATATCAAATATTAGCAATTAAAATTGCTAGTGCCTTGGAAAAAAAAATGCATAATTTCAAGGGGTCTAATTTTTTGTGTTTCCTTTTCATTTAAATCTGCCCCCAATTGGTTTACTTGTGTCTTCAAAAACGTATGCATAAAAATATCCATACTTTCTGTGTTATATAGAATATTTTTAAATATAATTGTCTACACAGATAGTCTATGTTTATGTAATAAAATTATGTATCCATATTCATTCTATAAGGAGATAGTGGCAATGGATATTTAAAAACTCATATTGTTTTGGTTATTACTCATCCTCTCATTTCTGATTACTTGAAAACCTAAGTCAAATAAACATGTTTTTACAAAATCTAACTTTGAATATTTTCTATAACCTCTCTAAATATTTTTAAAAATTAATTTCATTCAGTAACACGTTAGTTCAGTGACAGAAAGAGTAATGTTTATTTGCATCCTACATATTAGAAAAACACAATTTTTGAACCAAATTATGTGACTATTATATAAACCTACTCCAATAGGAATGAAAATATCAAAAGTATTTGATTCCTATGAATAATAATGAAGTATATATGTAATATATAAAATTATCACTATTATTTAAGTTTACTAATATTTATATTTGCATTCCAAATGTATATATTCATATATGTGTATTTTAATAGCAACAATCAATGGTTTCACCTATGCATACGCATTTTTAGAAAAGTGATTATTATGCAAATCCCTCTACATTAATCACATCTACAAATAAAAATTTACAGATCTCATCTTAAATTAGCACAGGTCATATTTTTATGTTAGTCATGAATTTTAATCACACTTTGTTGAGGAGGACAACTGCAATTTAAACCCTTTGAAAGCTGCAAACATAACACAACTTTTAAAATTGGACCAAAAAAAAATTACAAAATTTCAAAATCAATCTGTTTCATGCCACATAACTCATTCAAGTAGTTGAAAGAAAGGATGGTCTCTATGAAATGCTGCCGATATTTTAAATATCATTTCTAAGTTGCAAAATGAGTGTTCTACATTTTAACATTATTCATAAGATTTGTCTATAGAAAATCAAACTGAAAGAGTATATCAATAAATTTCATTTTGTTTTTTAAACACAAAAGGGCTAGCAAAACGAGCCCAACTGTCTTCCTAAAAAGTAATGAAGCTATGGCCAAAGAGATCATTTCAGTTTGTCTTTGTCACGGCTTCATTATTTATGAGAAAGTGAAAAATGTGCAAACTTTACAAGGTTTCTTCTATGTGTCAAACACCATTAGACATTTTATATATAGTTTTTAACACTTTTTTTCAAAGTACACAATACACACAAAGAAGTACAATGTTTGTAGAGCTTGGTTAATTTTTAAAAAGTGAGCATACTTGTGATTAATTTTTTAAAATCCCTCAGTCAAGAAGCAGAATCTGACCCCAAACATAACCCTAAGCCTAACTCGAATTCAGAATTGTCCATTGTGCCATCTTTCAGTCATGGCATCCCAAGGGGTAAACTTCTTGCACCATAGATATTACTGTTTTAAAAATTTATATAAAATGGATTATACCTTATATGTCCCACATAATTCAGTAAAATTGTAGCTAGTTCATTTTTTATGTAATATTTCCTTAGTGAATATAACATGATTTATTTATTCATTCTGTTGTTCGTGAGCATTTGTTTAATTTCTAATTTATGACTATCATGAATAGTACTAATGTTAGTATTCTTATACATATTTTATTGTAAATATACATGCATTTCTGATAACTATATACCTAGGAGTTTAACTGTGGAGTTCTAAGGTGTGCATACATTAAGCTTTAGCGCATGCTACCAAACTACTTTCAAAGTTGCTTTTCGTTACATTCTCAGGAGTAGAGTACAAAAGTTTAATATACATGTGTGTATATAATATTCTATTGCATAAAATATGCAATTTCAAAATACTACATATATACATACACACACATGTTTTTGGTTAGCAGCTCTATGAGGTAAGTGATTTTATCATCACTACATGCAAATACAAAATTAGCTCTAGAAAGTTTTTACGTAGCTCTTTCAGGTCATATGACTAGTAACACACTGAAAATCACAGCGAAAAACTTTCCAGTAATGAGGCTGTATTTTCATATTTCAGGAATAATGGCTCAATATTTTAGCATCAGTTTCCAATTCTGAAAGGCCTTCTTAACTCCTCTGCTGATGAGGAGTTTGCAGAGTTTTAAAGAGTTCAGCTTATGACAACACTAATTTCTTGTAAGATTGCCCTAATAGAGATTGTCATAAAACCTTCCAGCATGTTATGGACCACACAATTCAAAATATGCCCTGGCAATAAATTTTTTAAAAAAACTTTAAGTCAAATACTTTAAGAAGTTTGTCTCATTATATGAAAATATCCTTAATAGAATTATGTAAATTTAAATTAAAGAGCAATAACTTAGCATTTATCTTTTGTTTCTAATTGAAACCATACATCTCCACTGTGTAAAAGAAAACTCTTCTTAATGGAGCTCTATCTAATAGATATAAAATTAATGATGAAATTAGAAAACTTTCATTGTGAAATTTTTATGTAATTATAGAAGTAAGAGTCATCACAAATGCTAAATCCATTAAGTGAAGGAAAATTTAAAAACGGACAATTTTTAGATGCTAAAACATCACTGTACAGATTGCTAGCAAATTCAGGTGATGGGGCTGGTGAAAGTACATTTACAAAGGCAGTTACTGTCTTAACCAGCTGATAAATTCTGGCACCAATAAGTGGGAACTGGTCATTTTATGTGTATCCTGTTATGATATAATATGTAGAATACAGTATTTTACCTATGTGGATTTCACCAGGGATGTTTAACTTAAATTTAGTTACATTTTTTAGAAACAGTCGGATAAATCCAGGTGTAGAAAAATCTATAGAAAACTAGCCTGATCCCTTCAATGAGGCAAGTAATTCAAACACGTAATTATTTTTTTAAATGGTGAGCCTGTTAGGTTAAACAGCTTAACAGCAAAATGGAATGTGTGAAACGTCTGTATTTAAAGATGAGAGTAGGAAAAGAAATGAGCACAGAGAGAAAAATGTATACAGTAAATCGATTAAGTTCTTGCTGCTCACACTAGTTTTACTAAATTCATAACTTGCTCCTATCTCCAACAAAGCACCAAAGGGAGTAATGAAAATTAAATTCCTAATGTCTGCCAATTTCATGGGAATAGAGGTCATTGGACATAAGCTTTACACAAGCTTTACAATTATGCCAAATCTCTTTGAATTTTTGCCTTTAGCAAAAAAATTATATTTTGTGCTCTTGTATGCTGTGTAGCCCGTAATTTTACTTTGATTGGCATTACCATTGTTAAGTTAAATGTTAGGTTCAACATTAAAAACATTAAACCCAACATTAAAAATGTTAGAACTTTGGTGTACTGTAAATATATATATTGCATATAATAACTTTATAAAGATAATATTAAAGGTAAAGTAATTTCATTATTATTTCTCATGATTTATTAAATTCATGCTTTAGTCTTAAGCATACACACAAATATTTGTATTTAATATACATTGATATTCATATATACTCACATTTATATTTGATATATAAATACTCATATATATTTATATTTATATATATTCTCAAGTTCTAATTTATTGATTCTTGTTTCTATATCATGCTTGACCTTAGAATCTAATCTTCATGCATGGGTTCAATTATATGTTCCAGTAATGTCCCACATTCATTCTTAAGTATGATCCGGTATGTAGAGTTTAGCAATTTTGCTGATTCATGGCTATATTTGGGATAGTAAGTTATCCTGTAGAAGGAAATATATTTAGAGATTCAACAGTCATGCAAAAATAATATCCAGTCTCACCACTTACTATTTACTATACAGCTGCTAGATGTGACTTACGGTCACCTGAATCTTTACGACATTATTAATTATGCTAATTTTGTGTAATCCTAGAGATTACAAAGTTTATTACTTAAGGAGAACATGGAGGTTACTGAAAATTGACTATCTCTATCTCGCTTCTCTTGATGGCCCAAAGTTGTATCTCTGCTTGCTGTTATTTCCTTTCCTATGATTACCAACATGGCTGATACCTCTTCCCTGTGTATATAATTTTATATTTTCTGCTTTATTAGATACCATTCAAATACTCTTCTCCATATAAATTGAATTTTCATTTTTTTCCACTGCTTCCTTTCTTTCAGCCTAAATAGAATAATAAAGTTTCTATCAGTCCTACTGTAGTACAGATAACTTCATTTTTATCACATATTTACTTATATATGTGTTCCTCCAACTAGCATGTGTGTTATTGAGTGCTAGAAAATTTGTATTATTTGCTTATTTCACTCATATGTTTTAAAATAATGTCTCCCAGTAAATTGCACTCTTGAGTAAAAAGCATATATTATTATTTTCTTCCCTCTTTTTGTACTTATTGGCCCAACACTTGAAACGTATTAGGTACACATATATGCATTTATGTAAAAAAGTATAGATGTCAATATTTACATGTTCAAATATATGTATGGGACTTATATGTGTGTGCATGCATATATTCTACATATGTGTGTGTTCAAAAACATATCTGACATTTAGAGAAAATGTCCCTAATTCCAATTTTTAAATTAAACATTTTATTTTTATAAAGAGAAGCATACAAAACTCCTATAGTTTGGAAAAGGCAGCCTATTACAAACTGTATTCATCTATCATTAAATATTATCCTGCTTTAACTTCATCTGGGCACTACACTGCAGACTCTGCTTCTGCTATGGCACTATCGAATTGTAGGTGCATATACACCAACTATCCCGTTTAACTCTTAGATTATTAGATGACAATACCCAGTTTTCCTTGTGGTCATCATTCACAAGTAACTGCGTCACACCCTCTCATTTCTCAGAGATTTCAGTCACATGGGAAATATTACTCTCTCCACCATTTTCATCGTAGTGCTTATTTACTTCAGAATACACGAAATCATCCTTTATGCCTTCTCATTCAATGTCCCTTTCAATCTCCTGTTAACCCTTTACACCTCTGACATCAAAACTAGACTTTTTCATTGTTAATACCTGCAATCTCTTCTTAATCGCAAGTATAGCAGCCTCCCACCACTACTTTCTTTCACCAGCTCATCTCCTTTGACATTGCTAATCCAACAATCAAAGCAATATTGACTTTATTGTTAGAATATTTACACTCATATATTTTGGGAAGTAAATTCTGTGTTTATATGCTCCCACTTATCTTCTACTATTGTGAATAAACTGTTTTTGCTCTTTTTCAAAGCTACTCCTCCCTTTTGCACTAGATACCATTATCATTGTCCTACTCTATAAAGTAAAGGATTTCAACCCACTCTCTGTAGCATCTGTAAATTTCCTTCTCTACTCAATATATGCATAAGCATATCAATGAACTATAATTTTTTTCAACATTAGGAAAAAGAAAAAATGTTATGATAGTTTACCCTCAAAATATCAAGCTATTTTATGCTCTACTTTAGAATAAATTTCTTTTAAGCAATAATTATTCATTCTGATTTTAAATCTCTGCTTTCATTCCTGAGTGTGCTTTCTTCAGGCTTTCATACCGAGTTCCTAAAATAAATCAATCTGTTATAGTCAGCTATGAGTGTCATATTGTTAAAGCTAAGGTTTGATTTTCAGTTCTCAGCTTATTTGATCATTCTGTCTTAGAATTTCTTTAACATGGTTTCCAGAATATCACACACTGGTGGTTTTCCAGTCTCCTTTCTGGTCACTTCTGCTTTGCTTATTTCTACTCTTCTCGATTACATCTAAATGTTGGGGGACTAGGAATCAGTGGAGATCTATCAATGCTATTATTCTTAGATCTAATTCATTACTTTCATAGATGTATAGTATGTGAAAGTGTAATGTTACACTTACTAAACCGTTCCTATATTGTTGATCAAATATTACATTTCCTAGTGTCTAACACTGCAAATAATGTAATAATAAACAATTACTTGTATGCTTCTATTTGTAATGTTTCATGATTTTTCAAGCTTAAATATCAAAAAAAAGATTTCACTCTTTAACAGAAGTAACTTTTTTTACTTACACTATCAATTAAATGATACAGGATATTTACTGATTTCCCCACTTACTAGTCAACACTCCATCATTAAATTTACTTTCTCGATGTAATATCATCAAGGTTTATCAGGTTATCACAAATGGCAAGATTTTCTTCTTTGTTATGGCTGAGTCATGTTCTATTGTGTATATATAATATGTTTACTTTATTCATAAATTGATTCTCTATCTTGGCATTTGTAAATAATGTTGCAATGAGCATGAGAGTACAAATATATATTTGATGTACTGATTTTATTTCCTTTGGGTACATAGTCAGTAATAGGCTTGCTGCATCTTATAGTAATTCTATTTTGTTTTCAAGGAAGCTCCATATTACTTTCTATAATGGTTATACTAATTTCTATCACCACCAACCTGTGCAAGAGCCTCCTTTACTTCACATCCTTGCCAAAACTTACCTCTGGCTTATTTGTAATAGTCATTCTAACAACTGTGAGGTAATTCTAACAACTGTTAATATAATTGAGAGAGGAGGTAGTTAGACGCCAGTTAGGCAGATAAGAAGGGTCTTGGGAGTGGAAAAATACCCATGGGAACACACCTGCACTGCCCCTGTCACTAACAGGAAGAAATTGGTTAAAAATTTTTCCTTGTGTCAAGATTTGCTCAGAAGGGGTGGTCCCAGCTTAGGCGCAGGTACAATAAATCAACCTAAATGTTCTTCACTTGACCCAACTCATTAAAATATTATTCATATGACATGAACATTGTGATTGCTAGCCCCACCTACAATGAGTTTCACTTAGGCACTCATTGATATTAACCAAGATGAAGTCACTCTAGCCAACCCCAGGCATGCGCCGATGCAACACTTTTAGGAGAAAACTTTACCCCTTCCATTCTGGGCAGAATCAACAGAAGACTTGCTTCTGCTTGCCACATAACAGACCCAGAATTTAACCCCATCTCTGGCAGCTTGCATTCAGGTCCTCTCTCTTTTCTGAAAGATTTCCTATTTCTTAAGTAATTCTACTCTACTCATTCTCTGGTGCCTGTGTGCCTTATTCTTCTTGGTCATGACACAAGAACTCAGATGTAGCTGAACTAAGGACTGAGGTGACTGCAACATTTTGGGATCTCATCTGGGATCATTGGAAGGGTGAGTGGGAGCAGACTTCTAATTCTTTACTTTCATTCCCGAGGATTCTTGTCCTTAGATTTTTTTTTTTTTCAAATCAAATAAAATGCTGGGCCTCTATCGGCAGTTTTAGAGCAAATAGCACATCTGCCAGACTTAAGACTCAGAGGACAGGCTTGCTAGAGAGGACTTTGTCAATCCGCCATTGCCCTCGGGTGTTGAGAATGTTGACTCTATTCCAATCCAGTTTCTCTTTATGGAGGTCTAGCCATCCCGTGGAACTGGAAGGAGGTCCTGTGGCAACTGAGGGTATCTGGATGAGGCTACAACACAGTCTTACCCAAACACCCCTAGACTAACTTCAGTTTCCAACAGCCCATTACGGTGTCAGCACGAGGACTTCCAGGATTTTTGTTATCATATTTTCTTTCTTCCTTTCTTTTTAATATTGTAGCTTTTATGGCTTCTAGTTCTTCTTTGCATGCAAGATTGCAGGTACTTTTGCAGCCTGGAGATATAATTTTGTTGGGTAAAATCAGCAGGTGCCTTAGCAAACAGAAATGCAGCTCAAAGATATTTTGTGTGTGTGTGTGTGTGATTTCCTTGAGACAGGGGGATTTCAAGGTTTCAGTCTAAGGGTTTCTTTTTCTACCTATGATGTCTACAAATGCACAATATAGAGAGATATTTCACCTCAAATAGATACCCTCCTCTCCATTCGGCCTGTTTCTTTCTCCCATGTGAGAAATCAGCACAGTCTAATGAATTTAAGCAGCTGCTCTGTGAAACAAATTAATTTTCTTCTTCTGGGAGGCATATTGTGGGACAGTCTATCAAGTCCCAAACCTCTCTTTCCAAACTCTGCATTAAAAGTATGGCCGGGCACAGTGGGTCACGCCTATAATCCCAGCTCTTTGGAAGGCTGAGGCAGGCGGATCGCTGGAGGCCAGGAGTTTGAGACCAGCCTGATCAACGTGGAGAAACCCCATCTCTACTAAAATTACAAAAATTAATTGGACTTGGTGGTGCATGCCTGTAATCCCAGCTATTTGGGAGGCTGAGGCAGGAGAATCATTCTAACCCGGGAAGCAGAGGTTGCGGTAAACCAAGATCACACCATTGCCCTCCAGCCAGGGCAACAAGAGTGAAACTCTGTCTCAAAAAATAATAATAATAATAATAATAAAAAGTATTTGGAGACAAAGTTACAGCTTTACATTTCCATCTGATTAAGCCACCTGATGGGATGAGATCTCTTTCCTTGGGGAGCCCTATCAGTCCTCTGCCCGAAACCCTTAGTTTTCCAATTACACACCTTCCTCTGGCCACTCAGCAGAGGCCAAGTCCCTTGTCCCGTTTGAAAAAAAAAAAGAAAAGAAAATACTTTATGATAGGGAGGGAGAAGAAAGCCTAGCCACACAGATGTTTGCTTCTATGTTGTCTCCACAGAAGGAAAGGGACTAGCCTGTAGTGTAGGTCCTTTAGAAACATGTTTGTCTCCAGGTGCAATGACACTTAAACAAAAAGCAGGAACTATATTTGGAGATGAATCATTCCCATTTTCTGGCATGTCTTATTTTAGCCCAATCTATGACCTACATAATGAAGAAAGAATTTAGGGACTGACTTAGAAGGTCCCCTCCGTTGAGGCTTTTGGCCCAAATTCAGCTATTCGGGATCTCTTCGGGGGCCCAAGATGGAAATCTAGAAAGGCAACTAGACTAGGATGGCAAAGAATCCAAAGCGAAGGATTAGGACAGGTAAGCATGATTGCTCAATCCATGGATGAAAGTAATGCTTCCATCCACTGGTGGCACCTATGAAGGTCGCTGGCACCCAGAGGATTCAGAGAGGGTCTGGGCAGAAAAAAAAAAGTGTTTGTTGTTGTTGTTGCTATTGTTTTGTTTGTTTGTTTTTTCTCTCTCTCCATCCAGGGTCACACTGGAAGGGAGATGGAAAGTAAGAGATGCCTTTTCTCCCCACTGTATCTAGATGGGTATCAAACCATCTTCAGGCTGCACTCCCCTCGAGTGCATCTTGAAACACTGGAACTGCTTTGACCTTCAGAATCTGAAGAAAAAATGTCTTATATCCTTTTGTACATGGGCATGGCCGGCTTGTCAACTGCATGACAAACAAGCTTGGCCACTGGAGGGATATATTAATTTTAATACCATCCTGCAGCTGGGCCTTTTCTGTAGACACAAGGACAAACGGTCTGAGATCCCACAGGCACAAGCCTTCTTTGCTTTGCCTTCTTTGCTTTTCCATGATAACCCAGCTTTCTGTCAATGCTGTAGAATTCACCCAGCCCTCTTAACAGTTATATAGGCAGGAGCTATGGAGGATGGTCTTAATGTACTGGGAAAACAACTCCTGCAATGCCTCCAGAAGCCACATCAGCTTCTTTAGGTAGTTTCCCCAGTCTACCCTGCCCACCTTATCCAGGACCTCCAAGATTCCCTCAAACATGCTAATTATAGGAACTCTCACTGTAGCAGGCCCCAGCTTTACTCATGCCCTTACAAGACATGGCTTGTGAATATGGTCCCATTAAGGTACAGTCTTTTTCTTTACAGGACTTAAGACAAATTAAGACTAGAAACCAGATGAAAATCCCTCAGCCTTTTTGGAAAGGCTGAGAGCTTTAGTAAAACACACCTTCCTGTCTCATGATTTCATTGAAGGACAACAAATCTTGAAAGACAAGTTTCTTATGCACAGAAGCCCCTGATATCAGGAGGAAGCTACAGTAACAGGCCATAAGACCAGATAACAACCTTGGAAAACCTCCTGAAAGTGGCCACCTAAGTCTTTTACAAGAGGGACCATTAGAAGGCCAAGGAAAAAGAGAAATCACAAAAAAGATAGAGGCTCTAGTGGCCACTCTGTAAGCCTATAAAACCCAGGATTTCAGAGGTACACCTGTTAATTACTACAAGTGTGGTAAGCCAGGGCATTTTAAGAAGGATAGCCCAGGCAGCAAAAGGAAGCCACCTCGACCCTGTCCAACCTGTGGTGGGGACCACCGGAAGACAGACTGTCTCTGGGGGCTTAGGTCACTGAGTCCAGAGCCAGTCTCATGAATGGTCCAGCAGACTGACCAGTCCCAGGGCTTGACTCTTTGGCTCCAATGTTTCACACTGCCATTACCATCCAGGAGCCCCAAGTGATTCTGGAGTTTGAAAGGAGGAAGGTAGACTCCTTTCTGGAAACCAGAGCCAGTCTTTCTCTTCTGCTCTCCAATCTGGGACATCCCTTCTCCCTTAGCACAACCATTATGGGCATCTCAGGAGAGCCTTTAACCCAATATTTTTCTCAAGCCCCAAGTTGTAGTTGGGGAGACCTTTTGTTTACTCATGCCTTTTTAATCATGCCTGAAAGCCCAACTCCTTTGTTAGGTACAGATACTTTAGTTCTTATGGGAACCACCATCCTTATAGCTCTAGGAAACACTCTCTCTCCCGCTGTTTGCAGACTGATATTAATCTGGGAGTTTGGGCAACTCACACAAAAAATTGATCACAGCCTGACCAACATGGTAAAACCTTGTCTCTACAAAAAATTAAAAAAAAAAAAAAAAAGCCAGGGGTGGTGGCACGGGACTGTAATCCCAGCTTCTCAGGAGGCTGAGGCAGGAGAATCGCTTGAACCCAGGAGGTAGAGGTTGCAGTGAGCCTAAATCATTCCACTGCACTCCAGCCTGGGTGACAGAGCAAGACTTTGTCAAAAAAAAAAAAAAAAATTGATCAATCTACAACCACCACATCAGTTCAGATCTACCTTAAGGATTCTACCTCCTTTCATAACTAAATATCCCATAAAACCAGAAGCTAGGAAAGGGCTGATAGCCATCATTGATATCCTAAGTATGTAGGACCTCCTCAAACCCTCCAATGGCCCCTTGAACATCCTGACATTGGGGTTACAGGAACCGAACAGGGCATGGGAACTAGTCCAAGACCTCTGCTCCATTAATGAGGCTGTGGTTCCAATTCATCTTGTGGTTCCAAAACCTATAGTTTGCTAACTCAAATACCTGAGGAAACTAAATGGTTCACAGCCCTGGACTTGAAGGATGCATTTTTCCAAATACCATTACATCCTGACTCCCAATACCTGTTTACATTTGAGGATGCCTCCCACCAAACCATTCAGTTAACCTGGGTGGTGCTGCCGCAGAGATTCTGAGACAGCTCCTACTTCCTTGGGCAGGTGTTGTTAAAAGATCTCTGAGTTTTTTCATCCTCAGGTTAGCGTTTTACAATATGTAGATGACATTCTCCTCTGTGCTCCAACCAAGGAACCCTCTCAGGAGGGCACTAAAATTTCTAGCTGACAGTGGATACAAGGTTTCAAAATATAAGGCTCAGTTCTGTCAAATTTCACTGAAGTACCTTGGTCTAGTCTTCTCAGAAGGTGTCAGAGCACTCAGCAAAGAAAGTATTAAGCCCATCTCTTCTTTTCTCCACCCCCAACCCTCAAGCAGCTGAAGGGGTTCTTGAACATTACAGGATTTTGCAAATGATAGATACCTGGGTATGGTGAGATGGCTTACCACATATATCACCTCATAAAGGAGACTCAGGCAGCTAAGACTCACTCCATATTTTGGGGGATCAGAGGTTAAAAAGACTTTTAAGCAATCAAAGCAAGGCTTGCTTCAGGCACCAGACCTTAGTCTTCCCTTAGAAAAGACATTCAACCTTTATGTATCAGAAAGGAAGGGAACTGCCCTGAGAGCTCTAACCCAGGCCCAAGGTCCAGCCAAGCAACATGTAGGCTACCTAAGCAAGGGGCTTGATTGATTTGGTGGTTAAAGCATGGCCGTCCTGTCTCTGGGAAGTTGCAGCAGTAGCCTTGCTGGTGCCGGAGGCTGCTATGTTAACCACAGGGAATAATTTAACAGTTTAGATTCCCCATAGTGTGGAAGGACTGCTGTTCTCTAAAGGGAATTTCTGGCTAACAGACAACCACCTCCTCAAATTTGAGGCTCTGCTGTTAGAGGGATGTACAGTCTAGTTAAGAACCTGTTCCTGTGTAAGCCCAGTCACCTACCTCCCAGAAGAACCTGGAGAGCCTGAGCATGACTATGAAAAGATAGTGGTATAAATCTATGTGGCCAGGAAGAAGCTAGAAGAAACTCCCTTAGAAAACCTAGAATGGATTCTATTTATGGACAAAAGTTATTTTGTAGCACAAAGAATCCATAAAACAGGATATGCAGTAGTCACCATGAATGACATTATTGAGAGTGTGCTTCTCTCCCCAGGCACAAGTGCTCAACTAGCTGAGCTCTTTACTCTCAGAAGGATGCTTGAATTAAGTAAAGGGAAAGCAATTAATATTTATACTAATCCTACGTATGCTGTACTATTCCTCTGTACCCGTGTCAATATCTGGAAAGAAAGATATTTCCTCACAGCTAATGGGTCTCCCATTCAATACCATCAGGAAATTGACAAAGTATTGTCTTCAGTTTTCCTTCTATGGGAAGTAGCACTTACACACTGTAAAGGCCACCAAAAGGGGATAGATGAAATAGCCATGGGAAATAGATTGGAAGACCAAATATTTAAGTCAGAAGCAAAAAAGGCCCAGAGTTTCAATACACTTGAGGTCCCTTGAATTGGGGGGGGGATTCCATAAGAGAAATAAAACCTAAGTATTCTCCTTCAGAGAGAGACTGGGCCACTTTTTAAGGATACATTTTTCAGCGTTTGGGATGGCTACAATTGGAGGACACCAAACTTCATTTGCCAGACACCAGCCAATGGACAGCTCTTAAAAATCTTTCACCAATCCTTTTACCTAGTAAATGATAGAACTTTTCAATAGTCCCAAAGGCTGTTAGCAGAAAAATGAAGGGTATGTGCACTTCTTGTTGCTTCTATGTTAACTCTTCAGGAGAGGTTGAATTTAGGGCTGTCTACTTTATACAGCTACATGGTTCAGATATGCTAAGAACTATATGGCTGGAGAAATATGGAATACCATTAAAGGATATCTTCTGTCAATGGCATGGTTTCTCCTCTTGTTAGTATTTTCTTCTAGTCTTACAAATTTTTGTTTTCTGTGGTTTTGTCTGGGTTAATTTTTATGTCCTGGTCTTTAGTTTCATCTGAAATTTTTATTTTATTTATCAAAAAAAGAGTTCTAATTTATGAATATTTTCCTACTAATTTTGGATGACACCATTATTATTTTTCAAATTTAAATACATAAATAGGATTGTTTCATAATTCCCTTTCCAGTTTCTATAATATGGTAGTCTATTTCAGCATGAGTAGATAACTTTTTAAATTGACTACACACTTTGAAATATTTTATTATTTAATTATCATAATGTGGAGTGAAAATATTTTGAAATGTTAACCATTCTTGAATATTTAAACAAATCATCTTAGGTAATGTATAAATTTAATGTATAATTGGATTTCATTTTATATTATTCAGTATTTTTGTATTTATTTATATGTGCTAAATTACCTTATAAATTACTTTTATTGAATTTTATTTGGCATGTTATCATGGTAATTTTTATTTTTAAGATTATTTGTAATTTCTTACCTTCAATTAAATGAAGTAATTTGTATAAAATTAAATCTTCTAGGGAACATTTTATCTATACAGAAGTGCAATTAACTATCTGTTATAGCACATCAGAAGTATATAGTATACTTTCAATATTTGAAGGAATAAGAATGAAATAAAGGTTGTTGGGGCTCTGGACCATTTTTTTCAGTTCACATAACATGGCTGTACTGTGGGCACAATTAATATTATACAAAATGTTTTGAAAAATACCTACTCATGTGAAAATATTTTGTATTAATTTGTGATGCCATGAGCAAATATGAGAAAACCAAAGCATATGACAATAAAATCATAGGGCATATTTCAAATAAAGGTAATTTATGGAAAAATGTGAGAAGCATTTGTATAAATGTTTATGCAAAAAATAATTAGCAACTTATGAATTTATAAAAATTATAAAATTACTGAGACTAATAACTGTCTTAGGAAAAAGCATGTACTATTTCTGATTCTGATTTATTATATTTTCACTTTGTTTTATTTCTCATCACCAAACCTTGGTAGAGGTTTTTCATCATGGTAATTCTGATAGACAACCAACAGTATAAAGCAATGCAAGAAGGAATGAGAGGATCAGAATGCATCAAAATGAGTGCCTTTTCTCATATAATTTAGTACTATATGAACAATTATGGTTGATTCTATGTCACTTCTGGTACAAAATATTCAAATTTTGTAATAAATTAAAGTTTTTCTTAATTAGTATAACTGAAAATAAGTTCCACAAAAGTCATTCATAGAAATGTTAATTACAATTTTATTTATGTCTTACTAATTTAATTAAAATTATTTTTTCCAGATTTTGCTTACAAATTCATTAACATGGAAATACGTAAATGAATTAATTAACAGATATATTTATCTTAAAGAAAACTAAGAGATGTGGCAGATAAAACACCACAGTTATAGTACACACACCAAAAAGCAAAAATGTACAATATATTTAAGTTAATCATACAAATTAATGTAAGCTTACATATTTTGGAACTGAAATAAATATTTCCTGTAAAAACTTAAATTTAAGTTACAACTTGTGGTTTAAATACTATAATTCTTTGGAGAACTAATTATTAATAGCAAAAATTAAATTATTTTAATAATTTTTCATACAATGTTGAAAAGTTTGGAGGAAAGTGTTTAGATGTACACAATAGTTTAGTGACTATTTTATAAAAATAAATAGAAATGTAATACCAGCTTAGTTTCTTTAAGGACTATATTTATTGAAATTGAGAGCAGGAAAGTAGCACAGCTGTCAAAACCTGAACACTTGATTTAAAACATGAGAGAAATAAAATTCATAGGGGTTAGTTAGTCTCAAACACAAACCTATAATTCAGAATTTCCTTATTTCTTAGCCAAGTTCTCATTCTCTGAGTAGCTTCTAGAAGTAGAAAATGACAATAATCTAAAAAAGTAGGCTGTCTGTGTCATTCTCATGTTTACATAATTTATTAAATCTAAATTTATAAAAATAGAATATTTCTAAATAGAAATGGAATTTTAATAATTAAATTAGGAATCAATAAAAATGTTCTGAGATTATTCAATTAGATTACTATCTGTTAAGATTGCTATTGAAAGAAGCATCAATACCGGGACTTTGATAACATGGCTTTAATGACTTCTTTCATTTTTAATATTGAATGATCTTATGAAAACACAAGGTAGATATCATAATATCTCTGATTTTCTTTCTAAGATCACTTCTGTAAGCTGTAAAGTTTTTTCCTTATTTTTTCTAATTTCAAATCTACTTATTGAGTAGATTTTCGAATTTGGTACAATTGATTTACTAAAATGTTCAGAAGGACTTTTTGCAATGATATACGTTTTTATGATGAGGTGAAGATTATGTGCTTAACCGATAAAACACCAGCATCTGGAAGTATCTTAAAATGAGTGAACCTACTTTTGCCTATTAATATGCATTTATTTCTGCAGTTGATAGAGTGATAGTTTCCACTGAAACAAAAATATGAATGTTTATAAATTAAATATTAGTAAAAGATAAGTTTTTCCACTGATTTTGGAAAATATACTGACAATAGACAGTAGGTGGTAAATCCATCTCTATTTTAATTATTTATAACACACAAGTGTTCTTTTCACCTATTGTTTGAATAATGGTAAACTAAATAAGTTACAGTGAAAACAGAACAATTATAAAATTGAATACCACAGAATTTCTGTGTTTTTTTTTCTTTTTAAATTTTATGGTGTAACCCAATGGAAACTCAATAATGATATTTTCAAATATTATTCTCAAATTCATTGATAAAAATAATATATTTATTCAAGTTGTTTATTTAAAACTTATTTTTTCAGCTTTGCTCTTTTTGCTTAGGATTGCCTTGGCTATGCAGGCTCTTTTTTGGTTCCACATGAAATTTAAAGTAGTTTTTTCTAGTTCTGTGAAGAAAGTCAATGATAGCTTGATGGGGATAGCATTGAAACTTAAATTACTTTGGGTAGTATAGCCAATTTCATGATATTGATTATTCCCATCCATGAGCATGGAATGTTTTTCCATTTATTTGCATGCTCCTTTTCCTTGAGCAGTAGTTTGTAGTTCTCATTGAAGAGGTCCTTCACATCCCTTGTAAATTGCATTCATAGTTATTTATTCTGTTTTTAGCAATTCTGAATGGCAGTTCACTAATGATATGGTATGCTACCTGTCATCAAACTATACTACAAAGCTACAGTAACCAAAACAGCATGGTATCGTTACCAAAACAGATATAAAGACCAATGGAACAGACCAGAGGCCTCAGAAATAACACGTACATCTACAACCATCTGATCTTTGACAAACCTGACAAAAACAAGCAATGGGGAAAGGATTCCCTATTTAATAAATGTTGTTGGGAAAAATGGCTAGCCATATGCAGAAAACAGAACCTGGACCCCTTCCTTACATCATATACAAAAATTAATTCAAGATGGATTAAATACTTAAACACAAGACCTAAAACCATAAAAACCCTAGAAGAAAACCTAGGCAATACCATTCAGGACACGGCATAGGCAAAAATTTCATGACTAAACACCCAAAGCAATGGCAACAAAAGCCAACATTGACAAATGGAATCTAATTAAACTAAAGAGCTTCTGCAGAGCAAAAGAAACTATCATCAGAGTGAACAGGCAACCTACAGAATGGGAGACATTTTTTGCAACTTATCCATCTGACAAAGGGCTAATATCCAGAATCTACAAAGAACTTAAACAAATGTGCAAGAAAAAAAACAGGAAAAAAAAAAACAAATCAAAAAATGAGCAAAGGATATTAACAGACACTTATCAAAAGAAGACATTTACACAGACAACAAACATATGAAGAAAAGCTCATCATCACTGGTCATTAGAGAAATGCAAATAAAACCGCAAGGAGATAAAATCTCATGCAAGTTAGAATGGTGATCATTAAAAAGTCAGGAAACAACAGATGCTGGAGAGGATGTGGACAAATAGAAACACTTTTACACTATTGGTGGGAGTTTAAATTAGTTCAGCCATTGTGGAAGACAGCGTGGTGATTCCTCAAGGATCTAAAACCAGAAATACCATTTGACCCAGCAATCCCATAACTGAGTATATACCCAAAGGATTATAAATCATTATACTATAAGGACACACAGACACATATGTTTATTGTGACACTGTTCACAATAACAAAGACTTAGAACCAGTCCAAATGCCCATCAATGATAGACTGGATAAAGAAAATGTGGCACATATACACCATGGAATACTACACAGCCATAAAAAGGATGAGTTCATGTCCTTTGCAGGGACATGGTTGAAGCTGGAAACCATCATTCTTAGCAAACTAACACAAGAACAGAAATTCAAACACCGTATGTTCTCACTCATAAGTGGGAGTTGAACAACGAGAACATATAGACACAGGAAGGGAACATCACACACCAGGGTCTGTCAAGTTGTGCAGGGGTATGGGAGGGCTAGCATTAGGAGAAATATCTAATGTAGATGATAGGTTGATGGGTACAGCAAACCACCAGAGCATGTGTATACCTATGTAACAAACCTGCATGTTCTACACATGTATCCCAGAACTTAAAAGTATAATAAAAGAATTAAAAACAAAAATATTAAATATATTAAATATTATAACACATTGAGGCAAACTGGCAAAGAATACTTGCTCTGGATTCAGAAGTCCTGAATTTGCCTTTGGCTTTACCCTAAATTTGGCTGCAATTAAAGCTATGTAATGAGAAATAATCTTCTTCAAATAAGCAGACAAAACTTCATGCAGGCCATTGAAATACAGTGATTTTGGAATCTCTCCTCAGATGCTTAAGGGAAGGTATAAAATAATCAGTACTGTGTTTTAGGAGTATTATTCTAATTGTAGTGAAGCAGTGGATTGAGAAAACTTAAAAAGGAATGGGGTGTTTTTGACAAAAAATAATTCAATATTTAAATTAGAAATGACAGCTATCTAAATTAATGCAGACTGATGATGGCGAAGAAAAGAACAAATAAGAATAATATCAGATATTGTGAATATGAACAATAGCAAACATTTCCATATAATTTTACTAATGTGGATATCAAGGTCCTGGGATTTTAACTTTTCCAAGGTTATTCAGGTAATGAAAGAATGTGATTTGAAACTGGATGTTTTACCTCAATAATCCATGTACTTAATAGCCATCCCTTCACAACAATATCAACCCCACAGGGTAAGTAAAGAACAGAGAGGATTTTCCACATTTCAGGTTTAGGTAACTGAGTGTGTGTTGGTAGTATTCATTGAAATAAAAATTATATATTGAAGAACAAAATGATTTCTCAATAAATAAACAAATAATTACAAAATTGTTACCTCATGCCAGTCATGTTCTAGCGACACAGTTTTGTGTTTTTTTGTTTGTTTTTATTTCAGGACTCAGGATAAAAAACTAGTTTCCAACAAGGACAGAGCAGTTTCAAATCAGTAAAAATAAATAATTGAATAAATAAATGTAGCAGAGTCATACAATGGTTCCTACAGAATCTGGCAGATTTGGTATATGCCATTTCATTTGCCAGAGAAAGTAATATGGCCTAGATTAATATGAATAGATGGAAAGAACTATCCTCCACAGGAAGGGGCACCGGAGGGAAGTCCTATGAAGGTAGCTGTTTTTTTTTTTAAGAGTATGTTAGAACAAAAGCACTATATCCCAAATACAGGTAAAAAATTTCACCATCAGGACAGGAAATGTGAAGTGAAAAGATATTTGACAGCAATGACCTGAGTATGTTCAAGTGTTATGGTGTAAAGAAAAAAATAAATTTAGTTGATGCATATTGAGTTTGAGACTACAAGGCTCCTTTGTTGATTTACATTGAGCATTTGTTTCTAATTTTTAGAAATGACATTGAAGAATAGAGAAGAAGTAGTTTTTGAAAAAAAGAGAATTTCAGAGAAGGGTGAGCAGTAAAAAAGGATGTTAAATTATTATCTAGAACATAAAGAAAACATAATGATTTCAAGGATGGTGAGAGATAACTGGTAATTAATCTTCAATTATGAAGTAGTACAACAAAGATTTTCTTCCAATGTGCATCACATATGTTTGCAATTTTTAGTATGACTAGAACAAAACTTAAGCTTTGTGTGCTGTTTAGAAAAATCACAAAGAATACTAACTATGGTTTTCATGTCTGATAGTTTCAGTTGTCTGACACTGGTATTCTAGTACTTAAAATAATCTCCTCTTCCCCCTCTGTGCCTAAAAAATGTCTTTTATTGATGTACACTGGAGTAAATAATGGTATAGTCTGAATTAACCATGTGTCTTTCTAAAAAAAGAACAAATCTGCTCTCGGTGAGGGTCTATGGTTTCTCTGAAGAATAAAGAATGTTCAACTTAGTATATGAAAAGTAAAGAGAGAAACCTGAATAAAAGTATTTAAAATTGCATTAGCATTAGCAACAGAAGAATTTATTGGAGGAGGAGTAAATAGAAATAAAGGAAAAATAGTATGTGCAGCTATTGTATTAATGAATAGATTAGGTAAGCATGACAGCTAGTAAGATCTATCTGGGAGAGGTTTTTAGTATTTTTAATATAAAAATTCCAAGCTTTTTAAAGACTTAAGTTTGAAAAACATGGAAATACCAACATCCTCCCCAAAAAGTAGTGGAGAAGTAATGAAGCAGTTCTCTAAAAATGAATTAGGCAATGAGATGTCAAGAACAAATGAATAAGTCAGAGAAAACCATGTGTTTTTATTCATTTAAATGAAAAAGGTAAACTGAGTCTAGGTAAGATGCAAAAAGGGAAGAACAGACATGAAATTCTCTAATGATGCTTTCTATTTTTTCGCTGAAGTATTATGTATTTTCATGTGACAAGAGTAAATGGAATTAATGCATAAGGTACGTTTGGAGAATGAAAATATTTTAGAATAGCCAGTGTGGGAAATAGTAATGAGTAATATTATCCAATAGAGATTGGTTGTTATAAACAACATCCAGGATTTCATTTAATCTACATTTTAATATCATTTTCTTATTAATTCTCAGGTGAAGACTGAGGTCCCCAGATAACACCACTGATAACTAAAGGAGATACATTTCTATTGCATGCACTTCTGACTCCAAATCTTATTCTCTTATTTATAACATATATTATGATATCAAACGGTACTGTTCTATGCCATTAGTAATGTATAGAAAAGGTCAGAGAGTTAATTTAAATTGAAGAGAATGCATTTTTGTTGGCACTGGTTTGTGCACTTCAGGTTAATTCTCAGAACTGCTCAATATTCTTCTTGAAATAGAAGAGAATAAAGAAATATCCCATGGTTGATGTGTGATAGGTCAGTTCTGTAATAGAATAAGCGGGGGAGAGGGCTGAGAGTACTAACAGGAGATCAATTGTAATTATGAATCATTAGGACAATATTAAGTGGCTGGAAGTAAAAATTGATCAATAACTTGACAAAAATAAAGAATTCAATTTTTTTTAAATGAACTTAAAGCACAAGTGTATCAGCAATTGAGTAAAAAGGAGAAAAAGATTAGATGTTGAAATTAAGCCTGGTCTAAACAGCTCATGATTATGAGAGTTACTGAGAATCACTTGAAATCATTTGTGGAATGATGTAGGAAATAGAAATATATGTTACTAATTGTTTATATTTTTAGAGCTTTTATAGATAATGGCATTTTTGAAACATTTAGATGATATTAACATTTTTTAAAGGTGAAAAAGAATTAAGTTTTGCATGCAATCTGTGAAATGTAGGCTATTTTTATTCAAACTATTAGTGTAGATTTTCCTATACCTGCTGCTTTTATGGTCATATCTGTGATTCACATTTTTAATAGTATCATGCTGGCATCTAATTTGCAGAGATTAACTGAAGATAATATTTAAAGACTATGAAAAATTTAAAAAAAAACACTACAACTTTATGTTCCAACAACATAAAATTGATTGAATATCCCTGAATAAAATTGTTATTTCTCTGCCATAATTGGATTTTCTTCAGTTTTCTGCTTCGTGAATTTCTATTCAACTTTTAAAAACAAAGTCAAATTTCTTCCTCTATAAAGAAATCCATGAAGATTTGCAAACACCTTATTTATTGTACCCTAAAGATAGGTTTAACCTTTGCTGCTCACTGCCTCATAGAAATCCCTGCCATTTCAACTGTCATATTGAACTGTTATCCATTTGTTCATATGGCGTTTTATTTCACTATATGTATTTAAGCAACAGGTGGTAAATTCTTTGGCATCAATGATGATACTTTATTTTGTTTTGTGTCCTATGCACATCTTAAGCATTTGGTAAGCACGATGTAATGCAGGAGAGAAGAGAACAGAAACAGACAAGCAACGCATGTACCAGGAGGAGTGTGAAGATGGCAAAACTACCTGTCAAGCACTATGCTCACTACATGGGTGACAAAACCATTTGTACACCCCAGCAACATACAATTTACCCTTGTAACACGTATGCACATGTGCCCCCAAACCTGAAATAAAAGTTGAAAGAAAAATAAAATGATTGAGATTTAAAACTATATATATTGAAATTTCAGTCCTGTGTAAGAATGAAAAAATGTTTTCCCTATTGTTCTTTATTCTTTCAAATGATTTAAAAACAATAATTAAATGTAGAAAAGAGTAACAGTTACTTAGTGGAGCCACAAAAGATGAATCAGGCCCCATCACCTAGTGAATACATCAGGTCAAGGAAGGGAAGAAGAGGAAGCTTCCAATTATTTTAGCACAATTTTTTTGACTGGAATTTGCCATGAAAACATTAATTTTTAGCAAAGAATATATTATAGTTTTCTTGATAAAAGCTTAATGCATACATTTAATTGAATCATGTAATCTTTTATATTATGTAATCATAGTTATTCTCCCTTTAGAAGAAGAACAGATGATATATGTTCTCTTTCTACAAAAAAAAACATGCCAAAAACATATAACAAACTTTAAGAAATGTTATGATTTGATAGACCCTCAGGGTGACATCTTGAAAAGTTTGCAAAGTTTGAAATACATGAGTTAATGATTTTATAACTGCCAAAAAAAAAAAAAAAGTTTTAACAAGTAATAAAGGAATCTGGACAAATAATTTAAAAAGGAAGAACAATTTTTATGCCCAATTATAAGGGCTGCTCACTAAAAGCATAATGGATCTTTATTTCAAACCCAGGGGCTGGATTGTTTACCAAAGCTGGGATATAAATAAAACACAGGTAATAAGGACACTAAGCCTTTCTCATGCCTGCCAAATATGTCTCATGTCTTCCACCTAGGGCTTTTCTGGTGACACTCCGGCATGAGACAACGGATCCATGATTAGGGGCCACACATACACATTCTGGAAGGGCAGGAGTAATTTAAAATCTCATGGAATTAACCCTTGAAAGGTAGGAAAATAGAATCCATAGATTAATACATATGTTGACCTATAAACAATAGGAAACATGAACCCATAGTCTAGTCTTTCCCTTTTCTCCCCAGACTGTCTTTCCTGAGACATAGTTAATTGGCCTCGCTCCAGACTAACCTGCAGGATCCAGCAGTCACATTTAGTTGGGGCTATTTTAAAAATATATCTTCAAATAGTCTCTACTGTATTCCTTCCCTGAATTCCTTTGTCCCTTACTCACATTTTATGAAAGCGTTTTACCTAATGACATAGTAGGACATAGAAGTACCTGAGACAGGAAAGTTGAACGTTGGACAGCATTGGACAAAGTTAAAGATAAAATCCACAGTTCTCCATATAGTAACCTCTTCTGTCATGGAAGGAGTCATCCATAGGAAGTGCATATTTTCTCTGTTGCTCCAGTTCGTTAGAGTGTTACCTCAAACCCCACTCGGTATATACAAAAACGCAGTAGCAGACAAGGGCCAGTGATTGATGGGTAAGTGCGTTAAAGAGTTAAGAATTTAAAGCACACTTGCTGGTATTGATATTTATTATTAATATATTCAGTACCTCCACCCGCGCCCCCTGCCCCTCCGGCTGCGCATGGTTGATGTAAAAAAGCATAAACTGTTATCCTCAAAAAGGGAGTAAAAATGTCACCCTCCTCCTCTGGAAATGTCTGTGCAGTCTGAGACCAGCCAGCGAGAAAACACTGTCAAATCAGAAAACAGGTTCGGACAAAAGGAAAACAATGAACGCTGTAAAATCGTGGGTTTGTTGTTGTTGTTGTTTGTTTGTTTGTTTTGTTTTTTTAAGATCACCCTGGAGGGGAAGGGTGTCTAAAAAAAAAAAAAAAGCGTGCAAACTGACCTTTCCTCTCTGGTTTATTGTAACCTGACCACTCAATACTGTTAATGAAGGACTGAGGCGCTGCCTGGCTGCGGGGTCTGGGTCTCCACGCCTGGGGCAGCAGTTAAAGCTCATCTGTAAACACAGGCCTCCGCCCCCCTCATTCTGTTAATTATTAATCCCCTTTCTACTGCGGTTTCTGTTGTCATTTTTTTAAATTTTAAATTTAATTTTGTTTTACTTTTGCTTTTTACTTCTTGTGTATATGTAGGGAATTTACAGGGAAATATGTACTTTATGGAATAATTGTTAAGAAATAAAATATATTTTATTTTAAATAAAGTAATGCACCTTTAATCTTACACAACTAAATTATTGATTATATATTTGATGTGCTGATTTAAGGGTTAAAAAATTGTATCAAAAGTTTTATTTTTTGACTTCTAAGCCTTCTTAATAAAACCTCTTTTCTGAATGTGAAAAAATATATATATATTCAGAAAACAGGATGATATTTTCCACTTGCTGGTTACTCTTTATCGTCTACTTAGAATGGATCAGAAGCTAAAATTTAAAGAGAATTATTTTTATTGTTTCTGAAATTCTAACATGCTCATGGCTTGGGAGCCCACCCTTTGCATCGGTGTGCCCTGGATGTGAGACAGGAAGTCCAAGGAGACTATTTTGGAGCTTTAAGATTTAATGACTGCCCTGCTGCATTTCAGACTTGCCTGGGGCCAGTAACTCCTTTGTTTTAGCCAACTTCTCCCATCTAGAGTGCCCAATGCCTGTGCCCCCATTGTATCTTCAAAATAACTAACTCGTTTTTGATTTTACAGGTTCATTGGCAGAAGGGACTTGCCCTGTCTCAGATGAGACTTTGGACTTTTGGGTTAATGCTGAAATGAGTTAAGACTTTGAGGACTATTGGGAAGAAATTATTGCATTTTGAAATGTGAGGACATGAGATTTGGGTGGGGCCAGGGAAGCGATGATGTGGTTTGGGTCTGTGTCCCCACCAAAATCTCATCTCCAATTATAATCCTCATGTGTCAAATGGAGGGACCTAGTGGAAGCTTATTGGATCATAGAGGCAGTTTCTGCCATGTTTGTTCTCATGATAGTGAGTTATCATGAGATCTGGTGGTTTTATAAGAGACCCTTCTCCCTTTGCTTCTCTCTTTCCTACCACCTTGTGAAGAAGTTACTTGCTGCTTCTTCACCTTCTGTCATGATTGTAAGTTTCCTGAGGCCTCCCAGGCCATATGGAACTATGGCAAGATATATAGACCCACCCATGCCTAATAGAAAGTACAAACTCATTTTTAGCTCTAGTAATGATATAAAAATCATCTCCTCCAAATTTTTCATAGTTTTGTATCAAAATGTTTGAGTAGAATAATAAAGAAGGACATTCACCTTCATTTGATCTTGTACCGTGTAGACATTGCATTGTTTGTAAACTCAAAGGGAACAGTTGTATTTGGGAGAGTAGGAAAATAGGAATTAAGACATTGTTCTAATCAAATGTCAATGAGTACGACTTGGTTTTAAACCCTGATAGCTCAAACTGTAATCAGTTACATTACGAGGCTTTCCAAAGCTGTACAATCTTTGACTGCTGTGCTCTAATACTCTGATTGTAATAGAAATTAGTTCAATAATTATTATAGTTGAAATGAATTCAATTCTTAATATATGTCTACACGAAGTTGATATTTTACAATATGTTTTTAAGAAAATGATGTTTATTACATTTTTAATTATTTACTTCTTCTGAGAAATCTTCAATGTCTCTTTATTGCCTGTTGGAGGTAATATTTATCAGAGAGCATATTTCAACTAGTTGCTCTGCGCTCATGTTTCATGTGTTAAATATGTTATCTCAAACCAAAACCTATTCTGGGAAATAAATTTTGCCGTAAGTTGTACTTTGTCATTTTTCTGAAGAAAATGGCCAAGAAACAGTCACCATTGAATTCAACATTCATTGTCCCAAATTCTATGTATTGGTGAAGAAATGCTTGAAACTTGTGGGGATAGAGAATGTAGGCATCTGGAGTGTTGTGAAGCAGAGAAAATTGAATAGTGTATTTAGTTGACTTTAAATAAATAAACCTCATAATTATCTTTCTCAGAAAGAATATTAATTTTTACATCTGGGTGGAGAATCACAGAATGATATGAAAAATACAGGTGAGATGTCCAAGAAACACTTATTATTATTTAAATTGTATTGTTACTACAAATAACTTCCTAGCTCAACTCTTTCTTGGAGTCAAAGTAAATCATTAGTAACATGTCATTCGCAATATTGCTGTTATTTAACAATAAAACCACACTGCAGCGTTAAAAGGTCTCCACTGAAATTTGGCAGACAACATATACTAGGATGCAGTGAGTCCAAGGAATGTGGAAGAATTAGTGCAGTCATGAGAATACTTAAGGTTCTCTGTGTGGCTTGCACACAAGGACTAATTTCCACATGCTGTGAACATATTCATGTGTGATAATAGAAAACGTGTCTCCTTACTATACACAGAGTAACTACAGGTAGGGTCAAATATTAATTTTATACCTTAAAATATATAAAATGTGTACCCATAGGTCCTTGATAATTCATTTTATACAATTAATTAATACACTACTCTTTCTTACAGCAATCATCTATGGGCTTTCTTTAAGACTTTAGGGAACCATTACTCACTACACCGCAATTGCTGTCATAAATCTTTTTGATACTAATTACCACATAAATGATTCTTATTATTTCTGCCCCTTTGTCTCCTTGCTTTTGTCTACCACAGCCACCCATTACAATGGTCATGTTCAGGACTATTACCAATATCTACTTCTTTCTAAGATTTTAATTTTAAGTATCATCTTTCAACCACCACCATGTCTTCAATATTTTTTTACACATATTTATCTACTTCTACTATTATTTGATTGTACTACATTTTCACTATCTATTATACAATCCATATTTTTAATTATATGATGTTAAAATCCCTGAACATTAATATTAGGTGGGTCTCTCATGATATATGGGTAATCACATTGTTTGCCCCTAGTCTATTTATTATCTCACAGGCTTAGGTGGCGGTTGTACAAGTTTTCTCCTCCCCTGAAACCTAAAACTCTCTCTCCCTCTTTTTGACTCCCACTGAGAAAACTGAAGAATTCAGATAAGAACTTCCACTAGTTCTTATCACTGTATTTACTAGCCTACCTCAGTCTGTATGCACATATTTCATATTCCCTTATACTGTAATTGATAAATTATGCTGTGTCTAATCTAGCTCTATGTCTTCCACTTTGCAGGCTAAATATTATAAAACAAGGATCAGTAAACTATGGCTCATTGGCCAAATGTAGTCCACAGACTAGAGCTAGAAATGGTTTTTAAATTTGTTAAAGAGATTTATTTTTCCAGAAAGGAAGAATATGCAACAATGACTATATGTGACCCAAAAAGCATAACACATTTACTATCTGGCCTTTTACAGAAAATGATTGGTTACATGTGCAGAGAATATTGCCTATTCATGTATTTAAATGCAATCGATAAGCTAAAGACTAAATATTTACATTTTAGAACTGAGTAAGCCCCTGTAATCCACATTTCTTTCACTAATTGTCTTCTCAACATTACCTGGATTTAAAGAATGATCACTATGTCTTCATTTTAAAATCTTTAAACAAACACTTATTTTGTTCTCTATCTGTTCCCTTAATTTGATCTGGAGAGGTTAGGCATTTATGAGCCCTGGAGGCATGAACAGAAAGGAGATTCTGAAAGCAGCATAGCACTTGGAGATATTTTATGAGCATCTCAAGAATTTAATTGACACACAAGAAAGGCCACATATATTGAAGAGCTGTTCTAACCTATGAGTAAGAGTTTGTCTAGACTCATTCTAATAAAGTTTTTAAAAGTTTAGAAAAGACCAGGGATGAGATTGTAAATTATCGGCTTGCCAGACCAAATTTATGGCTTTCAGAAGAAAGCAAAATGTCTTGAAGTGTTTGGTGATTTTTAATATATACTTGTAACTTTAAATTTAGTGTTGAGTAATTTTTATTCTATACTAATAATTTTGAAGTTCACTTAAAATGTAGCTTTTAAATTTATAATTTTTCTCATATACTCAATATTTTAAAACTTACCATATGCTCATACTAATTTTAAAATTTAAAATTATGAGTATATAATAAAAATTACTAAACACATCAAGAATCATATAGTTATGAACAAATGTGAACACATAAGAAAATTAGAAAACAAGAAAGGTAGAAAAAAGGTAGATCAAAATATATGCTGGTCAAAATGAATGCACTTCAAAAATAAAAATAGAGATAGGTTGAAAGGAAAAGATGTAAAAATATACATCAAGCAAGCAGTGAGCATAAGAAATCTGGAGGAGTTTTATTAATAACAGACCAAATAGACTTTAAAACAAGGGCTTTTATAAGATTTTTTAAAAGAAATCTTTAAAGTGATACATGTTTTTAATGATAAAAATTTAATCAAAATGATATAACTGTCCTACCAATGTATAAATATGGTACCAGAGCTCTAAAGGATATAATTTAAGTATGTCAGAGATAAGGAGAAAAGTAGTCAAGCCTACAGTCAGCATTGAAAATTACATTATCTCTTTCTTAATAAGGCATAGACAAATTGAACTATATGTAAGATATAAAAAATGTAAACACTGTCATCCAAATTGGTTTACTCATGTTGGTTTACTTATATTCCTCAATATGATTAATGACATTTATAAGAAAACTTATGGTTACAACTAACAACAAAATACACTTCTTTGCAAGTGTACATGGAACACTAAACAAGGTGAACCATATGTTGGAATTTGTAATAAGATTTAATAATGTTGAACAGTATTATAGAATATTTTCTCTGGCCAAGTTGGAAATAAATTACAAAGCAATAATATGAAAAAGCAAAAATACAAAAATTTTAGGAAAATGAACAATAACTTCCAAATAGCACAAATCAAATTTGAAAATTTTGTGATTTAACTGATAAGGAACATATAAGATAACAAAATTATTAAGCATTGTTTTTAGAAGGAAATTCATGAAATTAGCTTCTTTACTGAAAAATAAATGAATGGTTTGAACTTCTACTTTAAAAAAAACTATTAAAAAGAAAATTAAACTCAAGGTAATTAAAAATAGAAAAAGAAATAATTCAGCTATAAGAAATAAGTGAGTGAGATAAAACCAGAAATGAATATGAATTGAAAGCAGTCGAGTGATATGGAAAACTGACAGTGCTTTCTGTCCTTTGCAAATAAAATTATGTTCTGAGAATAAAATACAAGGATCAAGATGGCAGATAGGAGGCAGGGCTAGCTTGCAGCTCTCACTTGGATGTACTGAGCAATGTGTAGAGACACATATTAAGAACTTTTATTCCAAGAACTAAAGCAGGAACATACCAGGAAAACTGACAGAATCTGTATACTGTTTGAAGGAACTGAATCACCAGTGTAGGCTCCTAGAGACATAGAAGAACTGTGAGTAGGCTTGCTTTCTCAACAGACAGGCTCATGGTCTGGGGCTAGATGTCAGTCTTGGTCACAAGCTCCCTGGAAATACACTTGGTGCTTTGAGGGTGTGGCATGGTGGGAGCAAAGCCATCTTTTAGGACTGAGTAGGGAGAGGCCTGTGACCTTCCCCCATTTCCTTGGTTACCTGTATGTCTCAGCAGAGGCAACCAGATTCCCCCGGGAATATATACCCATTGTACTGGAAACCACACCTCCATCCCCCACAGCAGCTGCAACAAGCCCTGTCCCAGGAGAGGATGAGCTCAGATATGCCTATCCCTGCCCAACCTGGTGGTCTTATTCTACTTACCCTGGTAGCCAAAAACAAAGGCCATAATGTCTTGGGAGCTCTATGGCCCTGCCCACCAGCTGAGAAACCTGAATACTTAACCAGGTGTCCCTAGGGCAAGTTTGCATCTTCTCTATAGGATCACAACTGAGGCACTCCTGAAAGTGTCACCTCCTGCCTGGAGGCCAACCAACACCAAACCAGAGCACTAAACAAAAACACAACCAAGGACGCAGACACTCTCCATTACCAGCCTGGAGTCTGGTAGCTCTGCTGGGTGGCTAGACCCAGAATAGCAAAACCAATCACTACAGTTCAGCTCTCAGGAAGCCTCATTCCTAAGCGAAGGTGGAGAACACCACATCAAGGGAGCATCCTGTGAGACAAAAGAATCTGAACAGCAGCCCTTCAATCCCAGATCTTCTCTCTGACATAGTCTACCCAAATGAGGAGAAACAAGAAAAACAATTCTGGCAATATGACAAAACAAGGGTCTTAACACCCTCAAAAGATCATATCAGCTCACCAGCAATAGATCCAAATCAAGATGACATCTCTGAAATGCCAGAAAAAGAATTCAGTTAGCTTATTAAGCTAATTAAGGAGGCACCAGAGAAAAGCGAAGTCCGACTTAAAGAAATCAAATACGTGATACAGGATATGAAAGGGAAATTCTTCAGTGAAATAGATACCACAAATAAGAAAAAAAAAATTGTAACTTCTAGAAATCAAGTGCAAAGAGAAATGCAAAATACACTGTGAAGTCTTAGCAAGAGAATTGGGGAAGCAGAAGAAAGAACGTTGGAGCTCAAAGACAAGGCTTTCAAATTAACCCAATCCTTTAAAAGGCAAAAAGAAAATAATTTAACAAAGCCTCCTAAAAATTTGGGAGCATGTTAAATGTCCAAACCTAAGAATAATTGGTGTTCTCAATTATTTAGATTAGATTTCTCAAATAGAGAAATCTAAAAGTTTGGAAAACATATTTGGGGGAATAATTGAGGAAAGCTTCCCCATCCTTCCTAGAGATCTAGATATTCAAATACAAGGAGCTTAAAGAACACCTGAGAAATTCATCACAAAAAAAATCATCACTTAGGCACATAGTCATCAAGTTATTTAAAGTCAAGGTGAAGGAAAGAATCTTAACAACTGTGATGCAAAAGCATCAAGTAACCTAAAAGAAAAATCTATCAGAGTAACAACAGATTTCTGAGCAGAAACCCTACAAGCTAGCAGGGATGGAGGTCCTATTTTTAGCCTCCTTAAATAGAATAATTATCAGCCAAAGATTGTGTATCTAGTGAAATTAAGCTTCATAAATGAAGAAAAGGTGTGTTATTTTCCAGAAAAACAAATGTTGAGAGAATTCACCACTACCAATCCAGAACTACAAGAACTGCTAAAAGGAGCTCTACATCTTGAAACAAATTCTTAAAATACAACAAATAGAACCCTCTTAAAGCATAAATCTCACAGAATCTATGTAACAATAACAAAATGAAAATAAAAAAGACATTCAGCAAAAAAATAGCATAATGAATAAAATAGCACCTCACATCTCAATACAAGCATTGAATGTGAATGACCTAAATGCTTTACTTAAAAGATGTAGAATGACAAAATAAATGAGAATACACCAACCAGGTATCTGCTGTCTTCAGGAGATTCATCTAACACATATGGACTCACATAAACTTAAGGTAAAGTTGTAGGAAAAGATATTCCATGCAATGGACACTAAAAGCAAGCAGGAGTAGCTACTCTTATATCAGACAAAACAAACTTTAAAGCAACAACATTTAAGAAAGACAACGAAGGACATTATATAATGATAACAAAAGACCAATCTAACAGGAAAATATCACAATTCTAAATATATATGCACCTAACACTAGAGCTCCAAAATGTATAAAACAATTACTATCAGACCCAATAAATGAGATAGACAGCAACACAATAATAGTGGAGGACTTTAACACTCCATTGACTGCACTTGACAGGTTATTAAGACAAAGTCAACAAAGAAACCATAGACTTAATTAAACTATACACTACAACAAATGGACGTAACAGATATTTAAAGAACATTCTAACCAACAACTGCAGAACATACATTCTGTTTATCAACACATAGAACATTCTCCAAGATAGACCATATGATGGGCCAGAAAACAAGTCTCAGTACATTTAAGAAAATCTAAATTATATCAAGTGCGCTCTCAGACTGCAGTGAAATAAAATTGGAAATCAACTCCAGAAGGAACCCTCAAAACCATGCAAATACATGGAAATTACATAACCTGCTCCTGAATGATTGTTGGGCCAATAATGAAATCAAGATGAAAATTTAAAAAATTCTTTGAACTGAATGATAACAGCAACACAACCTATCAAAGTCTCTGGGACAAAGCAAAGGTGGTGCCAAGGGGAAAGTTCATAGGATTAAACGCCTACATCAAAAAGTCCGACAGAGCACAAGTAGAAAATCTAAGATCATACCTCACACAACTGGAGAAGCAAGAACCATCAAAACCTAAACCCAGCAAAAGGAAAGAAATAACAAAGATCAGAGAAGAACTAAATAAAATTGAAACAAATAACACGAACAAAAAATACAAGATGTATATGAAACAGAAAGCTGATTCTTCAAAAAGATAAATAAAATTGATAGACTATTAATGAGATTAACCAAGTAAAGAAGAGAGAAGATCCAAATAAACTCAGTTAGAAACACCTGCAATCCCAGCACTTTGGGAGGCTGAAGTGGGCGAATCACGAGGTCAGGAGATTGAGACCCACCCTTGCTACAGTGAAACCCCGTCTCTACTAAAAATACAAAAAATTAGCCAGGCATGGTGGTGGTCACCTGTAGTACCGGCTACTTGGGAGGCTGAGGCAGGAGAACGGTGTGAACCCGGGAGGCAGAGCTTGCAATGAGCCAAGATTGCACCACTGCACTCCAGTCTGGGTGACAGAGCAGGACACTGTCTCAAAAAAAATAAAAATTAAAATTAAAAATATTTTCCAGTAAATAATATAAGGCAAAACACTAATGTGTTTCTTATTTTTTAACACTTTGACTAATTTCTGTCTAACTTAAATACAATATAGAATATTATATGGCAGAGTTGCCTAGTCATAATAATACTAAAAGTAAAATTAAGGTACAATTTTTAATAATTAGCACAAGTATTACTTCTTCAAAAAGGCAGCATAAATGATTGATTTTCTTAAATTATCTTCACATTTGCAATTGGTGTCTAGTAAAAATATGTGAATACTAGAGTTTCAGGGGGTCCGATTATCAAGCATGTTGTAGAATTTGAAGTCTTTCAAATTTCATTGCTGTTTAATATATAAGCTAGAAATATTATAATCCCACCTTTTGAAGTTTTATCTATTGCTTGTAACAATGTATTTCAGGATTTTTATTATTGTATGAGGCCATTAATAATGTATGTTTACTGAAAATAAATTCAACCTTTTACTGTCTAAGAATATCCTACTTTTGACATTCATCAATGCTTGTGATAATTTAAATATGAACATGCAGATTTTGGCATTTTGATTGATTTTTTTTCTTCTCGAATTCTTGAGATTAGATATATAAAGAATGATAGGAATCATAATAAATTTTTGAGATATACAAAATATATTAAACAATTTAAGTTTTTATTATCTTAGGTGGTATTTGCTTACATTATAACAGATAATCCAAAAAATATTTGCATCGTTATGTATGCTATCTTTACTAGTTCAAATCATAGCAGTGAGGACTGCTCCAAAATTAAGACTTAGAGATACTGCTTGACCTTTTATGCCTAAGCATAATAAACATGATTTGCATAATGTTGTAACTTACATAATCAATCTAAATACTTTAGAATTATTTTATGTTGTTGCAGTTATGGTAATATATTTATACTGACAACTAGTGAAAGGACATTAAAATATTTCACATCCAAGCACCCAAGCCTTTTTGTAAAATGTGCCCCATTGCTAAACCTTTGCTCTACTCTCACAATCATGCTGCATGATCTAGAGATTGTGCAGGTTCCTGTTTTTCTTCCTGAGGCATGACAGGGGTCACAAGACGCGTTTAGGTAAGGTACACTCATGTTGCAAAGCCTGTTGTGAAACCTGTCGCAATATGATTAACTGCCTTTGTTCTGCTTCTGTAAGACTACTTTCCCGCCTTGAGGGTTGCGAAAACAAGCCCTGCCCTTGCCCTGCAAGCCCCTGATAAACGTCATCAGGATTTTAAAAGCTAACTGAAATACCAGAAATGGCGGAAACCAACCATAATCCGCCTAATCGCCTTGTTCAAATATCAGCCAATGATATATCGGATTTGTATAATAACTCTGTGACTGTGTACCCTAGACTATATAACACTGTCTTGAGCCCAGTTAGGGAGCTCTCCCGCTCGGCTGGTTTCACGGGTGTGTGAGAGTTCCACGTTCGAACCTGTAATAAAGATCCTCGCTGTTTGGCTTTGACTCCGGACTCTGGTGGTCTTCTCAGGGGAATAAACGGTCTGGGCATAACACTACTAAAGTTCTTAATTTTTTTTAAAAAAATTCCCTGTGTGATATCTTGTATAGCTATTCTAAGTAAGAAACTTTATAGATGAAGATTTGTTACAGGATAAGAAAAAAAATGTAAAGCAGGTAAGTCTTAAACTAGTTTAGTCAAGATAATATGAAAAAGTGCACAGAATTAAGGCTGAATTAAATAAATAAAAATGTAATGAATTGCGTCGCTTTTTAGCCAAGTGCTATTCTAAGTACTTTACATAAATTTTAATACTTTAATTATTGCATTAAGCTTTTCACCCTAAAACAATTATTAAGCACTTAAACAATTTGCATAAAACCAAAGAGCAAATAAGTAGAGTAGTGAAACATTTTAAAACATCTTTATAGAGGTGTAATTGATACACAAAAAACTACAGATATCCGTGTATGCAATTTGCTTGGCTTGATGGTATACATACATTTACAAAACCATCACCACAATCAAGATAATAAACATATCAATCACCTCAAAATAACCTCTTCTTTTTTGTGGTAAGAACATTTAACTTGTAATCTACTCTCTTGACCAATTTTTCTATGTAAAACACAGTGTTTTTAGCCATAGGCACTATGCTGTAAAACAGATATCTAGAATTTCCTCTTGCATACCTGAAATTTACACCCATTGGAAAAAAACTCCTTATATCCCCTTTTCCCTAGTCCTTGTTAACCATTATTCTACCGTCTACTTTTATGAGTTTGACAATCTTAAACACCTAATATAAGCAGAATCATGCAATATCTGTCCTTCTGTAATGGACTTACTTCACTTAGCCAAATTTCCTACAGGTTTATTTATATTACTATAAATGGCAAATTTTCCTTTTTTTTTTTTTTTCTTTAAAGACGGAGTCTCGCTTTGTCACCAGGCTGGAGTGCAGTGGTGCAATCTCAGCTCACTGCAACCTCCACTTCCCAGGTTCAAGCAATTCTCCTGCCTCAGCCTCCCGAGTAGCTGAGACTACAGGCATGCACCACCACGCTCAGCTAATTTTTGTATTTTTAGTAGAGATGGGGTTTCACCATGTTGGCCAGGATGGTCTTGATCTCTTGACCTCGTGATCCACCGGTCTCGACCTTCCAAAGTGCTGGGATTACAGGTGTGAGCCACCGCATCTGGCCGCAAAATTTCCTTTTCTTTTTAAGGATAAATTATATTTCATTGCATGTGTGTGTCACATTTTCTTTATTCATCCATCTATGATAATAGGTTGATATGATAATATATTGTTTTCATATCTTGGCTATTGTCAATAATACCACAATGAACATGAGAACACATTTATCTCTTTGAGATTCTGATTTCAGTTCTTTTAGATATGTTTGCAGAAGTATTGCTGGATCACATGGTAGTTGTATTTTAAAAGACTAGGAACCACCATGCTGCTTTTCATAGCAGGTGCACCATTTTACATTTTTACCAACCGTGTACAAATGTTCCAATTGCTATATGTCCTTGTCAAAATTTGTCATTTTTTGTTTTTATTTTTAATTTCTTTTTGGTTTTTGGATAATAGCTTTCCTAATTGGCGTGGGGGTTTGCATATGCACTTCTTTGACAATTAATGATATTAAACACTTTTCCATATACTTGCAGGCCATTTGTAAGTCTTCTTTGCAGAGATGCCTATTCAGATCCTTTGTCCAACTTTTAATTGAATTATTTGCATCTTTTTCTTGTTCAAATTTTAGGAATTCTTTGTATATTTTGGATATTAACCCCTTACCAGATATTTCATTTTCAAATTTTTCTCCTAAATCAAAATCATAGATTGCATTTTCACTTTGATTATTTCATAATTTGACAATATCCTTGTTTTACAACTCTTCTTTAAGTGTGAAATTATTTCCAAATAAAAATATTTTTCTAAAGCAAAAAATGAATTGACCATTAATGAGTTAGGAGACTGAATCTGTAATCAAACACTTTCCAACAAATGAAAGCCCAGGACCTGATGGCTTCACTAGTTAATTCTACTAAACATTGGAATAATTAATGCCAATAATTTTCAAAGTTTTTATAAAATTGAGAAGTAAGGAACATCTCTAAATTCATTTTTTGAGGCCAATGTTAAAAATACAAAAGTTAAATTAAGAGGCTATAGGAAAAAGAGAAACCAAACCAAACCAAAAACACTACAGGCCATTATTTCTGGTGAGGCTAGCCTATTTTAATATATCCCATTTCCTTGCTTTTGTCATTTGGTGTAATATGCCCTAGAATTCTAAATCACCCCTCAGCATCCAAGGTACACAAGGCTCTTTGGTCTTCTCCCTATTCCTTCCTAACTACTAAGCCATTCCAATGTTACACTTGGGAACTTATTTTTATCATTAACTGAATCCCCTGTATCCAGAACCTCTTTTCTGAATATTTTGCACAGTGTTCTGTACAAATAGATATTTACCAGAATCCCAAAGACATTGCCTATTGCTCCTGTGTCTTGACTTAAGCATGGAAAAAAACTCCCAACATGTGGAATATTGTTGTTTCATTATATGTTGTTTCTTCCTACAGCCCACTTGTCACTGGTTCTAGAAGTATGGCTAGTGTAGTGTTTGTTTCTTGTTATTCTCTCTAAACCATCTTTAAAAATTATATCAGATTACTTTACACATTGCTCATTGTTGCTGTCATCTGGTGACAGCTGAATAATTTCTCAACACCTTCATTTCTCCACAATTATGGCTCTTGTGTTTTTTTTTTTTTAAATATAGCTCTATGTCTTTGTCTTTTAATATTTCTATGTAATTCCTCAAGTATAGTCTTTCCAATGCTCTGTTTTGCATTTCCTTCAACTTCTCTCTTCCAGTGTTCTAATTATTTATTATTTATCCTACTTCAACCTCTTATTCTATGGTTTTACCCAATATATTGTTATTTCTCTTAGATACAAGCTGTTCATATTCTAAGGTACAATTAAATTCTAAGGTACAAGTACTCCTTCCCCAACTCAATCTGATTGGCCCTACAGCCTTTATCTGATTCTCATTTTATTTGTGGCCATTCCACTCTCATAACAAACTTAAATGTCACAGTTAATCAATATAAACACCCTTTTCCTTACATTCATAATTCTCTGTTTTTCTCTCAAATTGCTGTTCTCACAGGGCTAACCTACAACCCTGCTTATATTAAACTTTCCTCTTCCTCCATTGCTGTACTTCTGCAATTGAATAAAGCTGGTTAAAAAAAAAAAAAAAAAAGCAGTTCATAATGACTGAATGCTTTCACTGTAAATCATGTGGGCTCCTATACATTTTTATATATAGTCATTGTTAGTATTCTAGGTCACTCAGTCTTTCTCTCTCCTAGATGACGACTTCAAACAGGTCCTCTTCCTCAAATCTCCCAAACCATATTCTCATCCATACTCTCAGCTCGTGACTTTCCCTCTTACCTCAGTGACCTTTCTGATGCTATCAGAAAGATCATTAATAGAATTATCAAAACACATTCATTCTACTATTATGCATCTATATACAGTATTTTTGTTGTATTATTACAGAATGAAGGCTGAGCTTATCCTTTTCTGTGCTGTCAACTATTTTTGCGTAAGGACCTTATCACTATTTTCATTGGTAGATGTTACCCCAAAGCCACATATTCACCCTTAAAACTGTCAACATTGTACCCCTATCTGACTGATGAGAGTTACTCTTTGTGGCTAATTGAAACTCTCTAAAGAAAACTAAGCAGCCACAGCAGAGATAAAGGTTTGGTCAGTTACCCCTACATTGTTAACTACTATAAAGTTTGTTAATCGCCATAAAGTTTTCCTCCTGCGATTAGGTATTATAGAAATCCATTCTAGAGAAAGACTACACGACTAACCTCAGTGGACTAACTGACTCCAACCAATTGTGACACCCCTTCCTTGATTGTGCCAGCAACACTTGTTGGATAGGAGGCCAACCTTACAAACATTCTTTCCTGATAGGAAGTTACAGATCATAGACTTGAAGAAACTGTACACCAAACATCGTTGTCCCCTATAGTTCACCTTTTGATGTAAAGAGCCAAATTCCACTTTATCTTAACATAAAACTTTACCCCAAAGTGAGCATAAGATATATGTTGCATATATGTTAATGTACTGAGAATGCACTTTCTTCATTCATATACATAGACATCCTTCAAACTTGATGAATATGCATATTAAACAAACCCTGGAAGGCTTAAATACCTCGGTTTCTTTTTCCTTTTTCTTGGAGTGTGTTCTTAGAGTTTCCCCAGAGTTTACACTCTCAAATCTGCAAATTGTTACTATGAAAATAGTTTCCTCTGTATTCTTCACAGTTACTTTGTTAATGAAACAACAAAAGAGAATATAGTCTTCCTATTCCAGAAGCTTTTATTAATATATTCTTATCTTAACAAATTATTTTGTTCTAACAGATGCACATTTGGAAATACCTGTTCTTCTAAAATAGTGTCTAAGATGAATGAGCAATGCTATCATTCCATCACTGTTTAGTGCATATGTGATGTAACTTTTAATAACTCTTCTCTAAAATTAGCTGAGTTATTGCACCTAAGGTCAAAAAGTACCACTCTTTAACAATAGCTGCAAATTTTTCCAGGACTTTTAGGAGAATAGTTTCCATGTCTGAGAAAACTAGTTGAATTGCTTACTTATTTCTCATCACTATTGACATAATTAACTCTAATGCCATTCTTAGCAAATGTCATTTATTTAGCATTGAAAATATTTAGTATAGGTTTCCTTTTTTTTCATTGACAGGATCATTTTTATCAAAACTGAAAGTCTGTTTATTAAACTAGTAGTGATCTCTGCAAAACTTTCTTATGGATGCAGAGTGTAGAAAAGTTCTAATTGCATTAAGAAAGACTTGGTACTAGAGAGAACCATGCATGCAGGAAACAAGAGCAATAAAACATAATATTTCTCCCCCCTGCAAAGTCTCTCTAGCACCCTCTATAGTCAAGATTTTAGGGTCATTGGCCAAAGAAAAAGGAAAAAAATATATACGTTACAAACCCAGATCCATTTTCACATAGCAGCTTTCAAAAATTGGATTTGGAACTGGAGACAATAAATAGATAACCAGTACAATCATCAGTGTTCTTTAACATTCTATGGTGGTCAATATTCAGTCCTGCAGAACTCCCACATTCAATACTTCAGAGAATGTTTTAGCTCACCTTCAAAATATCTTTTGAAACCTTCCTTAAATAAATAAATAAAACCCTGTATTAATCCCCATTTCTCAACTATAATAATGCTAACTAATCTCATTGCCACACAGCATACTATTAATTATTTTAAGATATTGGGTAGATTATGACATTTCTATACTGGAAACTCTCCAGTGGCTTCTTATCTTATTCAGTGTATCAATGAAAATGTTATGACTGTAAGGTCATACAGGGTCTGACTTTTTTATAGTAGGTAGTTAGGCCAACATGAGCAGGGCAGGAGAGCTTTCCCCCACAACCAGGAAAGTCAGGCAACTATCAGGTGATGGTCAGTCAGTTGTTAAGATATCTCCTAAAATAAATCGTCACAGCCATGCCAGGGAAAGGTAGTATCCCAATAGATAGAGAACATTTGAAACTGGTGATCAGCAGCTTCCCAATAAGATCTCAGGAGCTGAATAAGAAGGCTCAAGCATACTCATTGAGAGTGAAGATGGTGGAGTGTAGTTGATGTATGATCTTTCTCTAGAAATACTCCACTGGGAAGAATGCCTCAAATGAGCTGAGCATGTGCACAATTTTTGTAAACACACCGAGCATATGGCCCCTCCCAACTGCTGGCAGGCCTCTGTGCATGCGAATAGCCCACTCCGAGGGAAGGATCAAGGGAGAAGGGATGCAACCCCAATAAGTATGCCAACATATAAGACCCCAAGTCAAAGTTCAAACCACATTCTTGAATCCCTCAAGTCGCTCACATAGCCCTCTTCCAAGTTGACTTCCTTTCATTCCAGCTCTAAACTTTTTAATAAACTTTCACTCCTTCTCTAAAACTTGCCTTGGTCTCTCACTCTGCCTTATACCCCTTGGTTGAATTTTTTATTTTGAGGAGGCAAGAACTGAGGTTGATGCAGACCCTTAAGGATTCCCTTCCATTAACAACTTTCTGTCCACTCAGTTCCCCTCTATCACTCTGATTTGGTAAAAGCCTGCCTTGCTCCTACCCGGGCTTTGTGCCTCCAGGTTTCTGTGCCTGGAATGCTTCTCCTACAAATATCCACGTAACACTCTCCATCTGCTTCAAGACTTTTATTCAAATATCATCTTAGTGCTATCTTTTCTGACCATACGAAATCCTCCATAACTTTTCTTACTTTTCTGTATATATCATTTGGCTACCTAAAATTTTATACATTTTAACTTTTTGTTTTTATATATTTTAACCATATGTTTTGTCTCCTCCTGCTACAACTTAGGTTCCATGACAGTAAAAATACTTGTGCGTTTTGTTCATTATTATAATCCCCATTTCATGCATGATTCTTGCCTTAATATCACCCTGAATTTTTGAATAAATAAATGCATACTCAGAACCATATGTAATTATGTCCATTTACCTAAAGTAAACAAAATATCCAGTTGTGGTAATGAGCCTATCAAAATACTTTTCAACATCCAAATTTTTATTCCACTGGCTGCAATTTTTTTAACATTTTATGATTAAAATATAAATTTATTTACAAATACTTAATTCCTTAAAAATGGGCAAAATCAATGGTTCATTGCCAGCTAAATGAATAAACTAATAACTACATAAAGAAATACATAAAAATGATCTGCAAATATCTGGAGTTTGTTTGATTCTCACCAATAATCATAAATGTAAATTAAAATAGGTATTGTTCTAAAGTCATCAAAATAATAAAAGAAAATCACAAAGATCATGTTATTCTTTAAGATGCTTAAAATATGTTCATAAATTTTGATTTATCAATTATTATTCTAAGGCTCAAAATGAGAAAACTGGACAGAGATATATTTGTATACTGTCATCACAAAGATAAACTTCATATCTTTAAATTAGCAACACAAAATATCCAACAATAGATGTATATTCATATCACATTACTATACAGTTATTAAAAATAGTATGTTACACTGTGTTCAATAAAATGGAAAATGCAAATGAAATAATTTAGAAGCAATATATTCAGGTATTTATTAATGTATACATGTGTCTTGATTCATGTTTTGAAAATGCATGATCATGATCTCACTTATATGTAGACTCTAAAAAAGTCCAATACATAGAAACAGGATTAAATGGTGGTTACTAGGGGCAGGGAGGTGAGAGAAAAGGGATCTATTGGTCAAAGAGTACAAAGTTGCAGTTATGTAGAAATAATGAGTCTAGTGATCTAATATATATAGCATGGTTACTGTAGTTAACGATATTGTATGGTATTGCTGGAAATTTTCTAAGAGAGTAGATTTCAAGTGCTCCCACCTAAACTATGTGAGATGTTTATGTTAATTAGCTTGACTGTATTAATCATTTCACTATGTATGTGTATGTGTATATAAAAAAATCAGGATGTACATTTAAATATATGCAATTATTTTTAAAAAATAAAAATATAGAACAGAAAAAAGTATGCATATAATCATAAACTCAATTATGTATATAACTAAGTGTACTGTTCCTAAGAAAAGTGAATTAAATATCACTTATATTTGTTTATATTGTAACTTTTCCTTTCATTGTTATGCATATATTGCATTCATAATTATACAAATTATTTAATGACTACAAAATGTAACTATATGTTAAATATCCTCAACATATTTCGGAAATGGCAAATGTTACAAATTGTAGGTCGTAGTCACTATAAGAATGTCCCCTTTGTAGGTGTTATTTTCTGTTAGTTTTGGTTTAAAACATTCACCACTATTGGGAGATAGCCCAGATTTTTCTAATCTTTACCCACTATAAATAATGTTGCAATGAACACCTCAGAGCATATATCACCATGGGCAATTAAGCATACTTCTGACAGATAGCTTCCCAGAATTGGAATTGCTGATGCAAAGTAAACGAATGTACTAAAATACGATCTAATTTCACACTGCTCTCAGATATGATATTAAAGATCATATTTTCATTAATTTTATATAATAGTACCTTACAGTACAATTGGGCACTATGAATTCAATTCTTATCTATATGATAGGCAATAAAACATCTCATTGCTGTTTCAACTTGAATTTTCTGATTACTGTAATTCCAAACATTCTCTGTCATATTTACACAGTTTGTATTACTATTTTTATGCATTCTACTTTCAATATCCTTTAACCACTACAGAATGTAGTATGTGTGGAAACAAAATTTGTTTTGTATAAGAGTGTCTTTTCCTTTTCTAAAATTTGTTTGAATTAGGAAGGAACAAATTACATATTCACCCAAACAGTACAATGTCTCTTCACAATAGCAATACAATGTGAACATGATTACACTCATAAATATCTCCCATGACAAAACAAATGCATTATGTACAACAATCATTCATCTTGCATTGACAAATCTTTTTTTTTTACCAGCTACATATGGTCAATTTCTCTTTTTTTATGTTGTATATTTTTCAATTGCACCTAGGAGTCATTTTAATATAGATAATTGAATTGCAGTTAATTCTCCATCTGGTGTTCCAGATTGGTTACTTACTACTGCTGATTTGAGGCTGATATTTTTCATTTATATTACTTGATCATTTTATTCACTGTCACATCTCTAACAGTATGTGACATTTACAAAGCATGTCATGTGAACGCAGTTTAAAATTCTCAAGGAATAATTCTTTATTGAAGCATTTGGAAGCCTTATGCTATCCATGTTTCGGCCTTTAAATTACTATTTCTTACATTTTACTTTTATTTACATTTATTTTTTGTGAAGTATATTACACAAACTGTGTAAGTATACTTTAGGAAACTATCACATGGTCTATTATTTTTAGTGCATTATTTTAATATTCCAAATACATTTATGACATGGCAAATTTTGATAAATTAAAAAAAATTAATTATTTAAGAAAACTAACATTATTGTATCAGAAAGCTATGTGTTTAAAATATTGCATCACTATAAACACACTTAGCATGGATCCAACTCGGTATATATAAACTATCTTTGTAATGTTTGAACAGTGGATTATATTTTTAACATGTTTTCACTTCCTTTGATTTTGTTAGGTTAGTAAGAAATCTTATGTGTTGGTGAAATAATTAGTTTGCTTCAAGAAAGAAGGTATATTTATTATTAGAACTATTAATAAGTTAACAAATTAGATACTGTTTTCAAACCTCAGTTTCAAAATTTGACTAACAATATTTCTGTATTAAAGTTTCTATGAGCACTAAATGAGATAATTTATTACCAATAAAATTACATTAAATATGTGTTTGTTATGTCATCACTTCCTTTTTATTCACTTTTAGGGTTTATGAATCAAGTCTCACAGAAGTTTAAGTTACTTGCCCAATGTTTCGGAATCACGAGGAACCCATGCTTTTTATCCAAAATCTTTTAATAAAATGTATAATAAATGAACAGTGGCATTATCCAATCCAATTTGCTTATTTTATGTCAGAAAACTCTTGAGTCACAGTGGGTTTACTGGATCAGCCCAGGCTCTGGCCATTAGATTTTGAGCAGTTCAGAAATTGTGATGATACCTAGGTTTTGTACTTCGAGATGTACTGATTCTGTGATTATAAAATTTTGCAATTATAATCACCAAACTTTTGCGATAAATTTTGTGAGTATAAAAGGTGTTTTTTTTAATAACAACAGAGTGTGTAGTATCCTAGCAAAATACATTAGGTTTTGAAATAATGAGGAATATTATCCATTTTGTGTTTGTATTTTGTTTCGTTTCAATTTATGAGAAGTGTTGCCTTTCACATTCGCTTTATTTTAAAATGTTTATATATATATATGATATACACATTTTGTATGATATATAATACTAATATTATATATTTCCATCACTGTTTCTATTAAATCACAATAAAAAGCTAGCTCCTGTCTGCTTCTTTAAATTTGTAGGAGAAAGCCTTTGAAAATGTTTATATCACAGCGTATGTTACATTAAGCATCTCTAAATCAGTTATATGAGAATTCTTTTCACACTTTCAGAATTTAGATGCATGTATAAACATATACACACATACACACACGAGTCATGTGTTACTTAAAGATGGAGAAATACTCTGAGACACGTTTTAGGCAGCTTTGTTATTGTGCAAACATCATAGAGTGCACTTACACAAATCTAGATTGTATGGCTCACTACACACCTAGGCTATGAAGTGTAGCCTACTGGTCATATGTTACAAACCTGTACAACGTGCAATTGTACTGAATATTGTAGGCAGTTGTAATATAATGGTACTTGTATATCAACAAATCAAAACATAGAATAAGTATAATAAAATATGGTATAAAAAATACGATACGCTTTTATAGAGCACTTACCATGAATGGAGTTTTTAGGACTAGAAGTTGCTTTGAGTGAGTCAGAATGAGTTGCAAGTGCATGTAAAGGCCTAGGACATTACTATACACCTCTGTAGATTCATAAGCACTGTACACTTAGGTTGTACTAGATTTACTAAAAATATTTTTCTTTCTTTAATAATAATCTTAACTTACTATAAGATTTTTACTTTATCAACTTTATTTTTTAAACTCTTTTGTAGTACAGCTGTGCATATTTTCTATCTTTATTTCCTTATTCTATAAAGTTTTTTTCTGTTTTTAAAAATATTTATTTTATTATTATTTTTAAACTTTTTTGTTAAAGATTAAGAATTTAGACTAGGCCTAAACAGGGTCAAGATCACCAATATCACTGTCTCCCGCCTCCACATCTTGTCCCATTGGAAGGTCTTCAGGGGCAATAACAAGCATGGAACTGTCATTGCTCACAATAACAATACCTTCTTTTGGAATGCCTCCTGAAGGACCTGCCTGACTGATTTACAGTTTTTGTTTTGTTTTGTTTTCTTTTTCCATAAGTACAAGTACATTCTAAAATAATGATTAAAAATGTGGGATAATAAATACTAGACCATAGAGATTTTTCAGCTTCATTATAACCATATGGGACAACTCTCATATGTGTGGTTTGTCCCCCATGAACTGGAACACTGTTACGCAACACATAATTGCATGTTTTTAAACCAATTTTCATCAAATTTTCACTGATTTTACTGCCAATTTTCCGGGTACAACTATAGCTATCCAATGTTTCTGAGTGACACACAAATTGTATCTTGTTAAAAAGCTACCTGTGAAAAATCACAAGATCTAATAGACAATTAGATAGCATTTTATACATCTCAGCAGAATTTTTAAAATTTATTCGTGTTTTAATTATATAAAAAACAGTTTCAGTTTTCTGTGTTTACAGAGTTCATAAAAATAAATATTGTAATTATCCACTAGGAGCTCATTTCAATACACAGTAGCTTGAAATTTAGGTACTTTAAATATTGGCATAAACATAAAACACTTCTTATGGAAACCACGCTACTAATTAAAAATAAAATCCTCAGGCCTTAGAGATAGCCTGTTTTACAACATCAAAAATCAGTAAAAGTGGCTTTAATACATTCCATGAAAAACAAGTTATGAATTATCTATATGATCCTAGGTAACTCAGATATTCTTTAATATTTAGCTTGCTTTCCTTAAAATGTAGTATTCAACAGTTACTTTATTTAATCTTTCTGCTATGTGTAAATATTGTAGAAAGTCAAGAGTAGTTTAAGGTGATTTCTTATTTTTCAGACTTAGATTTACCTTATGAAAGTTCCAAAATTTCTGCTATCATAATGTATTATGTAAAATATCTAAACATATTTATTTCCCAAATTTGTTTTTAATATATAAATAAATTATATAGTTTATAAATGATATAAATAGTTTCCATTACCATCTTTTTATCTGAAATCAATGTGGCAACCAAGATGCACATTTATCTTCAACAAATCTTCAACATGCACAAACACGTGAATGTTCAAGTATAAAAATATTGCTACATTAGCTATTATTGAAAAAAGTAAATTATCAGGAGCTTTACACTTCCCAGGCTGTTGTTTTTCCTCAACCAAGGACTGAAAACACTTTAGATTTGTTGTAAAAAAGTCACCTCAGCACTGTGGATCATTGAAGGAAACTTTATGTATTGATATAGAAAATATTAGATATGTCAGACTTCAAAAGTAATAATATTTTCTTCTTTTTAAAGCTATCTTTAATGAATCCTGCAAGCTCCTTACTCTGAGTGTTACCTCCCCTCTTTGTGAAACTTGAGGCAGATGTGTGTAATCTCCCTGAGATGTGGTTATAAACGCATGTGTACAAACACATTCAAGAAAACAATAAATATACAGAAAAATTTTATAAATAAGAATTGAGGAAGGGCATGTGAATTAATTGTTCAAAAGCAAAGGCGGACAATGATTCTGAAAATATGACTTCCAAGTAACGCATTGTAATATATCATCCCACTGAAGCATACCTGACCTTCACTCTCAGCTGTCCTTACTTTCTTTTAATTCTATATTAGCTAATATATGTTCATTTTTCTTAAATAAACAATTTTACTATTTAGTTGTATAGAGCTTTAATTGTAGAATTGGGGAAATTATGTTTAAAACATAAACTATTATCTTGTAAATTATTCTCTTTCTACAGCTCACATACGTATAATTTAGAATGGCAGTTGTGGGTTTACAGTGTGAAAATGTACCTATGCTGGAACTGCATTTCCTGGAATTCAGTTCTGCTGTTAGCAGGGGTCAGAAAGATAATTTGCATAAGTTTTGAAATATGGCACTGAAGCATCGGAAATATTCTTTTTACATCAGGAAGTTCAGTCTAGTTCACATTTGTTCTTACTGATTTTCTGGCTTATCTTGCTGGCATGAGCAAGATCTTCAGCTCCTCCAGCTGCCCCTGGAAATTTTTCATTATCTTTTTTCTTCTTATGGGACAGAGACATGTCTAGTTTCATGATAAATTGAATAGCTATAGGTTCTCTTGTAGGTCACATACATATTGAAGTTAAAATCTTGGAGGCAACCAGTGGCCAAAATGGTTCTCAGCTCATTCTCTTTAGTTCTAATTTTTTGAATCCCACCTTCAGTCTTTCTCTCTCTACAGTCTACCCTGCTGACTCAGGCCAAGCACTAAATTCAAAAGTAACAGTTGTACATAAACAGTATAATCAGCTCCCACAATTGCATAAAATTCAGTTCTTATAATAATCTAAAAACCTATAGATTTACCTGCATACAAATATCTATCTATATCTATCTGTCTATCTATCATCTATCTATCTATCTATCTATCTATCTATCTATCTATCTATCTATCTATCTATCTATCTATCTATCTTACTATCTTAGCTAGCTATCTAGCTATCTAGCTATCTATCTACCTACCTACCTATCTATCTATCTATCTATCTATCTATCTATCTATCTATCTATCTATCTATCTATCTATCTATCTATCTATCTTAGCTAGCTATCTAGCTATCTAGCTATCTATCTACCTACCTACCTATTATCTATCTATCATCTATCTATTATCCTATCTATCTATCTATTATCTAACCATCTATCTAGCTAGCTATAAATCATCCGTTTGTCTATCTATTGATCATGGTCTGATGGTTTTGCCCAGTATCTCTGATTGATCCTGAAACGACACAGTAGTCTCAAACACAGCAGAATAAAATTTCCAGCTATTTTTCTTTTTGGTGCCTTACCATAGATAACACTAGAGACTGAATTTTAGAAAGCTAACTATGTTTTCATTTTATTGATAGAGCTTATTTTGATTTTAAGACATATAACAAGGAATATGCATTATTCTTGAATATGGCTGATATTCTGTGAGGTGGATACTATCAATGCTCCACCCAGATTCCCTCGAATCGCTTTATAGACTGCATGCAGTAATACCCCTGTTTCGCCATGCTTTGCATCAAACTCGCATCCACACTATGCTTTTGAAGACTGCCTTTGGGCTACTGGAATTGCTTAAATCATATGCAAAGAGAGATGAAATCGCCAGGAACTTTACATCCCATTGTATCTGCTCATACCCAATTACTGATTGACCATGAAAATTCAGTTGTCTTCTCTCAAGATAGGCCAAATTTTAAGATGTAATTTATGCTCTGGAGCTGCATCTCTTCATAACATCAGTTTGTAGATGGTATTTTGACTGAATTTTGCACTCTTGTTTGGATTCTTCTGTCCTGCTTCCCACACTACCTTACCAGTTTCATCATAGAGAAAGTTTTTAATAAATTTATTTTCTGTGAATTATCATTTCTTGTTCATATTCTGGTGAATCCAGCCTAAGATATCACAGAATGGACAAATAAATAATTGATGTTAATTCTTAAAGAAGCACTCACGGAAACAGGCTATTGTAATAAATCTGAAATAACTATAGATAATGGGGTTCTACTGTTTTAACTTACAAGAATTCTGACAAGCAATACATCTTTATCATATTTTTTAGAAAATATTTTTAATCTGTCCATTAAAAAACCTGAATGAATAGAATTAAGAAAAAAAGGTTTTTTTAAAACATCAATGACATTAAAATCTAATTATATTAATTAATAAAACCATATCACTGTATTATTAAATATTGACAATGGCATTTAATCAAAAACAATTTCTTAGTGACTGCCACATGTAAAATCCATTACCAATATGTATTAGAAAGCGATTGCTTATTGTTTTTGGAGACAGGGTCTTGCTCTGTCACTTAGATTGTAGTGCAGTGGTGCGATCATAGCTCACCGCAACTACAAGCTCTGGACTCAAACTATCCTCCACCTCAGCCCCCCAAGTCATTGGGAATACAAGTGTGCATGCCCAGCTCATTTTATTTATTTTTTAAGAAAAATGATTCTAACAATATATAAACTATAGTTTCCATTTGCAAATATTGAATTCACCTTATAAACAAATATTATATCTATAGGAAAGTCTTTATATCCCTCTCCTAGTCCTTTGTTCTATAGTTTTATAGGAAGGATGACTTCATTTATCCCAAAATGCCTTCTTTTCTATGAGTACACATATACTCATTATTTGTTTGTTTAAAGTTACTTGCTTAAATGTAATAATTTCATTTAAAATTCCTTCTTGTTATTAATAGATCAATGTACTTCATTATTAATGCTTTTTTATTCAGTACATTTGTTAAAAGCCCTTTTATTACATGCTTACTTTGGACAGCATTAACTTATTTGAAATGCAAACATGATTCAGTCTTTCATAGGACAAGGATATGAGGTGACAGCTAATCAATGATTGACTTTGTCCTTAAGTTTCTCAACTGTCAAGGATAAAGCATGTCAATCAGTAAGAACTAATGCACCGCCCATTATAATTACCTCAGCAAAAAAAGTCACAAGTGTCCTATCAACTCCCAAATGTTAAAGATAAGTAAGAATTAGCACAATTGAATGTTAAATTCCATTGTCCTATATTTTACCTTAATTAAAAAAAAAGAAATATTAAGTTAATTCTATCTCTCAGACCCACCCATTGATTTTTTATATAAGCATTTTCTTGTCTTTTATTTGGTAGTCAAGAGATGTTTAGCCTTTAATTACATCTACAGATTTAAAAACATATACCAACCTAATGGTATGATGTGAATTAAAATCGTCATGAAGCTTGGAATTAGAAAACACTGCCACTTACTACTTGTATGCCCTAGGCAAGTTACTTTAGTTTCTAAACATATATTTGCGTTTCTACTGTGACGATTAATAATTCAAGGAATATTTAGAAATATAAAGGCAAAAATATATGTGAGAGCATCTAACACATGTGCTACTCAGAAAAAAAATGTTTGAGTGAATGAATGCTTTTACAAGATTAATATTTTAATATAATTCTTTAAAGAAAAAGGTTTTACATAGTCTACTTTAACCCATACTTTTCATAAGAATTAACCAATACCCTCACGCTTCAATGTAAAGAATCAAAAACAAAAAAAAGTAAAAACTGTTCATTTCTGTTGTATTTAACATAAACAGGCACACATGCATGTACACACACACATGCATACATACATACACACAGGGAAGATGGAGCTGCCAATAGGTAATGGAATGCGTATCACTTTTCTTGTAGAAGATACATGAAATCCTTTATGAATCCGATGAATATTATGACCTCAAATTAGTGCTACTCTATAAACTTTAAATGTTTTGAATTTTAAATTGCTTTTTAAATTTTTGTTTTCCATAGACATTTTAAAAATAATTCTTCATTAAAATATTCCTTTTAACAAAAGTTTCAAGGTTGACATATTAATCAAATGTAGATATAAACTTGTGTGTGTGTATGTGTGTGTGTGTGTGTGTGTGCGTGTAGCTTCTTGAAGTAACTCATTGAGCAATTTGCAACCTTGAAATGTATAATTCATCATGTCAAAGTTCCAGGCACTCAGTCTCCCATGGGCCACTAGTTCCAGGTTGTGAGGATGTGAGGTTTTGAGTATCGCTGAGGGCCAAAGGATTACAGAAACAGCCAGGCACTCTCCATCCTTGCTTCTGGACAGAAAACACGTATGGTGCCTGTCACAAGGCAATTTTTAGTGACCACTGGAATCTTTTAAATGGAAATCTGATAACCTTGAGCATAGACAATCTGGGAACATCAGTCCTTGTTCAGAAAAATCTTCAAGTAATTTCAAAGTGACGCAACACACTGTAATCTGAGGCAAGTTTTTATCCATGAATCAACTCAAGAGGCAATAATAAAATATTAATAAAAAGAAATGAATTAGCAGTTATTAAGGAAGACTGGGAAAACATATCTCCTTGACACAGATGAAATTAAGAATTATACCCTAGAGGAAAAAAAAAAAAAAAGATGACAGGAAGAATTGATGTGTGCTACATGCTATCACCAGGTTATATGTCTTTTGTTTGTTTGTTTGTTTTGTTTTTTCTGAAAACCAGCGTGCAGAAACTTTCTCTCTTTGTAATGAAAAAGCCAGGTCTGGAGTTAGGATAACAACCAAGCTAATTTTACAGGTCAGTAGAGTTATTATTTCCAGGATCTCCTGTCTTCTGCTTTCCCTTCCCTCCAACTTCTTTTTTAGCTGTTACTTCCATAGAGTTTAATGCCAATGAATAAAAATGAAAGTAAGTCCACACTATAGAAACTCAAAAACAAACAGAGAAACCAACACAAACCAACATTCTGCAGCCCCACATTTACCAGTATCATCCAGTGCCAAATTTCAAGCCATGTTTAGAGCAAATTTTAAATATGTTTCTTTTCTGCTTCTTTTCTATGTTAAAAATATTTCATAGAGTCCTTCTAATTATGGTTTTCCTGTTATCATAAAAGTTCACATCATGTAATAAGGAATGGTGGAGTTATTTAGGAGACCACGGATGAGGTTCCTATAATAGAGTTTTTGCTTTATATTAAGAAACATTTATACTACATATTCCACCTTCAAGTAGACTCATAGCGTTAATGTGCATAGTTACAGCCCATTAGCACTGGCTATTTCCAAATGGATATGTGCCCTAAAATCAAAGCACTAAAGGATAAAGTTTAGATAACCTATGTTTCTGCTTTATCACTAGGCATGACTAGAAAAAAAAAAATTCAAAAGTAGTGTGCTTTATATTTTAAATGAGAATAATAATAGGAACTCCTATATCTATTTATAATCTAAAAATAAAAAAGAAGATATATTAACATATCTTTGGATGGAAATTAAGCGAAAGGAAAACTATTCAATGAAGGAAAATAACTATCTGAAGAAGGAAAATGAGGAACAGAGACAATAGAACAAACTGTCAACTGGCTTCATAGCTCTTTACTTAAATAAATGAATTTGAATGGATTATTCTAGCTTAACACTTTTTCCTTTAAATGTTTAATTCCCAACAAATTTGAAGAATAGGAAAACTTTTTTGACTCTTATTATCACTATACAAAACAAGGGTCTGCAAGCGAAGAAGAGAGGACAACATTTCCTGGACGCATTCTACAATATTTTACTTTCCTGATGACAAAGACAATATTATGGAGTTTTATTGGACCAGTAGGTATAATTTCATTAAGTGATCTTACAGACTGTTCACTTGAATGCTGACACAGACGAGGCACTATGTTCAGAAAAATGAAACCATGAAATAGCACAAGTGGTATTACATTTTTTTGAGGGGGCAGGGTAGCTGTGGTCACAATAAAGCTACTAACAGCTACACTATACACATTTTAGCTAAACATATTTCAAGATAGGTGAATGTAGCAAAGCTTTGCAGAATCTTCTGTATTGCCAGTATTGAAAATTCATTCTTGCAGTTTATTGCTTATCACTTCAATCTAAGTGCTAGATGCGTTTTCTAGCATGTGTTGACATTATCTTCTTACATAAATTCTTACGGGATAAACCGATAATTTAGAGACTATTAACGCACAAAAGTGATGTCTCCTGCCTGGATAAAAGAACAAAAATATGCAGTTATGTGAGAAGTAATTAAGTCAATACATGTTTACAGAAAAAAGTATTCTTAGAGAAAATGTATTAAATTAAAAATAAATTTAAGGATCCATTAGTTTTCAAATGTTTTAAACAATAAATAATTAATTAGCATTGTTTTTTGTTTATAATACAAGATAAAATATAATCATGGGTAAGATTTGTAGAAAGTAACTTAGTTAAACAGACCAACAATTATACAGTGATATTAAATATATTTTACAATATGTATTTGCTAGTCAAAAGATTGTCTTATTACTTAATTATTCCAAACTTAATTTGAACAATAAATCCAATTTAGTGGAAGAACTTTACTCTGGCCATAAGAAGTGTTAAAGTAATTTTCACAGGAATTATTGGGAAGATTTTTAAAAATTATTGATTGTGTTAAAATATTCATAAAATAAAATTTATTATCTTAACAATTTTTAAATGTACACTTAAGTAGTGTCAATATAAATAGCTATCAACACTACTCCCAATCCACAAAACTCTTTTTATCTTGCAACACTAAAACTCTTAGTTCATTGTATACAACTTCCTATTTCCCTCTTACCCTTAGCTCGTAACAATCTGCCTTCTTCTTTCTGTCTCTGTGGATTAGATTATTCTAGGTACCTCATATAAGTGGAATCATGCAATATGTGTCTTTCTGTGACTAACTTATTTCACTTACCATAATGTCTTCCAGCATGTGTCAGAATTTTCTTTCTTTGTAAGGCTGAATAATATTACATTGTATGTATGTATTTTGTCTATCCATTCATTCATCCATTGGTGGTTAGTTAGTTGTTTTCATCTTTTGACCATTGTGAATGCTATTGCTATTAACATGAGTGTACAAATGTCTCTGAGACTCTTTCAACTCATGTATATATTCCCAGAATTGCAATTGCTGGAATATATGGTAATTCTATATTTAGTTTTTTGAGAAACTGCCATACTATTCTCCACAGTGGATGCACCATTTTATATTTCCAGCTAGAGTGTACAAAGATTCAAATTTCTCCACATCTTTACCAACATATATTGTTTTGTTTTTATTGATAGCTGCAGCGGGCATGAGGTAGTATTTCACTGTGGTTTTGATTTACATTTTTTCTGAAGATTAGTGATGTTGCTTTTCTTTTCACATCCTTGTTAGCCATTTGAATGTCTTATTTGAAGGTATGTTCGTTCAAGTTCATTTCTCATTTTGAAATTAGGCTATTTGTTTTTCTGTTGTTAAGTTATAAGGGTTCTTTATGTATTCTAAATATGAACCCCTTAGTGTTCATATGTATGAACAATATGATTTATTTGGAAATATGATTTATCAAGATTTCTTTCATTCCATAGGTTTTATTTTTACTCTGTTACTGTGTCTTATGTTGTACAAACTTTTAAAATTGTTGATATTCTTCCAGTTTTCCATTTTTATTTTTTACTTATATTTTTGGTGTCACATAAAATATTTTATTGCCAAATACAATGTCAAGAAGTGGTTCCCCTATGTTTGCTTCCAGGAGTTTTTAAGTTTTAGCTCTTACATTCAGGTCTTTGACCTACTTATTGTTAATTTTTGTATATGTCATAAGGTAAGAATTCCATTTCATTTTTTTTTTGCATGTGGATGTCCAATTTTCCCAACACCATTGATTGAAAAGACTCTCTTTCCCCTCATTGAATGGTTTTGACTCTTTCATTAAAAATCATTTGACCACACATGTGAAGGGTTATTTCTGGGCTCACTACTCTATTTGATGGGTGGCTATCTCTGTTTTTATGCCAGTACCATGCTATTTTTATGATTGCAGCTTTGTAGAAAACATAAATTCATTGATTCTATCATTGTTTAATAAATTCCAAGGTTTTCATTAAAGTTTGAAATTGGTTAAGTGTGAGATGTCCTTTTTTTTCAAGACCTTTTTAGCTATTTGGGGTTTCTTAAGATTCTATATGAATCTTAAAATATATTTTTCTGCTTTGGCAAAAAGTGCCATTGTGATTTGATAGTGATTGCATCAAGTCTGTTGACCACCTTTGGGTAATATTGATGTCTTAAAAATATTAACTATTCCAATTCTTGAGCATGAGGTTCTTTCCATTTATTTATGTCTTCTTTAATTCCTTATAGCAATATTTAATAGATTTCAATATACAAGTCTCTGTGCCTCCTTGGTTAAATATTTTATTCTTTTTGACACTAATACAAATAGAATTTTTTTAATTTTCTTTTTACATTTTTTCATTGTTAGAATATGAAAACACAACTGATTTTTCTGTGCTACCTTAACGTATTGCAACTTTTCTCAATTCATTTGTTAATTTTTTTTTTTTTTTTTGGTTTGTGTCAGATCTTTAGGGTTTCAGGAGATTTTTGAAATAAATTTTAAATAATCAGATGAACTTTGGAAAATCATTGTATGGACAACTATTTCTATGGTCTTAATTATCTTTTTTTCAAATTCCTGTATAACTAGCATTATTCTATATTCCTCTGCCTTTGAAGGACAAAACTTACTGGTATCTTGAGACTTCATTTTATAGCTTTGAATTTTTAATTGTACACCTTTATTTTCAAATGTTCTCTTCAGCTAGAAAATTACATACAATTCGTAAAGAGAAAATAATAATGACTAAAAAATTTCTACAGTAGTTTGAAGTATATAACCAAAGTATAAACTGTCGCTTATCAGTTTTCCAATGCTTACACATATTTATAAGATTTTTCATTTTGTTGCTCAAAAGTAATGTTATTAATACATTTCTTAAATATGCATATGTTTCTTTTCCTTTGTATTAGCTATACAATGATCTACTTATGAAAACATCTGAACTTATTAAGCAATAATACAATTGGTTGATTTTTACTTGTTTACAATTTTTTCTACTAGGAACAAAACTAATACAAGTATTCCTGTATATATATTTTTATGCTCACTTTTATGCAGTTATATGATATGGTCAGGATATGAGTATATTTCCAATCTGAGATGGCAGACATGATTTCTCCACTCTTTGATTATTGTGCAGTCAATGTCACTTCAGATCCTATATCCCTTGAAACAATTTTTTATTTAATACTTCGGTAAATATCCATATATGCTTTTGAGAAAGGAGTGAAGAGAGATGTACGTAATGGAGTCACAGTCTTTAATTATGGAGACTTGGTCTCTCTTTCAATGGGTAAGAGCTTGCTTGGAGAATAATATCAGTTTTGAAAACAGCCAAAAGATTGTGATTTTCTAAGCCAGCACTTACCTTCTGCTCACCCACTTCTGATTGCTTTGGTTGCATAGGACAGTATACAGATAAGAGTAACACCCAATTTCCATTCTTACCTTATGGCTCACTACAGTGAACATATTCACATTTTCTATCATTTTTGAATCTTATTGTCACAAAGAGCAGTCTCATAGCAGAATATTTATTGCTAAAAAATGACCAACAAATGAAAGCCCACACTGAACTTCTCAGCAATGCTGGAGCACTTTCCATCAGATTGTTACAACATTAGGGGAGTGTCTCCCTGAAGAACAGAGACAGCTCAGGCTTTCCCTATTATGAAGAGAACACCCATTCTAAAAGGTTCAGCGCTCTGAGTTCTTTATCTCTTCCCTCAATACTTTGTCAAGAGAGTTATCATATCTGCTTTCTGTACACACTTACATGTGAGAGTGTGCATATACCTTTGATTTTTTAGTTGTACATCTTTATTTTCAAATTTCCTTTTGAATTTTTTTTCAAAGCTTGAAGGCACCATTCCAGCAGTGTGAAATTAAGAATATAGATCAAATGTACACCCTTCACCCACACACACAAATAAAAATTAATTTTTCTATGTAATCACCTGTGGTGGTGGTGCTGCTAATTAGAATAAAGGAAATGCAGTTGGGCAGACTGGCAAAGCATCTTCAGTGTTCTTATAAGTGATTTCATATTCAAAGAAACTTGAATGATCTTATATAAGTAAGAATAAGGTAGATTATACCAGCAAATTATCTTAATATCTCAGTGTTTTAAATCAACAAGGGTCATTTTCTTCTCATATTCCATGACCATGTTGTGTCAGCTGGGAACTATGATCCTTACAGTCCTCGGGATGATCCTTTCATCTCCTCACAAAATCTCAGAGAAGACCCTCCCACCCCTACCTGGACCTTAGCTACTGGTAAAACAGGGAAAGAAAACTCTGTAAATTCAGAACTAGTCCATATTAACTTCTGCTTGTAGCTTATTGGCTAAGGCAAGTGACATGACCATACCTAATTTAAAGAAAGAGAAGAGATGCAATTCTCCCCTATGTCTGGAAGAAAAATAATGCTAAATATTAGTGTGAACAGTGATCATGTCTACCGTGTTCTCAGGATATTGCAGAGTCTCATTCCTAATACATGTTAGGCTTGCAAGGCATTCTAAGAAGAGTTAACTCAATGGTTTATATTGAAAATGTAAGAGTAAACTTTAAAATTAATTTTTCTTTGGTTCCAAAAGAGAAAAAAACCTTTTCCTATTTTATTTTCTTGGAATGTTTCATTGAAAAATCTTACAATTTTAAATTCTTTCTATATATTTTAATATTAAAGTAATTATTTTTAAAAGCTAAACAAAACGCAAACATCAATAAAAATAGCACCCTATATTTTCACCATCTGTTTGTCATAAAGATATGAGAAATTTTATTTTCCTTACATAAAGGCAATAAACTAACAAGGATGGCCATCTTAATTAATTTCAGGTGAAATTCAGATGAACTTTGTATAGCAAATGATGCTGTCAAGTTATCTCAAAGGAAAACAGTCATCAATTACCTGGAGGACATGCCTGTAACGAGTGGTATCTTTTGGCTGTATGAAGGGGATTTCATTCTGTCTTTTCAATCTCATTAGACTATTGCCTATGATGCATGTAACAGCCTGGTTTAGGACTTATTAAATGATAAAACTGATTTCTCTCTTTTCTACATTTTCAGAGAGGTTTCTGGGTTGGTTGCTTGGTTTATTCTTAATTTTCTCCAACATAATGAATACATCCATATACACACAAATAATACACATTAATCCCTTTCATGAGATTTGTGGCTATTCAAGGAGGCAGGAGTTAATAGTTTAAAAAATGAAATTGTAGTGTGACTTGTGACAATGACTTGTCAGTAAGAAAATTATTTTCTCTTAACATAAGCAATCTTTGCTCACACATCTAAGTACACAGTAATAACACAACCATCTAAAATATGTCAAAACTGAATTATAATACTCAATGTGTGCCAATATTAATAAATTGTTATATATAAGTAGAGAGGAAATAGCAATATTTATATTTAATAATAAGCACATAACTTGTGCCAGATTATATGAAAAAGTTACATATGTGAATAAAACATGTATTGCTTAAGTTATATGTGTATTTGTATACATATGTATTTTACATACTCTAAGTATTTATGATGTTATGTAAGTTGGCATAAATTTTATTTGCTAATTGTTATTATAGCTATTATTGTTATTCTCATTACTATTATTTGCTGATAACTAAATTTATCATTATAATAATATATACATGTATATTTACACACACAAATATATGTATGTTCATCATATGTGTGTGTGTGTATAAAGAGAGATTTAAAAATAACTTGTTCGTAAATAACAGTAAATTTATTTTAGAATGAGAATTAAGATGTAGGTTTGATTTTGACTCAATAGCACATTATTTTTCCTCTAAAATATGTCTATTGTAGATGCATGTGTCTATACTTGCAAACATAGTGCAGTATTCAGAGTAATGCCCTCGCCAAGGATACACAAGTCTTAAAAGTGTTAATTCCTAGAATCTGTAAATATGTCACTCTATGTATCACAGGATGATTTGGATATGTGATTAAACTAAGGTTCTGGCAATATTATCTGGATTATCCAGGCAGATCCAATAAAATCACTAGAACCTTTATAAGGGATAGAGGGAGATATTAGAATCAGAGCCAGAGAAGGAGATGAGATGATGGAAGCAGGGGAAGACATTTGAAGATGCTATGCTGCTGTCGTGAAGACAGAGGATGCGGCCACAGCCAGTGAATAGATTTAGACTCTAGAAATTAGAAAAGGCAAGAAAACAGATGTTTCCCTAGCAATTTTAGAAGGAATCAGACCGACTGAGACCTTCACTACAGTGAAAGCCATTTCAGACTTCTGACCTCCAGAACTGCAAGGTAACAAATCTGTGTTGTTTTAAGCCATTGAGTTTGTGGTAATTTGTTACAGCAGAAATAGAAATCTAGTACATAGAGTGCACTGAATATCCCCCATGTACACTTTCAAAACACTCCTCTCTTCACTAGTGCTCTCCTTACCCTGCAAGACAATCTCCAGTTCACTTTCCCTTCAGATTCCATTTGGAGAAGTAAATTAGAAATCACCAACAGGAGATTCTGAGCATGAGAGGAGAGTGAGTGTGAAGTGGTTGTTCTATCAACTACCTCCTGTCAGTTCACCACGTGCAGGCTGTATTTCTCCACTGAAGGCCACAACCCTTCTCAAGTGGCTTGCTCTTCACACTTCTTTGGGCTTTGTTTACTATCCCCTCTTTGTCTTTTCAGGTCTGATTTTACAAAGATCCCACTTTTGTGAATATAGCATGCACTGCATTATTCTTTAAATGTTTTTCCTAAGGAATAATTAATCACTGTTTGAATCAATGAAAATAGTCCCTTTCTTATGTAGAGTGTGCCATGGGTTTACTGCTGGACCCCTAGTTACACAGTAAAATGGGTTCCTCACTTTGCGTTTAAGATCTGAATGTGACGTAATAATAGAAATGCTTAGCCTGGAAATTTCATATTTCGGTTTCTACAGAAACATTAAATTGCACTGAGAAGGGACAACATTTTACCAGCTCTTTAATTGTGATTTAAATGTATTTGGAAGTTGAAAAAAAATCACTGAAGATATTTTTATAATAGCCATTATGTATATGGAGAAAATTCATCTTGGGAGTATAAAACAATGTATCAAACATTTTAAATGACAGATATTAAAAAGAAAATCTCTGGGATTTGCAATTGTAAGAAATTTACTGTGGAGTGATACTCGTAACCACACATAAAATTTTCAGAGTAGTCTTTTTCCCATACTTAATTATGGTTCAAAATTAAACTTGTATTATTTCATGTCTTAAATAACTATCTAACAACAAATAGACGGTGCTTGCATCAGAGAGTCTTTAGGGCCCCAAACAGAAACCACTATAAACATTTCAAGCAAAAATATATTTTATACAGGAAAATAAATGCTTAAAAAATTGTTGGAAAGCCTGGAGGCATAAGAATTGAGAGAAGTCACTGGACTATTAATTTCAAGTTTACCTGCAATCCAAAGATGTGGATGCCATTGTTGTTTCTTCCATGACAATTAAACATTCATGAAAGTACTGTCTAGATACTGGACCATAGACTCCAGCCACTGCAGGTACTCACACCTGTGTGAACTTGCTTGCCAATCATCATAGCACCAGAAAGACCTTCCCCTAATTTATGCTTGACGAAATTTGCCCTTGGTTCAAGGGTCAATATTTTTTTCTTTTGGTAGATGGACAAAAGGTGGACAGTTTGTTTTGAGGTTCATACGGTCTCTGTCATACTTCTGCTGGTATAGTGCAAAAGCAGCCACAGACAATACGTAAATGAGTGGCCATGCCTGTATTTTAATGAAACTTTATTTGTAAAGATATGTGTTGAGCCAGATTTAGGTCACAAGTATAACTTTTAACCTTTATGCTGTATATCCAGATTGCATCCCAAACTATAGTTGCAAGAAAGTCTGAGAAATATCATTTTCAGTTTTTTTAATGCTCCAAATAGAAGGTGAGAGCCAACAGAAGTACCAAACCCCTCTACTAATTTTTATTTTTTTGTGAAAATTTCCACGTTCTTAGTAAAAGAAAAAATATTCACAACAAATGATTAAAAATAGAAAAGAAAAATAAAAGAGTTTAGGAAATAGAATTCTTATCATGCCCTGCTATCCAGTTATAAAGGACGCATTGCAACTTGAGTTTTGTATGCTCCTTTAGTGAAAGTTAGGAAGAGATGAATTAGTTAATTAACCAGTCACATGTCCAGTTAATTCCATTAAGGTGGTTCTGAACTTAACAGACGTGTGAGAGCACTTCACCTTTGTAGCATACTAACTACATTGTGCTGCTTTGGGATAAACCTAAATATTACCAAATAAGTTATAGAACTTTTGTAAACAATATCTTCTTTAATTAAATCAGCTTAAATATAATAAATCAGTTTTCAAGAAAAAACTAATCGCAATACTTGAACAAACAATTCAAAACAGTCACATATGGCAGGGAAATGGAATAGGAGAGTATAAAGGTAAAGCAAATATAAAATTAGCAACATTTTTAATAGTCACATCAATTTCCTTCTCAATATTTTGCTATAGCATAAATATGCCAGGATAGCAAAATAAATTTTACAATAAAAACTAATTACTATTAATAACTGGGAAAGCATTTATATGAGTTTACTGACTTACTTGAAATCAAGGAGATTTAAAGAAATAAAAATTAAAAATAATGACAACTAATCATTGCAGAAGGCAAAAATCACAAAATAATTATTTCTTATCTTTATTGAGTTTAAATTATTAAAATGAAAATAATGGTAAAATAGTATAATATCCATGTTACAGAATTACATAATGTACAATAAAGTAATGAAACACTAAAAGTAAAAGATTGCATTCACTGTATGCAACTTATCATTACAAAGAAGTCAGCCTTATAATTTTTCATTCAAATTTAACAGTAAGACAATGTTAGCACAGATATTTCAATGATATTCAATCTCTGTAATTTAATTTGAGAGTTTTATTAAAATATCTAATATTTAAATTCATATTTTAAATAAGTATACTATTAAATCAAATGAGATTATATTTCATCTCATTCTTAAAATATACTTATTAATAAGCTCCTTTCAAATTTTTCCATTTAGAAGTCACTATGCAAATTTAGTGAAAAATTGGTGGCTGCTTATTTTTCTTAAGAAATATATTTAAAAATAGGCCAGGTGCAGTGGCTCATGCCTATAATCCCAGCACTTTGGGAGACCAAGGGAGTTGGATTGCTTGAGCTCATGAATTTGAGACCAGCCTGGGCAACATGGAGAAAAACAGTCTCTATACAAAATATAGAAATTAGTCAGGCAGGTGTGCAGTGGTACATGTTTGTAGTCCCAGCTACTCAGTAGGCTGAGGTGGGAGGATCACTTGAGCCTGGAAGGCAGAAGATGAAGTAAGCTGAGATCATACCCTTAAACTCCAGCCTGGGCAACAGAGTCAGACCTTGTTTTACCCAATGCCCCCCCAAAATACATTTAAAAATAAAGACAACGTCCATTATGTGCACTCTTTATGTTGATTTTATTAGAAATGTGGTATAAGCTGTATATAATTATTGTTTAAAATGATGTATTTAGTTTTTTTCATACATACACACACGTGCACACATACACATACAAAGATAATCGTGGAAGACTAAATTAGCACTCAAAATTTCTGTTTCCTTAATTATTTTACAAACATACACATATGCAATAATTAGTTCATCCTGACTATATTGATGAATACTAAAATTTCATATTTCAGTCAGTATCCTTGATCTTAATCCTCACTGCCTGCACAGTATCTCCTTTAGATTACCCATTAGGGGCTCGATTTTTATAAGTCCAAAAAGGTAAGGTCTTGGTTCTCCTTCAATGCCTCTCGTCCTGTAATCCTCCGAGTCTCCTCTTCCCATTTTTCAGTCTTTCCATAAGTTTGTGCCACCACTTATGCAGTAGCCCTAATAAAAGTTGAAGATTCTTTGATTTATTTCTTTTACAACACCTCTGAAATAACTCAACTATCAGCAAAATAATACTATCTTCAAACTATATTCTAAATTCAACTACTCCTTCCCTGCCACTCTAACCCAGGGATAAACTTTCATTTGAAAGTATGTCGGAATATTATAACCTACCCAGGTAATTTCTTTATGTCCACTTTAGTGCTTCTTTAAATTCATTTCTAAGAATTAGCTAGATAACTCTTTTACAACCATAGATTAAAGTATATCAGGCTCTTGCTGAAAGCTCTCATTGCTGACTATTTTCATTGGGAGAATATCCAAATTGTTGAGTGTGGGTTAAAAGAGTCACCCAATTTGTCCAGTTGATATTCAGGGAAAAATACATTTTTTTTTTCCTTTTTCTTTTCCTTCTTCTTCTTCTTTTTTTTCTTTTTTTTTTTTTTTTTTTGAGGCAGAGTCTTGCTCTGTCACCCAGGCTGGAGTGCAGTGGTGTGATCTCAGCTCACTGCAACCTCTGCCTCCCGGGTTCAAGCAGTTCTCCTGCCTCAGCCTCCCGAGTAGCTGAGACTACAGGCGCGTGACATCACACCTAGCTAAGTTTTTGTATTTTTAGTAGATATGGGGTTTCACCATGTTAGCCAGGATGGTCTCAAACTCCTGACTGCGTGATCCGCCATCTTGGCCTCTCAAAGAGCTGGGATTACAGGCATGAGCCACCGTGCCCAGCCTCCCTTTTCATTATGCTTCCATCACAGTGTCCTTCTATTTTTGTTCTCAAATAGCCAATGTCTCTTTTTGCCTAACATGCTACATATTAATTTCCTCTGCCTGGAATCTGCCATCGCATATTTGGAATACCCTGCCCCCATTAATATTGATAATTTACATTTACATAAGTAAATACTTTCTATATAGGGCTTTATTTCAGGCCAATTTGTATCTTCCTTACAGTGCTAAAACGAGAGAAATGAATTGTATGAGCAGCTCTTCTTCATAAAGTAAAACTGCCATCATTTTAAAGCAGAATTTTATTTTCCACTTGCTTCATGCCAAGTGAAGTTCTTGGAAAAGTTTATTAGCTTCATTTTTCTATACTCTGCCAAGTAATGAGACTCAAATAACTATGTAAATTCATTAATCTCATAAAGCAATTAGTGTAAAACTCAATGGCTGTTAAATTATTTCAAAATGAATTAGTTACAACATAACATTCAATTTTCATGAAAACCCTCATTTATTTACACAATATGATAATTCTGATTAAATAAATGCAAAGATGTAATATATTAAACGGAGCAGCCAAAAACTTGTTCATCTCTTGTAAAAGTGCCTTCTATGACCTATGACTAAGTGAATTAATATATAGGAGAGATTTAGTACACAGGCAGACAGTAACAAATCAAGAAATGTGCATTCCTCCTTTCTTTATCCACTGTAGAGAGGCAACATGGTTTAAGAATGAATTGAAATTGTATTCTGATGTACTCTAGAGATGTCTCATTTCATGAAACTCTGGAGAAAAAAAAAACTGAAGAAATTTCTCTAATTTTTTAACCTTACTCCCTTTGCTAGTGTACTTTTATAATATACATACCACTCTAGGATTTAAAATCATGTTGCTAGGTAAAAGGAAGGCATTCATATTTGTATAAGATGTGGAGTAATACAAAATGGATACAAAATTTCCTGAATAATTTGAGACAATTTTACATGTCTTAAATCAATGAAAATATTTATTAAGCATTTCTACTCTTATTTACAATGTGAGAGATATAGCACTTCAGACTGTCGAAAAACTATGATAACAATGTATGGAAAATGTAGGGAAAGAACAGCATACATTCAAAGAGAAAACTGGATATACGCTTCAGCTTTATCACTTATCTAAGTAATTTACACATTTTATGACTAAATTCCTCCTAATATAAATTATGAGAAAAATGATGAAAGTGATAATGACATTCTTAAATTGTATCTAGTGGCTATGATTTATAACTAACATAATTATTATAAAAACCTAATAATTATAAAAATCTAACATATGTGGGCAGGGCACGGTGGCTCACACCTGTAATCCCAGCACTTTGGGAGGCAGAGGCGCGTGGATCACCAGGTCAGGAGATTGAGACCATCCTGACTAACACGGTGAAACTCCGTCTCTACCAAAAATACAAAAAAAAAAAAAAAAAATTAGCTGGGCCTGGTGGTGGGCGCCTGTAGTTCCAGCTACTCTGGGAGGCTGAGGCAGGAGAATGGCGTGAACCCGGGAGGCGGAGCTTGCAGTGAGCCGAGATGACGCCACTGCACTCCAGCCTGGGTGACAGAGCGAGACTCCGCCCCCCCACCAAAAAAAAAAAAAAAAAAACTAACATTTGTGAATGCACTTTGTAATCCATAGAGTAGTTCATGTGGTAATTATGAATATTGGTTTGCTATTTTTAAGAAACTACCATTTAGTTCCTTAAACTAAATCTTAAAAAAAAAAATTAGATAAATTTTTATTTTTGCATGGGGCTATTTTGTACTGGTGTTATTAAAAATGGCCAGAGAAAGTGGATGGTGGATGGTAGAATAGATAAGACAAAAATGGGATATTTTTTCAAATTCTTTTTACGAATAAATGCATTATTTAAAAGTTATCCATAGTTCTGTTTCTCACCATGATGAAGTAAAGAGTATTATCCATACTGTTCTCCTGTACGCAGCTATAAAAGTGGAGAATACAGAAGCCATGTTAAAACATTGAAGGGCTTATAGCACAGGACAGATTCTTGAAAGAAGGGAAATACTTAGGGTAAGCTCTACATTCACCCCAGATTTCTGTCTAGGGGAAATTTCCAAACCACAGAACGGGAAAATACACCAAATAAGGGAATAGCAGTTTTGGTTGGTAGATGAAAGAGAAATAAAAGCTCAGGACGGATGGGGCAGTTGGAATTTTCAAGAATGGGTACTATAGAAAGTGAATTTGAAAAAAAGAAAATAAGATTTATGGATAGAGGTCTTCTTGGATTTTCAGTTGAATACTAAGCTGCGTATGCTGAGGTTTGTGAGTTCTGATTGAAAACGGCTACTAGTAATAGCCTGTGAGCTGAGTGGAGATGCAAGATTAATGCAGCTAAGAGAAGTTAGAATTTTGATTCTAACTGAAGTGAAAAGACCCCTTGAAACACACCAAGCATTTCATTGAAACACAAGGAAGACTATACCTTAGACGTAAGCTTACCCTAACCTTTGAACAGTGGTTCCCAAATGGGGAATATTATGTTTACCAGAGACATTTGGAAATGTATTAGACATTTTTGTGTTGTCACAGCTTGGAGAGTACTATTGACATCTAGTGAGTAGCAGCCTAGGATGCTACTAAATACAATGAGTAGGGCAACCTCCAAACCAAAGAATCTTCCAGAGCAAACTTAATTTTAAGGCTGAGAAATTTTAAGCCCTAGTAGAAGCCCTACTCTAGACACAATCAACAAAGTAGCAAAATTCAGACTTCTAACAATATATCATCCCGAAGTTCTTATACAATTGAAATACTGGACATGAAAGGAGGCAGGAAAATGCGACCTACTCAATTAGAAAGGACTGACCCTCAGATGATTAAAGAGAATTAACAGATAGACATGTTAAAACTGATGTTATATAAGTAGAATATAGAATAGTGGTTACTAGAGGCTAGGAAGGTTCTGGGGGTTAGGGAGAGGTTAGTCAATGGATACAAAATTACATCTAGGTAGAATAAATAAGTTCTAGTGCTCTATAGCACTATAATTATAGTAAATAATAATTGATTGGGTATTTTCCAATAGCTAAGTTATTTTGAAAATTGTCAAGACAAGGAATAAATGTTTGAAATGATGGCTATGTTAATTCTCTGATTTTCATTATTCATTGGATGCATATATAAAAATATCACACTGTAACCCATAAGTATGTACAATTATGCATATAAATATGTGTTAATTTAAAAAAAAACACTGCTGCTATAAATATGTTTTAAATTGTAAAGGTAAGGATGACCACAATGAATGATTAATTGGGGAAACTCAGAATTGAAATAAATATTATGTAAAAAAAGAAAGATAAGTATTAAAATTGGAAAAAATGCATTGTTTGGTAAGACAAGTTCACTGGATCAGGTTAATCAGACCTGTGGTCAGGTCAACAGACTGAAGCAAAGAGGACAAAAAAAACCTGAAGAACAAAAATATAAATAATGGCACGACAGGCACCTTTGGGATAATATCAGTTTACCCAAGATGAGTGTAACTGTAAATTCAACATGGAAGAAAAGTAAAAATAAAAATCATAAATTTGTTTGCAAGAATGAATAAATAAAATTTATTTTGTATGAATATATAAGTATAACAAATGTAAAAGTAATATCAAAATTGAAAGCTAAAAATGATATATGAATTCCAATAGCTTATAGATATTTGATTATAAAAAGGAAATGTAATTAGTGAATAAAGTTTATTTTTTTCTTTCAATTTATAAATTTTGTTTTCTATATTGTCTTTTATACTTGTTAAAATCTCCAAAACAATATGAAATAGAGATGATGATACAGAGAATTAGCATCTTCCTAAATCCAGGGGTCAACTTTTCAATAATTCAACTTTTAGAGTAATTTTAGTAATATGAACTATTGGATATAAATCAACTTGATGAAGATGTTACTCATGTTACTTAAGTAACATGTCTTGACTTATTTTGCATTCTTATTCTGTTATTCTGCATATTTTTTTAATTTGATTCATATATTTGTTAATTTTTCTTTAAATATTTGAAGCTATGCTGTAATGTTAGGTGCATACAAATACAGATTTCTTATACATTCTCATTATTGGCCTCCTATTATTATAATTTTTTAACTTTTGTATATTTAATCCTTTTATAATGATATTTTAAATGTGATAGTAGCCCACCTATTTAATGATATTTTCACATTATACCTTTATTCATTTTTTGACTTTGAACTTTCAATGCACACTATAACTTTTTTATCCAAGATTTAGAACTCTTATATTTCACTAGAACATTATCTTGCTAATGGCATGGTTTTGATCAGATTGTGTTAACTCCTGACTCTATCATAAATGAGTAGAGCAGCAGAATGGTAGTTAGAGGTTTAAAATCATGCTGTACATTTTTCTAATGTAAGTAGACAAAATAAAATGATGACAAGAAAATTAAGCATTAAAACTGAAAGGTTAAAGGCCAAGTTTGGAACTCAGTACTTTCAGATAAGGAAAAGAGTATGATTTAGAAAAGTAGCAAAGAATATGCACTTGTTACCTTTCCAGAGATATAAATTAGATATAAGGAGTATGAAGGCTCAAAGTTGCAAAGAAGGAAGTTATGTAAAGGTAGACAGACCAGAACGAGAATTAAAAAGTATCAAACTGTTTAGCAAAAAATTGAACAGTGAAGAAGGCTTAAATTTTAGAGAAGTTAGCTCACTTTAGAAAACCAAGAAATCCGAGGGTTTAAAGGAGTGCACTTTATTCAGGAATTGTTGAATTGCTTGAAAAGTCTGTGAAGTTGCAACAGGTTATAGTCCATTGAGCATAAAATGGGTTTAATGGATATAGTACAGGTGATAAGAAATATACATTCATTGAAAGACATAAGTCACATATATAAGAATTATGAAAAAATGATGGTTGTATGAATTAGAGTATGAATGTATTAAATTCTAAACAAATTTAGATACTTAAATTTTTTGTCATTCAATTTATTTGATCAATATAGGGGTACAACCACACCCTCTCTAAATATAAATATTGTTGACTGGAAACAGTTTTTAAAACATTACTTGGGAAAAGCTGAATACTCATATATATTCAGGAATATGAACATTGATAATCTGTTGAAATTTTTGCCTAATTATTAAATAAGAAATAAAATACTATAATTTTAAAATAGTATTTTTTGAATTTTTATGATGTTCATTATGCTTTAATATAAATAAGTACAGTCCCATTAGACAATAAGGCTCATTCAGATGATAATTATTAATTAATATTATTTGTCCTTCACCATACTTTCTCAAGCAGGGTTTCAATAATCAGGAAATGATATGATGGGGCAAAGCATTATCTTCAATCTTTACCTAAATATATAATATCATCTAGTGCTGATAATTGAATTAGATAATATAATTAAGTGAAGGAGGCTTAACTGAGGTTTTCTTCTTCTTTGCCCTTGACTTTAAAGCCCAAATTTGTGAAGCAAAGTTCAACTTAACAAGATGATCTCATTGCAGATGAAAGTGAAGTTGTACGTAAGAATTGAGTTGTGGGACATTTGATGTACTTTCAGATAAGGAAAAGAGTACGATTTAGAAAAGTAGCAAAGAGTATGTACTTTATCATCTGGAGCAGAAATAATATAAGGAAATCTAGATGATCTTTATCTGTAGCATTTAACCTTGGTTGCTGGGATAGCAGGACTCTACCCAGTTCCAAATGATCACTCATCAGATTATAAAGTACTGCTCCTATTGTAGATGCTGGTAAGGGAAGTAAACAATGACCATAGCAGTGCTGGTGGGGACAGCGTCTTATCTAACAGCAATAATGTAAAAGGAGAAAACATTATTTTCACATCAAGAATACTCATTCTCTCTATATATGTGTATGTGTGAGAGATCAATAATGTCCATAGTTATATTAGGCTGAGAGACTCTTGTTTAAACTTTTATTTTAGGTTAAATGGTACCTATGCAGTTTGTTATGTAGGGAAATTTGTGTCATGGAGGTTTTATGTACGAATTATTTCATCATCCAGGTAGTAAGCTTAATACCCAGTAGTTACTTTTTCTGCTCCTCTGCCTCCTCTCCTTCCTCCCAACCTCCACTTTCTAGTAGGCACCAGTGCCTGTTGTTCCCCTCTTTGTGTCTATGTGTTCTCATCATTTAACTCCTACCTAAAAGTGATTTAACACGTCCGTACACAGTGGCTCATGCTTGTAATCCCAGCACTTTGAAAGGCCAAGGTGAGCGGATCACTTGAGGCCATGAGTTCAAGACCAGCCTGGTCAACATGGTGAAACTCATCTCTACTAATACAAAAATTAGCTGCGTGTGGTGGTGGGCATGTGCAATCCCAGCTACTCAGGAGGCTGAGATAGGAGAATTGCTTGAACCTGGGAGGCAGGTGTTGCAGTAAGCCAAGATCGCACCACTGTGTTCCAGCCTGGGCCACAGAACAAGACTCTGTCTCAAAACAAAAACAACAACAAAAACAACAACAAATTATAACATGTAGTGTTTGGTTTTCTATTTCCTATCCTTAGCAATCAGGATAATGGCCTCTAGCTTGATCAATGTTCCTGCAAAGGACATAACTTCAATTATGTTTATGACTACATAGTATTCCATAATGTATGTGCACTATATTTTCTGTAACTAGTCTTCCACTGATGGACGTTTAGGTTGATTACATCTCTGCTATTGTGAATAGTGCTGCAATGAACATAAACTAGCACGTGACTTTACAACAGAAAAATTTGTGTTCCTTTGGGTATATATAATGGGATTGTTAGGTTGAATGTTAATTGTTTTTTGCTCGTAGAGAAATTACTACACTGTTTTCCATAACAGTTGAAGTAATTTACATCCCTACCAACAGTGTTTAAGTGTTTCCTTTTCTCCACAACTTCACCAGTATCCGTTATTACATTTTTTTGAGTTTTTAATAACAGCTATTCTGACTAGTGTAAGATGGTATCTCACTGTGGTTTTGAATTACATTTCCCCAATAATCAGTGATATGGAGATCTTTTACATATGTTTGTTGGCCATATGTATGTCTTCTTTTGAAAAGTGTTTGTTCATGTCCTTTGTCCACCTTTATTTTTGAGATGAAGTCTTGCTCTGTTGCCCATGCTGGAGTGCAGTGGCACAATCTGGCTCACCACAACCTCTGCTTCCTGGGTTCAAGTAATTCTCCTTTCTCAACCTCCTGAGTAGCTGAGATTACAGATGCCCACCACCTTGCCCGGCTAATTTTTGTATTTTTAATAGAGGCAAGGTTTCACCATGTTGGCCAGGCTAGCCTTGAACTCCTAACCTCAGGTGGTTTGACCCCCTCAACCTCCGAAAGTGCTGGGATTACATGTGTGAGCCACCGCGCCTGGCCCCTTTGCCCACTTTTTAATGGGATTTTTTTTTAATTTGTCTAAATTTCTTAGAGATATTGGATATTAAACCTTTGTTGGATGCATAGTTTGCAAATATTTTCCCCCATTCTTTAGCTTGTCCATTTACTCTGTTGGCAGTTAGTTGTTCTACAGAAGCTTTTGAGTTTACTGAGATCTAATTTGTCAATTTTTGCTTTTGTTGCAATTGCTTTTGGTGTTTTCATCATGAAATATTTGCCCATGCCTGTGTCCTGAATGGTATTGCCTAAATTTTCTTCTAGGATTTTAATAGTTTTTGGTTTTACATTTAAGTCTTTAATCAATCTTGAGTTAATTTTTATCTTTTTATCTTTTAATCTTTTGCATGTGGCTAGCCAGCACTACTGAATAGGAAATTATTTTCCCATTGCTTGTTTTTGTCAGGTTTATCAAAGATCTGACAGTTTTAAGTGTGCAGTCTTATTTCCGGGTTCTCTATTCTGTTCTATTGGTCTCTGTGTCTGTTCTTGTAAAAGTACCATGCTGTTTTGGTTACTGTAGCACTGTAATATATTAATAGTTTGAAGTTGGGTAGTGTGATGCCTCCAGCTTTGTTCTTTTTGCTTAGGATTGCCGTGTCTATTCAGGCTCATTTTATTTCCATATATATTTTTAAATAGTTTTTTCTAGCTATTTGAAAAATGTAAGTGATAGTTTAATGGGAATAGCATTGAATCTATAAATCGATAAATGGCAGTAAGGTCATTTTATGATATTGGTTCTTTCTATCCAGAAGCATAAAATATTTCTTCATTTGTTTGTGTCATCTCTGATTTCTTTGAGTAGTGTTTTATAGTTCTTGTTGTGGAGATCTTTCACCTCTGCTTAGCTGTATTCTTAGGTGTTTTATTCTTTTTGTGGCAATTGTGAATAGAATTATGTTTTTAATTTGGCTCTTGGCTTGGCTGCTCTTGGTATATAGGAATGCTAGTAATTTTTGTACCTTGATTTTGTATCCTGAAACTTAGCTGAAGTTGTTTTTCAGCTTATGGAGCTTTTGCATGGAGACTATGGGGTTTTCTAGATGTAGAATTATGTCATCTGCAACAGAGGATAGTTTGACTTCCTCTCTTCCAATGTGGATGCTGTGTTAGTTCATTCTCACATTGCTGTAAGGAAATAACTGAGACTAGTTAACTTATAAAAAATAAGTTTAATTGGCTCACAGTTCTGCAGGCTATATATGAAGCATGGCTATGGAGCCCTCAGGAAATACTTACAATCATGGCAGAAGGGGAAGGGGAAGCAGGCACTTCTAATGTGGTTGGAGCAGGAGGAAGATAGAGAGGGGAGCACGTGCTACACACTTTTAATCAACCAGATCTTGTGAATATTCTATTACGAAAACAGCACTATGGGAATAGTGCTAAACCATTAAAAACTTCCCCCATGATACAATCACCTCCTACCAGGCCTTACCTTCAACACTGGCAATTACAATTCGACATGAGATTTGGGTGGGGTCACAGATCAAAACCGTATCAGATTCCCTGTATTGTTTTCTCATGCCAGATTACTCTGGCCAGGACTTACAGTACTATGTCAACTAGGAGTGGTGAGAGAGAACATCCTTGTCTTGTGCTGGTTTTCAAGGGGAATGCTTCCAGCCATTGCCCATTGAATTTATTCTTGGCTGTGGGTTTGTCCTGGAGAGCACTTTTTTATTTTGAGGTAAGTTCCTTTAATGCCTGGTTTGTTGAGAGTTTGTTTTTGTTTTTGTTTTCTGGTATCTATTGAGATGATCATGTAGTTTTTGTCTTTACTCAATGAACCACATTTATTGATTTGTGTATGTTGAACCAACTTTTTAATCCCAGGGATAAGGCCTACTTTTTGATGTGCTGGATGAAGTGGGCCAGCCCCTCCACACCTGTGGATATTTCTCATCAGGGGGAACGAGAGACTGAGAAAAGAAATAAGACACAGAGACAAAGCATAGAGAAAGAACAGTGAGCCTAGGGGACCGGTGCTCAGCATACAGAGGACCTGCACCAGCAGCGGGCTCTGAGTTCCCTTAGTATTTGTTGATTACTATTTTCACTATCTCAGCAAGGGGAATGCAGCAGGAGAACAGGGTGATAGTGGGGAGAAGGCCAACAAGAAAACGTGAGCAAAGGAATCTGTGTCACAAATAAGTTCAAGGGAAGGTACTATGCCTGGATGTGCATTTAGGCCAGATTTATGCTTCTCTCCACCCAAACATCTCAGTGTAGTGAAGAATAACAGAGCAGCATTGCCACCAGCATATCTCCCCTCCAGCCACAGGGCGGTATTCTCCTATCTCAGAAAAGAACAAATGTACAATCATGTTTTATACCAAGACACTTCATTCCCAGGGGCATACAGGAGACAGAGGCCTTCCTCTTATCTCAACCACAAGAGGCCTTCCTCTTTTACTAATTCTCCTCAGCACAGACCTTTCAGGGGTGTCAGGCTGGGGGATGGTCAGGTCTTTCCTGTCCCACGAGGTCATATCTTAGGCTGTCCCAGTTGGGAGAAACCTTGGACAATATCCAGGTTTCCTGGGCAGAGGTACCTGCGGCTTTCCGCAGTGCATTGTGCCCTGGGTAATCGAAAATGGAGAATGGCAATGACATTTACCAAGCATATTGCCTGTAAACATATTGTTAACGAGGCACATCCTGCACATCCCTAGATCCCTTAAACCTTGATTCTATACAATGCATGTTTCTGTGAGCACAGGGTTGGGGCTAAAGTTACAGATTCACAGGATCTCAAGACAAAACAATTGCTCAAGGTACAGATCAAAATAGAGTTGCTTATGTCTTTCTTTTCTACGTAGACACAGTAACAGTCTGATCTCTCTTTCTTTTCCCTACAGCTGCTCAATTCACTTTGTTAGTATTCTGTTGAGGATATTTTCATTTATGTTCATCAAGATTATTGCCCTGAAGTTCTCTTTTTTTTGTTATGCTTCTTCCAGGCTTTGGTATCAGAATAATGCTGGTTTCATAGAATGAGGTTGGAAGGAGTCCTTTCTCCTCAATTTTATAGGATAGTTTCATTAGAAATAGTACTAGCTCTTCTTTATACATTTCATATAATTCTGCTCTGAATCCATCTTGTCTAGAGTTGTTGGATTTTTTTGTTTTGTTTTGTTTTTTCCATTAGTAGGCTATTTATTACTGATTCAATTCAATTTTGGAACACATTGGTCTGTTCAGGGAATCAATTTTTTCCTGGTTCAGTCTTGAGAAGGTGCGTGTGTTCAGGAATTTACATATTTCTTCTAAATTTTCTAGTTTGTGTGTGTAGAGATCTTTGTTATAGTCTCTGAGGGTTTTTGTGTGTGTGTGTCTCTATGGCATCAATGTTCATGTTCCTTTTGTCATTTCTGATTATGTCCATTTGAATATTATCTTTGTTTTTCTTTCTTAATCTAGCTAGCCATCTATCATTCTTATTTATTCTTTCAAAGAACAAACTTTTGGTTTCCCCGATCTTTTGAATCTCAGTTTCATTCAATTCAGCTCTGATTTTGGTTATTTATTTTCTTCTGCTTGCTTTGGGGTTTATTTGCTCCTTTTTTCTCTTTAATTCCTGTATGTTTGAAGTTAGGTTGTGAAATTGATATCTTTCTGATTTCTTGATATTGGTGTTTTGTGCTATAAATTTTTCTTTTAACTTTGGTTTAGTTGTATATCAGAGATTCTACAATGTTGTGTCTTTGTCTTTATTAGTTTCATATAATTTTTTGATATCTGCCTTAATTTCATTGTTTGCCCAAATGTGGTTTAGGGGCAGGTTGTTTAATTTTCATGTAATTGTCTGGTTTTTAGACATCTTGTTTGTGCATTTTTGTTGTTGTTGTTCATTTGTTTGTTTTTCTGTCATCTGACAGTGTGGGTGGTACTTTTTTTAAAAATTTGTTGAAAATTATTTTATGATTGAGAATGTAGTCAATCTTGAAATATGTGCCATGGGCACATGAGAAGAATGCATATTCTGTTGTTGGGTGGAGTATTCTGTTAAACAGACTTTAGGTCTATTTGGTCAAGTATTAAGTTTAGGTCCCAAATATCTTTTTTAGGAGAACTGGGTTATTTTAATGTAATCAGCAAGTTATGGTGGATTTCAACATCCTTCACAAAGGATGTTGGTTTCAAAATACTTCAAAAAAGAAAAATGTATATGAACCTTAAAAACATGTCTCTAGCAACATTACAGCAGGCCTGGTGTGTTTTCTTCCCTTCCCTTTATTTTTTCATTTTTTTCCTCTGATATGTTAAAAAGAACAGCCTCAATTTACCTAATAAATCTAAATTGTTTGAAATATTATAAACTCATTCCTGTAAATTATGGAATTATCTAACTCAAACATCTTAGAGTCTACTATGATTAAAGTTGGATTTATATATTAATTAATTTAACTAAGTAAATGTTAAATACCAGGAAAACTGGTTTCATATTATTCCATCCAAAACCACTATAGGAGGTAAAGCAGAGATGTTAGCACACAATGTGTCAACAATGAAAAGAACATATAAATATTATTATGCAAATATCTAGTTATTTATTTGAATCATAAATTGTATTTGAATATAATGTGTTGGAGTTCTATATTTTTGTTTCTATGAATAGTTCACTCTATTTCTTAAACATTATACTTTCATAAGCTTAATATTGATGGTTCATAATAATTAATTTCAGTATCCTTATCACATTTTAATATACTTAATATAATGTGAGAATCTATTAGATAACTATATGCTGAGTATTTTATGGGAGCATGAAAGAGGATAATTAGCCCTAGCCTGTTAGTGCAAGAAAATCTCTCTGAAAGCAATAATGATAAGGTTGGGTATTAAAAAATTAGTAAGATGTTATCAGAAAAAAGAAAATTTATTAGAGGTAGTAGAGAGCTTATGAAATTAATTTCAATCTTTAAATAATATTTGAACACTTAATGGGTAGTAAACCACCTCCAAATTCAGTACCTAAAATAGCAATTTATTTTGCTCTCAATTTTGTTGCCCAGTTTAGAATAGGCTCAGCTGGAATGGCTTCTGTTTGGTCCAGGTAATGATAGCTAGAACTTCCCTTTGTGTTTGCTCCAGGTCTAGGATGGGTGCTATAGCTGGGGCCTCTACTCATGTGCTTAGTTTTACCCATGTAGCTATTCTGGGCTGTGGCACATGGCAAAAAGTCTCCCCAACAGAAAGAACAAGCAAATACTAATTCATGAGAATTTTACTAGCCTTTGCTGGTATTACATTTACAAAAGTTTGAAAGCCAGGATCTATGCAGAAAACTTTATATGGGCATGGATACTTGGAGACATGAAACATTAGAGACAATTATAGCAATCTACATACGGTTTGACAAAATAAGGGATTAGAAGGATTGTTGTGTAGAAACTAAGGCATGTGGAATCTTGAGTGTTAGTCTTTAATATAAAGGGATTTAATATAAGCCTTTATGTTATAAAGGATAATATAATATTCTAGTATAAGTGGCTTTAATATAAACCTTTAATATAAGGGGCTTGGGTTTTTTACTCTAATAAACTGAAAGTCATTGAAATATTTAGGCAGAGGTAGAGGTGTGTGTGTGTGTGTGTGTGTGTGTGTGTGCGTGTGTGTGTGTTATCTGCAGTGTGTATATAAATGGCTTAAAAAACGTGGAGATAGTCTATTTATCAATTCATTTGTATTAATTATTCAAAAACCTACTATGTGCCTCTAACAAATAATTGTATCTCTTCTAATTGTCAAAGGAAACAACACTTAGTGCCATTATTATAGATTTAATATGTGTAGGAATTAAGAAAATTTAGAATGACAATCTTAACAGCAAACTGCTGATGCCAATCCAACCAAAAAAAAACTGCTGATTCTAAGCAATAAATTAATTTAGTATAAAGCTTTAGACAAAAACCACTAATTGGAGCAGGGTATGGAGAGTCACCCTCACAAAAACAGCCATTTGAAATCCAAAAATAAAAGAGAATGCCTAGGAATATCATCCTGTGTGTAGAGATAAATGGGTAGTCCTATGAGAGAAAACAGTAGAAAAAGTGAGAAGCAGATGGAAGAATCAGGAGATGGTAGCATCAACTGAGCCAGGGGAATCATTTTAGAAAATGAGAAATCATGCCTTCAACATAGCAGAAAGCACCAACAATAAAGACTCTCCCAGTTGACTATTATAAAGAGAGGTTATGAACACTGAGTCATCTTTTTTTTAAAGCAGAAATTATGTTAATCCTTTTGTTCAATATAATAATACAGGTTTGCTCTTGATAGTTTCTCACATTACACAGTTTCCAGATTCTATTTTTCTAGCATTGTTATATTTTGAAATTAATGGGTTTCCAATACCATTATTCTCATGGTTTTGGTAAAGTTTATTAGTAACTTCTTTTTGTCTGTGCACATGCTCTATTTTGAGTAGTCTGAATTGTTTGACATATTCAATATGTGAGTATTATGCATATCGGAATAGATCATAATAACATTAGTTTTAAAATATTTTGACACAGGAATGAGTAGATTCCCATTTACTATCTTTTAATTCCCTTTCCTGTCAGCACAGCTGGAGCCCATCATCTCTTTTACTGGCCGGCTGTCTGCATAGTCATTTCCCATGCTGATTTTCGACTAGCAAGTAACAGCCAAGGAGGAAGAACAATAGACATGACTCAAGGACACTTATAATTCATTTATCCTTGCAGCTACATTGAGAAATTTTCAAAAAAAAAATCAAGTTTTTCTTTTTTTGAATTTGGAAACTTTTCCATATGAAAAGATATTCTTACTCAACAATTATTTGACCTAAATTTGAGTGATAAAAATATTAGAACATTAATGTTCTAATCAAGTGTCTTTCCAATGAGTAGTTCAAGGTAACTATTAATAACAAGGACAAACTATTCATTTTTTTAGAGTGTGTGTTAATAAATGCTTTGAAATCTAAGCACTATCTATTCCAAATCATGTATTTCCCTTTATATATACATGCTAAATAAAATATGTTAATTTTTAATTATTAAATATAAATGCTTTTCAAGATTTGGTGGTATACTTATGCATTATATATTATTAATTTGCAGTCATGAGCTATTTTGTTATTTTCTTTGTGCATGTGTGTGTGTGTGTGTGTGTGTGAGCAAAAAGGCTGTTTATTTCACCTGGGTGCAGGCAGGCTGAGTCCAAAGAGAGAGCCAGCAAAGGGTGTTGGATTATCATTAGTTCTTATAGGTTTTGGGATAGGCGGCGGAGTTAGGAGCAATGTTTTGTGGGCAGAGGGTGGATCTCACAAAGTACATTCTCAAGGGTGGGGAGAATTACAAAGGACCTTCTTAAGGGTAGGGGAGAGTACAAAGTACACTGATCAGTTAGGGTGGGGCAGAAACAAATCACAATGGTGGAATGTCATCAGTTAAGGCTATTTTCACTTCTTTTGTGGATCTTCAGTTGTTTCAGGCTATCTGGATGTATATGTGCAGGTCACAGGGCATATGATGGCTTAGCTTGGGCTCAGAGGCCTGACATTCCTGTCTTCTTATATTAATAAGACAAATAACACAAAATAGTGGTAAAGTATTGGGGTGGCAAAAATTTTGGGGAGTGGTATGGAGAGATAATGGACGATGTTTCTCTGAGCTGCTTCAAGTGGGATTGGGGGCAGTGTGGGAACTTACAGTGGGAGAGATTCCACTGAAGAAAGATTTTGGGGTAAGGGGTGATATTGTGGGGTTGTTAGAAGGAGCATTTGTTGTATAGAATTATTGGTGATGGCCTGGATGCGGTTTTGTATGAACTGAGAAACTAAACAAAAGACAAAAGGTCCGAATAAAAGAAGGAGAAAAACAGGTATTAAAAGGCTAAGAATTGGGAGTACCCAGGATGTCCAATTAGAGTGTCCAAGGGGGTTCAACATTATTGTTTGCTTGGTTGGTGAGTTTTTGGGCTCTATCCTTGAGTTTTTTTATGTTGTCATATACCAGGCCAGATTGATTTTGGTAAAAACAACACTCTTCATTTAAAAATATCCAGAGTCCTCCTTTTTCAGCTGTGAGTAAGTCAGGGCCTCAGTGATTTTGGAGGAAAGAGAAATGCAAAGCCAGCAACTGTTTGTTAAAGAAGGATTAGAAATGGCTGGGAGAGAGTGAGTTTGATAGTGTGGTGGAGACAGCTGGGGAGAGGTAGAGGGTGGCATAAGAATGGGAATGAGAATAAGAGTGAGTATAAAAGTAAAGAACAGGACTTCATCAGGGTGAAAGTATTAGAGTATGCTTTGCCACTGAAGATCTTCTATCCACTTAAAGAGAGACTTAAGGGTGGCAGTTTGAAGTAAAACCAGGCGCCACTGAATAACAAAACCATGAGAAACTGCTTGGGTGATTTGACTAGTAAAGCCAGTCCATTATCAGACTATAGAGAATAAAAAAACCAAGGAATTATGTCTGACAGAAGGGAAAAAATGACCACGGTGGCCTTCTCAGATCCTGTGGGAAAGGCCTCTACCCACCCAGCCAAAGTGTCTACCCAGACCAAGAGGTATTTTAGTTTCCTGACTGAAGACATGTGAGTAAAGTCAATTTGCCAGTCCTGGGCGGAGGCAAATCCCTGAACTTGATGTGTAGGGAAGGGAGGGGGCCTGAACAATCCCTGAGGAGTAGTAGAATAGCAGGTGGAACACTGAGAAGTGATTTCCTTAAGGATAGATTTCCATGATGGAAAGGAAATGAGAGCTTCTAAGAGGGGGGCTAGAGGCTTGTAACCTACATGGAAGAGGTTATGAAATGACGATAGAATAGAATGGGTCTGTGAGGCTGGAAGGAGATGTTTTCCTTTGTCCAGGAACCATTTGCCTTGTGTGGGAAGAGATTGATAGGTGGAAGTTTCAGTGGGGGAGTAGGTGGGAGTGATCCGATGAGAAAGAGAAAAACTGCCATGAGGGACAGAATTGGAACATTAGCTGATGTTTTAGCTAACTTATCAGCATAAGAATTGTCCTGAGCCATGGGATCTGATACCTTTTGATGGCCCTTGCAGTGAATGACTCCAGCTTCCTTTGGAAGTAAACCGGTCCTGAGAAGAGGTTTTATTAAAGAGGCATTAACGATGGAGGACCTTTGCATAGTAAGGAAACCTCTTTCTGCCTATATAACACCATGGTGGTACAGGATATGGAAGGCATATTTAGAGTCAGTATAAATATTGACGCGTAGTCCCTTTGCAAGAGTGAGGGCTCGAGTTAAGGCAATGAGTTAGGCTTGCTGAGAGGTAGTGGAGGGAGGCAGAAAGTATATGCATCAGGTGTGAGGAAGAAAATAGATTTTGGAAGTTATGAGAACTGTAGAGAGTGAATTGAGCATACTTTGTGATTTTGAGGGCCTCTGAAAGTGTTAAGACAGCAGCAGCTGCTGCACGCAGACATGAGGGCTAGGCTAAAATAGTAAGGACAAGTTGTTTGGACAGAAAGGCTACAGGGTGTGGTCCTGGCTTTTGTGTAAGAATTCTGACCACATTAACTATGCCTGGGAAGGAAAGAAGTTGTCATTCTGTAGAAGGGATTGGGGTTTGGGAGATTAGCCAGACCTGATCAGCAGGGAGAGCACGTGTGTTTTCATGAGAATTATGCCAAGATAGGTAACTGATGAGGAAGAAATTTGGGCTTGACTGAAGTAATGGGGGCTGTCTGTGAAGCTGTGTGGCAGTACAACCCAGGTAATTTGCTGAGCCTGATGGGTGTCGGGGTCAGTCCAAGTAAAAACAAAGAGAGGCTGGGATGAAGGGTGTAAGGGAATAGTAAAGAAAGCACGTTTGAGATCTAGAACAGAAAAATGGGTTGTGGAGGGAGGTATTTAGGATAGGAGAGTATAAGGGTTTGGCACCATGGGGTGGTTAGGCAAAACAGTTTGGTTGATAAGACACAGATCCTGAACTAACCTGTAGGACTTGTCCAGTTTTTGGACAGGTAAAATGGGGGAATTGTAAGGGGAGTTTATAGACTTTAAATGGCCATGCTGTAACAGGCAAGTGATAACAAGCTTTAATCTTTTTAAAGCACACTGTGGGATAAGATACTGGTGTTGAGCAGGGTAAGGGTGATTAGGTTTTAATGGGATGGTAAGGGTGCATCATTTCTCACCAAGGAGGGAGTAGAGGTATCCTATACTTGTGGATTAAGGTGGGGAGATACAAGGAGAGGATGTGAAGGAGGCTTTGAACTGAGGCAAAAGGTGGCAATGAGGTGTGGCTGTAGCCCAGGAATAGTCAGGGAAGCAGATAATTTAGTTAAAATGTCTCGACCTAATAAGGGAGTTGGGCAGGTGGGGATAACTAAAAAAGAGTGCATAAAAGAATGTTGTCAAAGTTGGCACCAGAGTGGGGGAGTTTTAAGAGGTTTTGAAGCCTGACCGTCAATATCCATTACAGTTATGGAAGCAAAGGAAACAGGCCCTTGAAAAGAAGGTAATGTGGAGTGGCTAGCCTCTGTATTGATTAAGAAGGGTATGGACTTACCCTCCACTGTAAGAGTTACCCAAAGTGTCTGTGATGGTCCAGGAGGCTTCTGAGGCGATTGGGCAGCGTCAGTCTTCAGCTGCTAAGCTGAGAAGATCTGGGAAGGAGTCAGTCAGAGCCTTGGGCCAGTTGGACAGTCCAATTTCCAGTGAGGTCCCTCACAGATGGGACATGGTTTGAGAGGAATCCCAGGTTGCGGGCATTCCTTGGCCTAGTGGCCAGATTTCTGGCACTTGAAGCAAGATCCTGAGGGAGGAAGTCCTGAAGGAACGCCTGACTGCTGTGGCTTAGGCGTTTTGAAGTTTTTGTGTGCTGGAGATATGGCTGGGGTTTCTCTCACAGCTGAGTCAAGTAATTGAAACTCTTCTCTATTATTGTACACTTTGAAGGCGAGGTTAATTAAGTGCTGTTGTGGGTTTGAGGGCTGCATTCCAATTTTTGAAGCTTTTTTCTAATGTCAGGAGCTGACTGGGTGATAAAATGCATATTAAGAGTAAGGCAGCCTTCTGGCCCCTCTGGGTCTAGGGTGGTAAAATGTCTAAGGGTTGCTGTTAAGTGGGCCATGAACTGGGCTGGGTTTTTGTCTTAACTTTGGGTAGTTTCTTTAAGTTTGTCATAATTAACAGCTTTTTAAGCTGCCTTTTAAAGCCCTTCAACTAGGCAGGAAACCATGTAA
>NW_012114400.1:5714952-5777058 GCF_000951035.1 Colobus angolensis palliatus | reverse complement strand
TTCCAGAGGGAGAATAACTTACAGCACACGACAACCTCTCATTTATAATCCTACTTGGATATGCAGTGTGAACAAAACTCAAATCATCATAGTTTCAAGCCACAGAAGTTTTTAGAATGTTCAAAATTACAGCATATAGTCAGCATCTTCAAGGAAAAGTAGAGACATATTATTAAATTTAACACTTTATTTTGAAGAAAGTAATTTCTAAACTTTTTTCCTGTATTATTAAATGTAGTGAATAATCTTGTATATAATAAACATCAATTTACTCAGAAATATTTATTGAACAACTTTTATATCACAGTTATCTTTTAGGTTCCTGGAATACTTTATAGTCTAGCAGAAAGAAAGTAAAATATCTCCAACCCGTAAAGCATATTATCAGTAGTGAGAGGTGGACAATTAATAGTAAACTATTACAAATACAAAATACGTATTTTTAAATTATTTAATATGTCAGAAATACCAGTGTTAGTGCAAATAGTTGTGGGAGCCAATTTGATTAGATTAGAGATAGAAATTATGAGAGATTAATAGGACATGAGGTGAAGATATAATGGCAGGAGTTAGGGAGAACTATAAGAACTTAGGGGCAATTATAAGGACTTTGGCTTTAATTATGAGTAAATTGGATTATCATGGTAGTTTTATATAAGAAGTTTTATATTAATCTAACTGCTGTTTTTAAAAAGATCAACCACTTTTATATTAAAAATAGACAAGAGGGGAGAGGTAGGTGGAAACAGGAAGAATGGGCAGGGAGCTATTTTAGCATCTCAGAGAAAGATCATAATGGTTGAAGTCCAGATGCTAGCAGTAAAATTTGTTAAATATGCTGAGATTTTAAATATACTTTGAAGAAAAACTCAAAGAAATGTGTGTAACAGATTGGTTGTATGACCTAAAAGGAAGAGATAATTAATTACCACAATTTTGCTAAGTGACTGGAAGGATTGAGTTGTCATCATCTATCAGAAAAACAACTTGATTATCTCGATATCTACCCAGCTATTTTTCTCAGTATTCCAAACTATGATTGTCCACATTTAAACTCTATATGTTCATGATCCCACTAAAGCCATTCTTCTTTCTCTATTCTGTCTCATTTAAAGATACTCTGATTACCCCAGCAACTCCATTCAGACTTCTAGATGTCATCTTTAACAGCTTATTCTACTGAACTCTTACATTCAAAAAGTTTCTACAATCACTTACATCTACTCTCTAAAATCTTCTGGAACATTTCTAATTTTGTCAATCACAGCTGTCATGTTGTAAATGCCATCATTATCATCCTGTACTAGAATAACTATATTTTAGATACATGAAGTCGTATTTAAGCTTTCCATTCTGCATGAAGGTTGTATGGTTAAAGAAAAAATTCCAACAATACACCAATCCCAGTTATCACTTCCAGATGCATTAAATACCTAAATGTAAATCGAAAGGCTATTTGCTTAAAAGATAATAAAGGGAAATAACTTTATCACTTTTAGGGCAAGGTAAAATTTGCAAAACATAGAAATTTCAAATATGAAAGAAATATATGTAAATTACATTACATTAAAATAAAAACATGTTCTTCAAAAGAAAGTGCAAGTGTACAAACAAAAGCTAGAAAATTAGATGCAGAATCTATGTATGTATATCTCAAAAGTAGCAGCTTTCATAGTACATAAAATACATCTAAGGATTGATTAGTAAAAAAAATGTGGTTTTAATGAAAATGAGGATAAATGAAGAGAAAATTTATAGAAGTAATTCAAATGGCCAAAATACATAAGTAAAGATGTTCCACATCATTTATTACCAGTAAAATACAGTTTAATGGAAAATGTAATACCCTGGAACATCCACCTCATTGTCAAATTCTGATGATACCCAAGGTTGGCAAGGACATAGAGTAACTGGAACTCTCATCCACTGCTGATGGGAAATTAAATTGGAAAACATTTTAGTCTTACCTAATACATTTGATATGCATAGTAATTCTACTATTGATTTTAAACCCAGAGTGATGATGTTTCGGTAACAACATTATTGGCATTTGGGGCTGGGTGATTCTTTCTTGTTGGGGGAGTGGCCATCCTATTCATACTAGGATGCTTACCAACATTCCTCGTGGTTTGTACCAGCTTAGATGGCAATATTAACCCCTAACTCAAATTGTAACAACCTTAAAACCTTTTTATATGTTTCCAAATATATTCTTTTAGGAGGAGCACAATTATCCCCAATGGAGAACCACTGCCTTAGAGAATCTTTCACACATGTGCTTCTGGATATGTGCAAAATATGATCAGAGCAACTTTGTTTGTAATAGCAAAAACTATTACAGTATCTAAAGTATCTAAATGACCATCAAAAGTAGATGTAATAAATAAACCATGGTAATCTAATGTAATGAAAACCAATAAAGTCATATAAATGAATTACTAACAAACATAGATGAGTTTCAAAAGACATAGAATAAGAAACTAAACCAAAGAGAAAAAAAAAACCTCTGATATTTTGACATTGTACAAAGTAAAAATTAGTGAAAAAAGTTAATTAAAAGTTAATTAAAAGGAAAAAAGTTAATTAAAAGGAAAAAATAATAACATAAAACTATGATGTTTTATTAATGATTGATACATTAAATTTTTGCAAATTGTCTAGCTTTAAATATTTATTTGAGATAAAATCAAAATAAACTATTATTTAAAATGAATAATTGAATATGTACCTAACATGCCCAATAAATATTAAACTCCAAATATCAGGAGACTTTCGTGAAGATAGACATTTCTGTGATTTCCATAAAAGTTGTACAAAATTTGTATTGGCTCTCTCCTGAGCTTTTCAAGAGAAAAAATAGAAAGGAAAATAGACATAAATACACATTGTGTTTAAATCTATTGTAAGTAGATAAAAATATTATTTAGCATGCCTTCTATTTTGATTTCTGAAAAATGTAATCTGTAGGTTAGGGCATACATTAATTGTTTAAGAATTTAGCCTTTTCTAATATTGAATTATATGACCATCCGTTTCTTGCCTGTATCCATACAAGCTCACGCCATATCTTTCTTGAAAATGTGTGCAAATTTCTTTATAAATAAGTAATAGCATTATATTATAGAAAAACCTATGAACTTTATTATATTATTCCTATTGATATCAAATAATACCGTCTGACTAGTAGAGCTAAACATTTCAAAAGTTAAATAATTTTGTACACTGTATAGTCAAAGTTATAAACTATATTTTAATTTTTACTTGTTATTTACTGAGATCAACATTTTCTCAGTTAATGCTGTATAAAATATATGGAATAACTGAGAGAAAAATAAATTTCTGAGCTAAGCAGACGCATCTCCACTCTTTTATTTTTCCCACCTACAGTACATTTTCAGTGACTCCATATATGATTCCATGCACTGTTGAAGGAGGAGACCAGGGTGATAACAGATGTGTGGAGAATACTGACAGGCAGATGAAGAGTGAACAACCAGATGTGGTGTCCAAACAGGCAATATAAAAACATATGCATCTGTTTATCATAAATGATTACCAACTGATTGAGGAGAAACATTGTGCACTTTACTATAAAAATATAGGTACTGCAAATTTCTATTGACTTGGAATTCAGAAGTAACTAATTATAATTACAAATACAATTAATTAATTATAATTACTCACTCATATATCTACTTGGACTTACTTTATCATATATTGGTAAGACAAAATAATTTAAATTATCTCTTTTTTCTCCTGTAGTGTTTTGTAAGAGTATTTACTTATTCTCTCACTTTAAATAACCAGAACTTTGTACACTAAAATACAAAACAATAATTTTCAGATGTTACAAAAATAAGTACACCATTATGATTATTAGGAGAAAGAAATCATTGCTCTGGACTTCCAGGAATGGGAAGATAAAGATAGCCTGGCTGTTTTATTGAAGTAAAGACAAAGTTTAGGCTATCATGGAGTCTAAAAGGCTAAAGTGTGTGGGGTAGAGTACCATCAAAAAGGAACAGTTCAGAAGAACTATCCAAAAATCTATGCTGGGGTCCACTAGAGGCTTTGTCTGATTAATAATCCGTGAATATGTAGCAAGTAATTCCGAAATGTAAGGCACAAATGAACTTCCAGTTAAGTAACAATTACCTAGGAGCTGAAAAATTCTCCTAACTCAAAAACGACCAGAAATTGTTGGAGATGTCAAAGCCAAAGTACATAGACATGGTTGAATACATGAGATATTTAATAAAAATATCAGAAGAGTCACATCATAGTAACAATGCTAAACCAGCCACAAAATCAATGCTTCTTTGATCTATCCAAAATGAGAAAAAAAGAAATCTCTCAAAATGTGAAAAGTTATGTTCAAATAACTGCCTCACAATAAAATTGCAACTTTTCTTAAAAGAATTCAAAAAATCTAACATTCAGTAACACAAAATTCACAATATCAGGCATGAAATGAAAGTATCAGAGATGTGAGGAAGGAAAAAACGCATGACACATAGCAGGAAAGGACCCAGACAATAGAAGTGGAAATAATAGGAATAACTGAAAAGAATGTTAAAAAGTTATTACAAAGTTATTAGAGGGTAAGATACCAGAATAATCAGTCACCTGTTTATATACTCTAAGAACAACAATTCTGCACTCATCCATGGGGGGGGGACGGAAGAAAAGAAAAGTATTTCTATGCTTTGGTGAGATCCTTGGGATTCAGGTAGGAGGTTGTGAAACCCTGGTGGAGCCTAAGACCATGGAGCAGAGTCTTTTTGAAAGTGAAAACACACATGCAGATGGCAGACCCACAGATTGTGCTTCTAGGTTCAGACAGGGAAATGGCCATGTTCCCTGAAGTGTTTGGCTGCCTCCCCATTTGGTTGTGTGCCTGTTATCAAGACTATCCACCAAATGGTCTGGGAGGCATCATGTCTACTAGTGCCTTAGCAGAAAGGCTAGGCGGCCTGCTAACACAAGTCTCAGGAGTGAACTCAAGTATCAAGCAGTTTTTTTTTTTTTCCTTTTTTTGGGGGGACAGAGTATCTGTTGCCCAGGCTGGAGTGCAGTGGCACAATTTCTGCTCACTGCAAACTCCGCCTCCCAGGTTCAAGCAATTCTGCCTCCGTCTCCCAAGTAGCTGGGATAACAGCCGTGCATCACCTTGCCTGCTAATTTTTGTCTTTTTAGTCGAGATAGAATTTTGCCATATTGACCAGGCTGTTCCTGAACTACTGTCCTCAAGTGATCCGACCACCCTGGCCTCCCAAAGTGCTGGGATTACAGCCATGAGTCACCACCTGTAGCCTTATTTTTGATGATAATAGAATACAGCTAATAAACAGTAACAAAATAAATTTGGAAAAGTTTACAAATACATGGAAGTTGAATGATATGCTTCTGAACAAGCAATAGGTCAAAAAAGAAATCAAAAGACACAATTTAAAATATATTGAGATGAATAAAAATAAAAACAACGTATCAAAACACACATGCACACACATACACCCCATCTAGTAGCCAATATTGAATTGCTATATGCCGTTAATCAGTAATATAATTCCTTAATTTTTCATTATTATTCCCTTGCTCTTTTCAAACTAAACATTTTTAATAAGCTCATTTTATACCTTGGCCTTTGATGGAATCCATATTTTGAATTAAACTAGCAACAATTAAATGAAGATGTGACACTGAGAATTCAGAGACAAAACTTAAAATGTGCTTTCCTTTCTAAATTCTCTACCAAACTCTCCACTTTGGTTTTAAATAATTATCCATCTGAATTAGGACAATTATTTTCAGCTTTTTACTAAGCATTTTTAACGTATTTATTAAATACATCGATATATAGTTTCAATATATAGACATATTCCAGATTACAGTCAATGGCATCTAATGAAATAAATTAAATCTTCCCATAAAAGTATTTCTCTTTTGTTTGTTTGTTTGTTTGTTTGTTTTGTTTGTTTCACTCAAGTCTGGAATATACCATACAGAATTTAAGACTTGTGATTTTGAGTTGGGTTCTGAAGTCTAATAATGGTCTCTTTGTGATATTAAAAAAACAAAAAGGCATTTCACTACAAAGGCAAATTTTTGCAGACATTTCTATTCTATTGTCTTCATCTTCTTGTCATATACTTATGTGTTATCAAGGTAAATCTTAGTTGTTCTCTTAAGAGGGGTTTGAATTTGGTGATCAATTGCTTTAAAATTTTCTGTAATTTGGGACTTGAAATCATTTATGCATAGGACTTACCATAGGATATCGCTAACTATTCATAACATATTGCCAGCTTAAATCTCTGTCCTGGGCTTCACCTAAATATGTGGTACTAGATGTTCTAGAGGTTCCCCAAATATAGTATGCTAGGTAGAAAATTCTGTCTATCCCATTCCACTAACTTTCTCTTCTTCCTTTCATCCTCACCTTAGTCATTGAAACAAACATATACTGGGTTTTCAGGATTGAAAATCAGAACATGATACTTGATTCTGATCACCATATTCTTTACTTCAATCATATTTCCACATACATAGAACTTTCTGTTATGAATATCATTCAAGTCTATTACATTTCTTTCTTTTTGTTTTAGACAGAGTCTTGCACTGTCGCCCAGGCTGGAGTGCAGTAGTGCATTCTCGGCTCACTGCAACCTCTGCCTCCTGGGTTCAAGGCATCCCTCTCAAGTAGCTGGGATTACAGGTGCCCACCACCATGCCCAGCTAATTTTTTTGTATTTTTAGTAGAGACAGGGTTTCACTATGTCAGCCAGGCTGGTCTCAAACTCCTGACTTTGTGATCCACTCACCTCAGCCTCGCAAAGTGCTGGGATTACAGGCATGAGCCACCGCACCCAGCCTCCATTACATTTCTTGACATCCTTTATTCCTACCTTGATTAAGTTTGGCATTACCTTTCATTAAAATTATTATAAGTCTATTAATTACTCTCTGCTCCCAGTTTTATCTCTCACAAAAGTATTCTCCACCTTGCATGAGAGTAATTTTTTTAATTCAAATTTGATTATGTTACTCTTATATTTAAACTTCTTCAAAAGTTACCTGTTAATCACAGGAAAATGGCCATACTGTTTAGCACAATATAAAGCCCTTCGCTACCTGTTTCTCAATCTTCTACATTTGCTTTCTCTACCCTAAAAATATGATGATCCCTCTTCCTCAACTTTCAACTCTCACTTTCCATGATCTGTACTCCAATCACACACAATTTCTTGGAATTCCAAAGATTAGTCATATTTTATCTTGCTTCCAATACTGTATGCATGCTATTCTGTTTTCTTGAAAACCATTTTTCTGAATGACTCTAATATATACCTTGTATTAATAATTTGGTCAATGTTTCTATGTGTTCCTAGATATAGGTTCTTTTCCAGCCTATGTATTTCAATAGCATCCCACTTATTGTTGTATTCTTTACTCCGATTTATATTTACCTAGCTATTTGTCTATCTACCACTCTACATGTTAATTTACTTAAAAACAAAGACAATGTATTATTTATTATGTATTATGTATTTCTATATCTAGCTCCTACTTTCACTGATAAACAGATACCAGAAAGAAAACAAACAAACCACTGCTATCAATTTTCTTAACACCTGGAAGAACATCCTTATCTTTTTAGTATCTTATTCCATAATGAATAATTGTATGCAGTTGAACTGCATAATAAATGCTGTTCAATTTAACCATAACATACAGTTACAACTATGTAATGGAAATACATGTTCTAAGCTCAAGGAAAAATTTATACTAAAATTAAAACATAGTTAAACCAGTATCAACAATAAAAACTCAGATACACTATTTTCTTTTATGGTAAGTATATTCCTCTGAACTATATGCCTGCTATATCTTGTCAGTTCAGAAGAGATCTCTTGACAGCAGAAAAAAGCTGCAAAACAAGTTGGAGAAATATGTACACTGTAACTGTTTACATTGGCATGGATTATCCATCATTTTGAGAATCTAGTGTACTGAGCAGATGTTTACACATAAAATAATACTGAGTACCAACAGAAACTGGATAAAAGTGGCTTCAACCCTTTTATTGTATGTAATAGAGGGCAAGTGTCTTGAACACTGTGAGCTGCAGTTTACTCATCTCAAAATTAAGAATGACATACAACCAATCCCACATGATTTTAATGAGGATTCAGTTAAGAAAAAAAAAAAAAAGAAAATAATATGTGTAAAATTTAGCAATTGTATTTACTCAAAAATATTTGTTTGCTGTGTTTTGATGTTTAGGATGATAAAATTATTTATTTCCTTTTGACTCTATACCTAACAATTTACCTTTTAACTTTTATTGAACTATCACAAAATTTCATACTTGGTGTGATTTTTTTCTCAATATTTCAAAATAACTTGTGATAATGTGCATGAACCAAATATAAGTTTGAAAAAAGGAACGTGGGCATAATATGAGCATCTTTGCATTAGCACACATTTTAGACATCATATAGTACATGATAAATATATGAAATGTATATTTGTTAATTTCAATTATTAAAAATTTGAAAATGCTGACTTTAACACATTGGTGGTACTTAAATATCCAGCTAGTTTATTTGACATGCATTTTCTTACTATTGAAAGTGGATTTCTTACTATTTTTTAGGAAATAATTTAAAATTAGATATTGTTTCTGCTATACTAGAATTAATAATGATTTGCTATGGATAGTGACATATAATATGGTTATTAAGAAATAGCTGAATGGAATAAATAATAAACCAAGAAAAACAATAACCTTTTAAAATGATTACTCCTGCTGAACGTAAAAAACAATATATAAAATGGTTACTGAGGACAATATATGCTTGCCATGTGTCATCACTTTCCACCATTTTCCTCAAATTAAAAATCAATACTGTATCTGTCAGTGCTCAGTAATATCATGTTGCTACTTATATCTGGAAGTCATGAGAAATAAAAAAAAAGATAGATAACTCTGGCTAATGTTAATAGCAACTGATGGATGATTATTTTTCTCAATTTCTCAGTGTTCCTGCTGTTAAGATATCTAATTTGAACTGATATAAAATATCAGGCTTACAGTTTAGAGGAAAACATTTTGCCAGTTATAGTCAGAGAACATCTCTAGTTTGTCTTCTTCTCTGTAAACTCTCCAACACCTAGAACTGTACCTAGCCATAGTGGACACTCAAAAATAATTTGTTGAATGAATGGTAAATGCAGATAAACTAAACAAACATGAGCAGGTAAAAAAATTATTATTTGATAATATGAAGAACAACAGCAGAAAAAAAGAACATTTCTTTTTTTAGAGTTTTCAAAAATAGGTAAATGTTTATTGCAAAAATTGTGGACTGCATTTTTGAATGTCATTTTTGCCTAGTAGAAAACAAGGGTATCTTTAAGCTATCAATGTAAATTACACATACATTTATATCTAAATTATAAACTGTTGGTGAAAGTATCAATTAGTTCAACCTCTACAAAAACCAATATGGACATATCTCAAATAACTAAAAATAGAACTCCTGTTTGACCCAAAAATCCCACTACTGGGTATCTACCCAAAGGAAAAGAAATCTTTACATTTAAAAAGACATTTGCACACCATATATTTGTTGCAATGCTATTCACAATTTCAGAGTCATGGATTCAATCTAAGTGTCCACCAATAACGGATTGGATATAGAAAATGTGGTATATATACACAATGGAATATTACCCAGCAATAAAGAAGAATGAAATAATGTCCTTTACAGCTACATGAATGAAGCTTTTTAGGTTATTGTAAGAGAACTAATTCAGAAACTAAAACATCAAATATCTCATGTTCTCACTTGTAAGTGGGAGTTAAACAATGAGTACACATATAAAGATGGAGACAATAGACTCTGGGGACTCCAAAAGGAGGGAGGTAGGAGGAGGGTCCGGAGTTGAAAATGTGCCTATAGTGTACAATGTTGAATATTTAGGTGACAGAGATACTAGAAGCCCAACCTCCTCCATTATGCATGTAATTCCCATATAACAAACAAGGACATGTAACCCCTGAGTCTAAAATAATATTAATAAAATAAATAATTAAAACTAATGGCAGAAATACTTGACATTGTATAGAGAGGGTTATGGTTTTAAAATTTAAGATCAAATTAAAATGGATTTTCAATCAGTTTCTTTTGGACAACATTTAGATATTCCTCTTTTTTTAATGGACACATCTCACCTTTCTAAAGTCAAAAGAGTAAAAAGTGCTACAATTTGATAATTTTGTAAATTGTGATACATTGTAAAGCAAAATGTTAAGAAATATAACATCTTGTCCCAAACTTATTTTGTTCAAATACATCAGCCATTAAATTGAATTCATGATGTATTGTCAGTTATTTTAAAAGTAACAGGTAGGACACTAAACATTCAAAAATGGTATTGTATTTGACATGTAAATAAAGATTTAGTCATTGTTAGGACTACACTAAAAGGCAATTTGATATTCTTGCATAAATTAGAAAAATATATCATAATCTAACAGGCCTGGCTCACTACTGAGGAGTCTGGCTCTTGGTAAAAAACCTGCATGATTTTTCAGACCCGGCCACAGGCAATTGCAGAGGCTTTACCTTACGGTCCTCAAGGAAGATAGCCACCGTCTCTGGAACAGACTTGGTGCACGGTCAGCGCTTTGCAGTCTCTAAAGGGAGTTGCAGTCAAGGACTCAGGAGATCTGGCAGGTGACACTCTTTGCATATTTAAACTCCTATCTCCAGCACCTCCATTTCTTTTCTTTTCTTTTTTTTTTTAACCACGACTCTTTTTTTACTCTTTCAAAGAAACAAAATATAAAAAGAATCATGTAGCCATAACTTAGATTGAGCCATTGTTAATCTTTTTGCCATAGTTTATACTTTTTTCTGAAGTATTTTAAAGTAAATTACTTTATCATATTTTATCTCTAAACATTTCATATGTTGGAAATAAGGACATTTCTCAAAAAACTGCACTATTAGTGAGAGGTGATAAAACGTGCTAGCAGCCCTCCCTCACTCTCCGCGCCTCCTCCGACTCGGTGTCAGCTCTGACCAGGCTAGAGGAGCCCTTCAGCCTGCCACTGCGCTGTGGGGGCCACTCTCTGGGGCTGGCCGAGGCCAGAGCCAGCGCTCTCTGCTGGTGGGAGGTGTGGAGGGAGAGGCCCAGGCGGGAGCTTTGTTCTTTCGCTCTTTGCAATAAATCTTCCTGCTGCTCAGTCTTTGGGTCTGTGCTGCCTTTATGAGCTGTAACACTCACTGCAAAGGTCTGTAGCTTCACTCCTGAAGCCAGCGAGACCACGAATTCACCAGGAGGAACAAACAACTCCAGACAGGCAGGCTTTGAGAGCTGTAACCCTCACCACTAAGGTCTGCAGCTTCATTCCTGAAATCAGCAAGGCCACGAACCCGCCAGAAGGAAGAAATTCTGGACACATGTCAACATCTGAAGGAACAAACTCTGGAGACACCATCTTTAAGAACTGTAACGCTCACCGCGAGGATCCGCGGCTTCATTCTTGAAGTCAGCGAGACCAAGAACCCACCAATTCCAGACACGTTAGTATCACATCTAACAAAATTGACATAACCTTCTGATATTATCTGATACTCAGTCCCAGAAAAGTTTTCTACGCTATTCAAAATGAGATCCACTAAAGAATCAATCACTGAGTTAGCTATTATGTCTCTCAAATTTCTTTTCAACTAGAATAGAATGAACACACAGTGTCTTTTTTTTTTCCCCAGACATTATCTTGTTGAAAAGACGTGTCCTGTAAAATATTCGACTTTCCGAGTTTGTCTAATGATTTCTTCATGGTGTCATTTAAATTTTCCTTTATCTCCTGTATTTTCTATCAAGTGAATGTTAGCCTATGAAATATCCCAGCAGCTTCACTTCTAGAGTTTCTTTGAGGCCCAGCAGGAGTCTTTTCAGATGTCTCTGCTGAGGCCTCCATATGGGTGGAGGAGGGAGAAAACAAAGATGATTTTCTCCACTCTGATTCAGCACCCAGCAGATTTCCACCCCTAGGCCCTGCTCTGTCACATACCTCTCTTCAGAGTCCCTCCTCGTGGTCCAGTGGTTATATCAATCCACAATCCATAGGTAAAACTGGAACAGAAGGAATCGGCGTTTTTTTGGACCCTTACTTACACCATCAAGGTAAGCACTTAAAGGATTCTCTTTCATTTTTTACTTGTGGCTTTAATTGCTACTCTGATACCTGGTAGGTCAACTTTCTTCCAGCTGAGCTGAGTTTCTGACACCTACCAAAACAAAAACAAATTCAGAGATATACACCTTTTCATAGTTTGTATTGAAATACTATTACTTCTATTAGTAACAACGTGTAAAGGAAACAATGTATATTACTTCATTAATATGCCCATGAAAAACTTAATTGCAGATACAATAGATTTTGTAAAATTCAATGACATTTTTGAAACAAATGGGATGTTAAAATGACATACTGAAATGAGAAAGGTTTCCTTTTCCCCCTAGCAGGACGTCCAATGGAGGTGTCACTCGCTTCTTCAGTGCCCTACTCCTCAAACCTCTAGGGGAGCATACAGGCAGGCAGGCTGTGTGGCTACAACCCCACGGCAGGGTCTAGGGATGAATGTTTACAGCTCCTGAAGCCCCAGCGGGTGTATGTTACAGGGTGCTGTCTTAGTTTACCATCTATAGGCAACTTGTATTCACCAACTCAATTAAACCCCCTTTCTTATCACAAGGACAGAGGGATTTCTGTATCCCGGGGTTTCTTGCCTTGGTGTACCTGAAGAATCAGGTCACATACGGGCTTGGAGAATGAGTGCAAGGCTCTCCGCTAATGAGGGAGCCTGAAAGGAGATGGTTTTCCCCTGGAGTTGGGCCAGCTCTCCTCCAGTAGCCCCGGTAAACTCTGCCTCATCCCACCTATGGATGCCCTGCCAGTGTGCAGGTGTGCTCTTCAGCTGGAGTGCTCTTAACAACCAGCAACTTGAGTCTTCTGCTGCCAATGTGTTCCTCATGACGTCCAGCCACTTATGTGTCTTCCTGCTAGGGTCCTGGGTTTTTATAGGCCCAGGATGGGGGCATGGTGGGCCAGGGTGGTCTTGGAAAATGCAACATTTGGACAGGAAATGCCCGTCCTCACCTAGGTCCCTGAAGGTGGAGCCCTACCCAGGGACCATGCCCTCCTCTGCTCTGCATTTCCGTTCCTGGTTTCCATATCATTTAAAGGGACCACACTCTTCCCTTCCCATTTACTTCCATATGAATACAAGTCTGGCTTAAATATATTCATTTGAATGTTTTTGAAGAATCACTTATATTGGAAATATAAATATGTTTCAGTTTTTTAAAAGAGAAATGCTTCCTTATTGAGAGCCACATCTATAATCCTCACCCACTTGCTTTTTTATTTATTCAATAAATTTATATTCACTATCTAAAATTTGCCAGTTGCTGGACTGATTATCAGATACATAGCTGTGTGGAAAGACAGAAAATATCCCTTATCTCATAGGTTTTATATTTAAGTGGAGTATAGAACACAGTTTGTTAAAATTCAGAAAAAACATGTTTTATCAATCCAGGCAGTCACAAGTGTGTTCAAATTCTAGGGGAAGAAACAAACTCTTTATCTGCGTGGAATAAATGAATAATAATTTACACTTATATTTTTGTTTGCTTAATTTACTATCATAGTCTTACTAAGGAAGTTAAAATTACCAAATTACAAGATTGAAAAAAAAGTTTTTGTTAGAATATTTTGGAAAAAACGTATTTATAACTAGGCACCAGATATGAACATTTTTATTCCTGTAATATTTTTCTTAAATTTCCCACTTCAGAGGGATCTGTAAAAACAGGGGAATGGGATTATATACAGTATGAGTGTTAACGTTTTCCTGCCCCATCTATCCCAGGGCTTGATCAGTTGTCTCATTAATAAAGCTGCATTGTGGCTGGGATATAGGCTATGGATAGACGCAAAAAGATGGACGTATTGCCACTTTAAAACACATTTTTGTGTACCTTTATAAACACAGTGAATCCCATTGATTAAAGGATATATATAGACATATACATATGGATTAAGATGTATATATTAAGATGTGTATATATATAAGGATTAAAGGATTATCTGATTTTCTTCCATTTTTAGGCTTGTTGCTTTAATTGGTTACTCTGATAGTAGCCAACTCTCTGGTGGCTCAACTCTTTTCCAGCTGAGCTGAGTTCCTGACACCCACCAAAACAAAAAGAAAGTCAGCGGTATATACTCGTTCATACTTTGCACTGCAATAAAATTACTTCAAACAACATGTAAACTAAACAATGTATATTCCTTCATTAATAATTCTGTGAAGAACATTATTCTAGATATCATAGATTTTTTTTAATTCGATGATATTTTGCAAAGGAATAGAATGATAAAATCCAATTGCACTCTACCGTGCAATATTTTCTGTAGCTCTTGCAATAAACTGTGAGGTAGGTATTACAGCCATACCCATTTTACAAATGAGGGAACTGAACCTCAAGGGGAGAAGACGATGGTGCAGACAAGAGCACTAACTTTTAAATTATATATATGTGTATATATATGATATATATGATGATATATATATTATATGTATGTGTATATATGATATATATGATGATATATATTATATATATGATGACACATGTGTGTATTCATACTTCTTATTACAAAATATATTTGGATAACTGATTGGCACTTTTACAAGCATCTGATTATGATTTCCTCAGTCAAGGCAGTAAAAGTAGTCAGCAAAATGTCTGTTTATTTTCTGTAACAATACACATAATTTAATCACCTGATGTTGACTCAATTGATCAAAATAATTTCTATTTCTAAATTATTTTTTATTTAGATATGTTATCTTTGGTTTGCATAAATTATACAAATTAGTTAACATTATATATATACCCAAATAATTATATTTAGTATTTTGGATGAAAACTCAATTGGTATTATGATAATTATAGTACCTTCTCATCACAAAATAACCCAAAGGGGAGTTTTACTTTTCTTACAATTTTTTTTTTTCTAATCACAGGTACTCCTACTAGGGACACATATATTAACTCATTTTTATCTCTGCAGTTATATTTTTCTGATATTACTTTTCTATAAAACATAAACACTTTTAGAACATATGTTGAAGTTAAAACATTCTTAACTTCAAGTTTATTTGTGTAAAGGGTTAAGGTTGTATGAATGTCATCTTTTTATGAAGTAACAAACTCTAGTTTCATTACTAATTCCCTTCTGTGTAGAATCAAACACTGCATATGGCTATAACATTGATTTCTAATTTTATGAAAATTGCCCTGCCAACAGCTGGTCCCTTGAACAAATGAATATGTCAATGGCTGATTACAGATTAATGATATAGCTATTCTTCAAAGGTATAGCAATTCACATTCAAATTTTGTCTCATTGTAGTTTAGAATGCTTAGTTAAACCAAAAACTCTTTAGTTTATGCAATTAAATACCTTTATTTATATAAAATTGAATGCCTTTGATAGACACAGCTTAGAATAAAGAAAAAGATTGAAAAATTTAAATTTAGGTTTACTGAAAAGCACATCTGCTTTCAATGTGATGATTTATCGAGATCAAAATGAAGTAACTGCTAATCAAATTTGCCTTAAAGCATCAGACAATATTACGTTATCTGACACCTTTATTTAGAGTCAATTTTTAAACATTTATTCAAATTCTACAGATGTAAAATTTCAGTTTAAAAATCAGAAATTGCTCTGGAATCCTTATTGTCAAGCACATTGAAAAATATGCCACTACTCATTTAAAATGCTATAGAATTCTTTTCAAAAAAGTTTTCCAGATTTTAATTGACCAATTGTAATTATATGTATTTATTGGGTGCGGTGTAATTTTATTTGACATATCTACATTGCATAATGCTCCAATCAGGGCTGTTTGTGTATCCATCACCTCAATCATTTATTATTTTTTGTGGTGAGAACATCCAAAAGCTCCCTTTTAGCTATTTTGTAGTACATACTATTCAGCTGTTAACTATGGTCATGGCACAGTGAAATAGAACACCAGAATTTATTTATCCTGTGTAATTGTAACTTTGTAGTCTTTGACCAGACTCTTACTATCCTCCCTTCTCCGCTTCCTTCCCTAGTCTCTGGTGCTCACTGTTCTACCATCGCCTATTACGATATCAACTTTTTTTTTCTTCATAGTCCACATGTGAATGAGATTATGCGGTATTTGTCTTTTTGCCTCTGGCTTGTTTCACTTAACTAATGTCATCCATTTTCTTCATGATTTCACAAATGTTAAAATTTCATTCTTTTTTATGGCTAAATAATATTTCATTATGTATAGCCCATATTTTCTTCATATTATATATTCATCCACTGTTGGACACAAAGGTTGATTCAATATTTTGACTATAGTAAATAGTGTTACAATAAATATGGCAGGGCAAATATCTCCTTGACACACTGATTTCGTTTCCTTTGCATATACACACAGGAGTGGGATTGTTGGATCACATGGTAGTTCTTAAAAACAAAACATTTTTTAGAAACTCCCATACTGTTTTCCATAATGGCTACATTAATTTATAATCTCAACAGTGTGTAAGTTTACCATTTTCTCTACAGCATCACCAGCACTCATTTTATTTATCTCTTTTTAGTAATAGCCTTTCTCTCTGAAGTGAGGTGATATCTCATTGTGTCTTTGATTTGCATTTCCCTGTTGATGAGAGATGTTGAGAATTTTTTCTTATGCCTATTGGCTATCTGTTCTTATTTTGAGAAATATGTAAGGCCTTTCCTCATTTAAAAATTGTGTTATTTTTGCTGTTGAGTTGTTTTATTTTCTTATGCATTCTGAATATTAACTCCTTGTCAGATTTGGAGTTTGCAATTTTTTGTTTTTCCATTCCGTAGGTTATCTTTTCACTACGTTAAGAGTTTCCTTGTCTGTACAAAAGCTTTTTAATTTGATGTAATTCCATTTGTATAGTTTTACTTTTTGTGGTCTATACTTTTGAGATCTGATTTTTAAAATCCTTGCTCATCCTTATTTCATGGAGCATTTTACCTGTTTTCTTCTAGTACTGTCATAGCTTCTGCTTGATTGTTTATACAGTTAATCTATTGTGAGTTGATTTTGTATGTGGTTAGAGGTAGTGCTCTAGTCTCATTCTTTTATATATGGATATCCAATATTTTGAGCATCATTTATTGAACACACTGCCTTGTCTCCAGTGTTTGTTTTCAGCACTTTTGTGGAAAATTAGTTGACGGTAGGTGTTTGAAATTTTTGGATGATGTTTTACTACTGATTCAATTTCCTGACTTGTTATTGGTCTGCTCAGATTTTATATGGCTTCAAATTTAATCTTGGTAAGTTGTCTTCATGAATTTATTCATTTTTTTCTAGTTTATCATTTTTTGCCATATAGTTGTTCATAAAAGTCTCTTATGATCCTTTGTATTTCTATGGTATGAGTTGCGAAGTCTCTGTTTTTCATCTTTAATTTTATTTGAATCTTTTCCTTTCTTTTTCACTTGTTCATCTAGCTCAAGTTTTGTCAATTTAGTTTGTTTTCAAAAAACCAACTCTATTTTGTTGATATTTTGAAATTTTTTAGTCTCTATTTTGTTTATTTTTACCCTAGGTTTATTATTTATTTTCTTCTACCAGAAGAATTTTGGGTTTAATTCTTGTTTTTCTACTTATTAATATAAAGTTCTCTCAACTGCTTTTACTATGTTTATAGTTTTGAGTATACTGTGTTTCCATGCTTGCTTGTCTCACGGAAATTTTTCATTTTCTTTTTAATTTCTTCATTGAGATTTCTTTATGGTTTAGGATCATATTGTTTAATTTTCATGTATTTTTAAAGTTTCTGAAGTTTTTCTGCATTGATCTCGTTTTATACAGTTGAAATCAGAAAAGAGACTTTATAGAATCTCTGTCTTCTTAAATGTGCTTATTGTTTTGTGACCTAAGTTGTGATCTACTCTAGATAATGTTCCATATGCAGTCAGGAAGAATTAATTGTTGGATGGCACGTTCTGTAAATATTGTTTAGCTTTATTTGGTCCATGGTGAAGTTTAAGTCTGATGATTGTGAATTTTTGTCTCTATGTTCTGTCCATTGTTCAAAGGAGAGTGTTAAAATCCCCTATTATTATTGTATTGTAGTCTGTATTTCTGTTTAGGTCTAATAATATTTGCTTTATTTAGCTGGATGTTCCACTGTTGAGCATATATGTATTTAGAATCATCATATCCTCTTGCTGAATTAATCCCTTTGTCATCACATAATGACTTTCTTTTTCTTTTATTCTTTTTGACTTAGTCTGTTTTATCTCAGATATATATAGCTAACCCTGTTCCCTGTGGCTCTGTTTTCATGGAATATCTTTTTTCTTTCTTCACTTTCAGTTCATGTTTACCTGTAATCATGCAGTGAGTTTCTTGTAGGCATGATATAGTTTGGTCTTGTTTTTATATTCATTCACTCTATATCTTTTAATTGAATAAGTTTGCTTGTTGACATTCAAGATTGTTATTGATAGATAGTGACTTAGTCCTGCTGTTTTGTTAAGTGTTTTCTGGTTGTTTGGTAGATCCTGTGTTGTTTTTTTTTTTTTTTAATTTCTCTTTTAGGGTTTATTTCTGTAATTTAGTGGTTTTCTGTAGTTCTAAGTTTTGTTTCCTTTCTATTTCTTGCATATATGCTGTAATTTTTTTCTTTGTGATTTCAATGAGGATAACATAAAGAATCCTGTAGTTAAAATGGTTTATTTTATACTAAAATCAACCTAAATTTTTTTCTACAAAAATACTGTACACTATTTCCTCCGTCAAACTAAATTTATATTTGTGTTGTTTTAAGTACTTTTTCTTAGTCATTAATTGTACCTGTTGTTTTTAGGCATTTTGACTTCAAACTTTCATATTAAAGTATTGAACATTTTGCATAGCACAGTAAACCTGTAGGGCTTTTGTGTGTGTGTGTGTGTGTGCACACGTGTGTGTGTGTGTTGATCTCTAGTTTTATACCATGAAAGTCTGAAAAGAGATTATAATCTCTATCTTCTTAAATTTATTTCGACTTGTTATGCGACCAAGTTGTGATCTCTCCTGGCTACTGTTCCATATGCAGTTGAGAAGGTGTGTATTTAAAATTGTTGGATGGCATGATGTTTAAATAAATAGACAATTCTCAAAAGAAGACATAAAAATAGACAACACACATAGGAAAAAAATGTTCAGGAGCACTAATTATCTGGGAAATGAAAATTAAAACCACAATAAGATACCACCTTACTTTTGAAAGAATAGCTATAATTTAGAAATGCAAAAATAGTGTATGTTGGTATGGATGTGGTAGAAAGGGAACTCTTACACTGCAGATGAGAATGTAAACTAGTATAACCACTGTGGGAGACAGCATGGAGATTCTTTAAGGAACTAAAAGTAAAAACACCATTTGATCTAGCAATTCCATTACTGGGTGTCTGTCCAAGGGAAAATAAGTGATTATATGAAAAAGACACATGCACATATATGTTTATAGTAGCACAGTCAGTGACTGCAAAAATATGGAACCTACCTAAGCATTCCTCAAAGAATGGGTGGATCAAGGAAATGCCATATATATACACCATGGAATACTGCTAAGCCATAAAACAGAATGAAATAATGGCATTCACAGCCACCTGGATAGAGTTGAATGTCATTATTCTAAATAAAGTAACCTAGGAATAAAAAAATCAAACATTGTATGTTCTCAATTATAAGTGAGAGTTAAGCTATGAGGGTCAAAGGGATAAGAATGATATAATGGATTTGGGGGACTGAAGAGAAGACTGGGAAGAGGATGAGGGATAAAATACTAAATATTGAGTATAGTATACACTGCTTGGGTGACAGGTGCACCAAAATCTCAGAAATCACTACTAAAGAACTTATCTATGTAACCAAAAACCACCCTTTCCTCAAAAACTATTGAGATAAAATATTTAAAAGGGAGAATTTTTTGACAGAAAACAAAACAAAGCAAAATGAAACCTCTTGGACTGTAAGGTTTCTGCTGAGGAAACTTCTCTTAGTCTAACAGAAACTTCCTATGTGGGACTTGATGTTTTTGTCTTGCTGTTTTTAGAATTATTTCTTTGTCATGACTTTTGATAGTTTGAGGATTATTACTAGAATATTCTGAGTTAGATGTATGAATTTTCCTTTACTAGTGAATTTTATACTTTCACATGTTTCTATGTTAATTATTATCATCCTTTTGTTTCAGTTGTAGCACTCTCAATCATTTCTTCTAAGGCTGGTCAAGTGGTGATGAATTCCCTCAGCTATTTCATGGCTGGAAAGGTCTTCATTTATCTCTCATTTCTGAAGCATAGCTTTGCTGGATACAGTCTTTTGGGCTGACTTTTTTTGTTGTTGTTGTTTGTTTGTTTGTTTGTTTTTTAGTACTTTAAATATAATGTCCTAATTCTCTCTTAGACTGTAAGGTTTTTGCTAAGAAATCTTCTGTGAGTCTGATGGAAATTCCCTCATGTGTGACTTGATTGTTTTCCTTTGCTATTTTTAGAATTATTTCTTTGCCTTTAACTCTTTATTGCTTGAGTATAATGTGCCTTAGATAGGATTCTTTTGGGTTGAATCCAATTATATACCTTTGAGCTTTTTAATCTGGATGTTCCTATCCATATAATGCATTGACTGTGGTTTTGGTTCAGTAGTGAGGTCTCCGTGCAGTTTCATTAGCTGTAATCTTCAGTGAAGACTATAATTGCCCCAGTGACCTAAGATTCAGGAGTTTGTAATGGCAGTGGAATTGTTTCATTGGGAGCAGAAGCTAGGGTGATTGTCATGTCAGGTACTTGCAGACACAAACGGCCAAAAGGCTATTTGGGGGCCCTCTGGGTGGGCTGTGGCTGTCCACAGGCTGACTGCTGGGCCAGGCTTGAACACACACTGCATAGCCAACCTGAAGACTGTAACTATATCTACTGGGGGACAGGACTGCCACCAGACTGGATGTTGGGCTGAGTGTGTGCAGGCATAGCTGTACCTGGTGGCCTTCTTGTGTTCTGTCTTCAGGAGAAGGGTCACTCCTAGACAGCTGTCAGGCTAAGAGTGAGGGTGAGTAGGCATGATTGGGCCATGTAGCATTGTGACAGTTTCTCTGCAGGGATGAGGCTGCCCCAGATGGCTGTGAAACCAGATGCAGGAGGATACAGATGCCGTGGGAGCTCTTTGGCCTTGCCACAGTCTGTCTAGCCACCAGACTGGCTGTTGGTATGTACATGAGTGGATTAGGATGCGGCAGGCCTGGGTGTATCTGAAGCAATCTGGGGTGAGGCTATGCCAGTTATAGGACCTGGTGTTGGGCTAAGTAGACATGTATATGTGCAGCAGGCTGGGCTGACTAGTAGCTTCTGTACTGTGCAGGCCCACCAGTTCACTGGGGTAGTGGTATGTTGCATAGGTTTAGAGGCTGGGATCTTGATCCTTTCATCTGTCCTAGGCTCCAGGCAGCTAGGGAAGTGGTATTGCAGGCACTTGTATGAATCTGGGAAAATTATAGTGAAACCTTAGGTATGGAGAGGGTCAGTTGCTCCTAGCCCCGAGGATGGGACACAATCTAGTAATGGTTTCTGTTTCAAGATGGCACTGAGCCATAGCAGCTTAGGATGTGGGAATCAGGGATCCTGAAGGCAGACTTCTACTTTGAGGCAATGTAGCTGCATGAATTCCCACCTACTCTCCAAACAGTATCTGGGGACTTTGAGAGCTCGGGAACTCTAATGAAGCAGAAATTGCTAGCATTCACGGCAACAACAAAAACCACTAGGGATGTCTATTATATCTAGAGATCTTCGGTAAGAAGTCCCTTCTGCCTTCAAGCCAATTCCAGTAAGAGAGACAGTGTGGCAGAGGAAGAATACCTTGCTCCCTTCTTTATGGTCCTATCCTAGGCTTTTGTGATCACTGTTCTCTGAGATTTCACTGTTCTCCTAGTTCTCTCTAGTGTACTTCTTCAGTCACTCTAATAAAAATATCATGGTTTTTTTTCTTGTTTTGGTTATTTTTTATGAGGTATATGAGCATAAGGTAAGTCTAGCCAGCCACTTTGCTGATGCCCCTCTTAAAATTCTAATCATAGTAAGTTATCATTTTGAATTGCTACATTATTATGCTACCACAGTTTCTGCAGATCCTTCTTGTACATTTTTACATTTCTGCCTATCAGTTACTATCATAAACTATCTAACACTCCATGACCTATATCTTTGAAAAATATCTATGGAATTGGGCCCCCAGGTTAGACAAGAAATGAGGAATACAATAAAGAGACTGAAGCAAACAAACCTGTCTTTACCATTAACATACTACTGTGCCTCTTTCCAATTTTGAATAGTTCTTTTTCTGTATTACTATGATTGAGATGTTGAAAGCTGAGCTTCATCTGGATTTCACATCACCTGACATTAGGTTTACAGAAAATTTTACTTATACTAAACTCCCATATATATTTAATGCATATGGCTAAGTGAAAGGCTTCCAGACTGAAAACCTCCTTAAAAAGGCAAGCAGCTCAATGTTCTTCAACAAAAGATACCTTTATACAATATTACTATTTATTTTCCTATAGAATTTTTTATAGCTGATTAGTGTCCAATTGTATGTGCATAGATATGTATATGCCTAATTTTTTTCTCTATTTATCCTTTGAGGGACACTTATGTCGATTATGTATCTTATCTGCTGCAATAAACATGGGACTTGAACTCTCTCCTCAACATAATGATTAGACATTAAAAAAATGGAAATTCTGTCATTTGTGACAACATGGATGAACCTGGAAAACTTTTGTTAAATGAAATAAGCCAGGAACAGAAAGAAAAATACTGCATGATCCCACTTATACGAAGAATCTTAAAAAGTTGACTTTATACAAACAGAGAGTAGAACCATGTTTACTAGAGGTTACAATAGGTCAGGAGGAGTGAGGATTGAGTAGATTGTGGTCAATTGATACATATTTACAGTTAGATAGGAGGAATAGGTTGGCAAGATCCACTATACAGAATGGTGACTATAGTTAATTACAATATATTGCATACTGAAAAATGCTAAGAGAGTGATGTTAATTTTCCTAACCACAAAATTTGTCTTTTTTTATTATACCTCAAGATTCTAGGGTACATGTGCACAATGTGCAGGTTTGTTATATGTGTATACATGTGCCATGTTGGTGTGCTGCACCCATTAACTCGTCATTTACATTAGTCATATCTCCTAATGCTATCCCTCCTCCCTCCCCCCAACACACGACAGGCCCTGGTGTGTGATGTTCCCCACCCTGTGTCCAAGTGTTCTCATTGTTTAATTCCTACCTGTGAGTGAGAACATGTAGTGTTTGGTTTTCTGTCCTTGTGATAGTTTACTCAGAATGATGGTTTCCAGCTTCATCCATGTCCCTTCAAAGGACATGAACTCATCCTTCTTTATGGCTGCATAGTGTTCCATGGTGTATATGTGCCACACTATCTCAATCCAGTCTATCATTGATGGACATTTGCGTTGGTTCCAAGTCTTTGCTATTGTGAATAGTGCCACAAGAAACATACATGTACATGCATCTTTATAGCACGTGATTTAAAATCCTTTGGGTATATGTCCAGTAATGGGATGGCTGAGTCAAATGGTATTTCTAGTTCTAGATCCTTGAGGAATGGGCAAAAACTGGAAGCATTCCCTTTGAAAACTGGCACAAGACAGGGATGCCCTCTCTCATCACTCCTATTCAACATAGTGTTGGAAGTTCTGGCCAGGGCAATCAGGCAGGAGAAAGAAATAAAGGGTATTCAATTAGGAAAAGAGGTAGTCAAATTGTCCCTGTTTGCAGATGACATGATTATATGCTTAGAAAACCCCATGGTCTCAGCCCAAAATCTCCTTAAGTTGATGAGCAACTTCAGCAAATCTCAGAATACAAAATGAATGTGCAAAAATCACAAGCATTCCTATACACCAGTAACAGACAAACAGAGAGCCAAATCATGAATGAACTCCCATTCACATTTGCTTCAAAGAGAGTAAAATACCTAGGAACCTAACCACAAAAATTTTAACTGTGTGGGTGCACTTTTCAATTAGCTATATTTACCAATTTCACAATATATTTATACTGCAAAATATCATGTTTCACACAATAAATGAAATTTTAGATATTATTTTAAAACAAACACATTTGAAAAACACTTTCTCTAGACTTTTTATTTCCATTTCAACAAATCTGTGTTATTTTTGGTTACTTAAATGTGTATTTATTTGGTCACATGATTTTTGTTTGTTTGTTTAATTCTAGGAAGAAGAATGCCAACTGAGATCACAAGGACATTTGAAGGAATTTAAAACAAAAATACTCCAAACTGGGCATTATGTGATTATGTTGTATTGAAGATAAACTCTACTAAGTGCATGTTAGACAAGTCCGCATAAATTACACAAGGTAATGAGGAACACACACACACATTGGTGAAGTTATGTATGAGTTCATAGATCACCTGTGCAGCAGCAGTCAGGCTCAGTACCCTAAGGTCTGAACCTCTGCTGTTGATCCAAATTGCTTTCCAATTGAGATGACTCAAGAGTAGAGAATATGATTGGTAAAAAATTTATACAATAATGAAATAATGGGCCAAAAATATAAGTGTTAATTATAAATATGATTAAGAAAATAATTAAAATTAAATGTTATTAACCCTATTTTTGAGGACTTTAAAGCCATATTATTTTAAAATAATAATAATTATTCCCTGTTCTACACATTCCAAACAAATAAAATTGAGAGAAAAATAGTGACTTCAATTATACTTTTTATTTTAAAATTAGATCCAGCAACTCTGTAATTAATATGATTCAATTATTCAACTATTTCATTGCTTAGAACATAAACTAAAAATAAAAATTGCTCTATTCATTATCCTTGAGTTAAAAACATAACTGCTGAGACTTTTAAAAAAGTTTCTTTGGTTATCTTAACATATTTTGAAAAATCAACAACAACAAGAACAACAACAAGAAACACTTGTGATCATAGGGAAAAGTAATATCCTTTAATTATTAAAATTCTTTTCTATGCACAGGTGGTGTTTATTTATTTAATATTACCCATTTGGATTTGTAAGAGCTATAGCAATATCTTTTAATTAAATACACGGCTGCACTTAATACTTTCTACCTATTATACTTTCTACCAATTTTTTTCTCTTTTTTCATATACTTATGCAAATATAATTAATATAATGGAATGAACTAATGATATATAATAATTCTTAACTTATAAAATATTTATAACTCTTAAACAAATTTGTATTTCTTTATAATTACTTTAGCAAAAAATATTTTAGTAGTAAAAGTTTTGAGAATCTTGCTACTCAAGGGAAAATATGCATTTAGGAGATAAATAGGGACTAAAAACCCAAATTGACAGAATTTTAAAAAATTTTCCTCAGGGTTAGCATATGCCATTTGTTGAGAAGCTAAAAACAGAGTTCGCTATAAAAATGGTCTAATATCACATTACTTCACAGAGAACCTTTATTAATAAATATCAAATATGCCCCCAAAATGTGTTAGTAATCCATTCTGGTTTTCTTACAGAAAATAATATATTTCCAGTGATAAAATTATGTCTTAAATAGAACAGTAAAATTTGATCCAAGAATGAAATCAACCTAGATATTTATAATCATATAATCTATATGTAAGTGATTTCTGTTTTATTGTAATAGTGAATTACTAATGTTTCTGCCACAGTTTGAGATTTGCAAATTTTCCTAAAAATCTTTTTAATATTTGCATCAAAATTATAACCTTTCCACATGTCAGTACTGCTTATAATATGTGAAGTAACTTGTCTGACTCTGTGTTGTTATGAAGGAATACCTGAGCAATTAATCAATTTATAAAGGAAAGACTTATCTGACTCACAGTTCTTGTTTTTTGTTTTGTTTTGTTTTTGTTTGTTTGTTTGTTTGTTTGTTTGACAGAGCCTCACTCTGCCACTCAGACTGGAGTGCAGTGACATGATCTCAGCTCACTGCAACCTCCACCTCCCGGGTTGAAGTAATTCTTGAGTCTCAGCTTCCTGAATAGCTGGGATTACAGGTGTATGCCACCACATCCAGCTAATTTTAGTAGAGAAAGGGTTTCACCACGTTGGCCAGGCTGGTCTCAAATTCCTGATCTCAAGTCATCTGCCCAAAGTGCTGGGATTACAGGTGTAAGTCACTGCACCTGTCCTGGCTCACGGTTTTCCATGCAGTACAGGAAGCATAGCTCTGGTGAGGGCCTCAGGATGCTTCCACTCATGGCACAAGGCAATGGGGAGTTTAATGTGCAGAGACCACATGACGAGAGGGGACGCAAAAGAGAGGAGAGGGAGATGCCAAGCTCTTTTTAAAAATCGATTCTCACAGAACCTAATAGTAGAGCATGAACTCACTCATTACTTCAAGGATATCACCAAGACATTCATGCAAGATCTGGTCTCATGATCCAAACATCTCCCATTAGGCATTCCCTTCAACACTGAAGATTACATTTCACCGTGAGATTTGGAGGGTATTAATATCAAAAAATATCATAGTATGAGCTGGTTAGGAATTAAAAATACTACCGTAAAATTAAAAATTTCTGGAAAGGTGTATGTATAGCCTATACAAATATTAAAATAATTATAGTTTATGCAGTTTTACTCTTCTCAAAAACCTTATACATATATATTGCATTTAATCTTTACATGGGTTACTATGTTTAATGTCAAATGCCTTGCCTTCGTATGTTCTATTTCTTTCTTTATTTCAAAGTCTTCAATCTCTTCCTCTCATTTGTGAAGAAACACCAGAAGTGATCCTCCTTCTCAGCAAGTCCCAGCAGCCCAGAAATTTTAAATAAGACATTCTTGACAAGATAATTGCAAAATAAATAAATAAATAAATAAATAAATAATGCAACTTTTGGAAGCTCTCTACAAAATTAGTAACAATAACAAAATAATAGGTATATTTTTCCAGGAATATAATAGAACCGAAAGTGTCAATAAAAATTTTTTTGGTCAGGCTCGGTGGCTCACGGGTGTAATCCCAGCACTTTGGGAGGCCAAAGAGGGCGGATCACCTGAGGCCAGGAGTTCGAGATCATCCTGGCTAACATGGTGAAACCAGTCTCTACAAAAAGTATAAAATTGCTGGGCATGGTGGCACGCACCTGTAATCCCAGCTACTTGGGAGGCTGAGGCAGGAGAATTGCTTGAACCAGGGAGGTGGAGGTTGCAGTGGGCTGGAATTGTGCCATTGCGCTCCAGCCTGGGTGACAGAGTGAGACTCTGTCTCAAAACAAAAGAAAAAAAAGTTGACAAAATTGTGCTGAAAGAAATACTGTTTTTGTTTGTTGGATTGAGAGGGAAAAAATGTTGTTTTTACTTGTATCATTCATGTAGTTCAGATTTATAAAGGGTTTTGGTGCCTCATCTTACAGAGAATGTAGATTATATATATTCATAATAGAATAAGACTTCTTTGTGGCTATCTACTATCTTAAAGTTATCCTCACCATAGGATGATAAAATTCAACAAATCTGAATGACATTTTCCTTTTCTAAATAAAATACTATATCTAGTTGTATTTTTACTTTAATTATTAATAGATGCTATGTATGAAGTTATTTTGACTCTCTGCTCCTCCCATTTGACAGACAGCCACATCTCATGCAGCACCAGCTGCATCCATGAAACACCATAATGAAAGTGAAGGCTGAAGTAAACAAATTTGGCCATATCGAGGACCTGGTCACACATAAACCAATCTCTCTTCAACCACCTCTCCCCACTACCACCACCACCACACATACACCCATCCCGGATTTGGTAAGTAACTCCATGAATTGGCACTCTCTAACTGGCAATGAGATTAAGTTTTCAGCTCCCACATACTAGTGAGAATACGCAGCATTTGCCTTTCTGTGCCTGGCTTATTTCACTTGACATAATGTCCTCTAGTTCCATCAATGTTGCTGCAAATGATCCAATATTATCTTTTTTGTGGTTAAATAGCATTCCATTGTGTGTTTGTGTGTATATAATATATAATACATAACATATAATATACATATTATATAGAATACAGAATATACATAAATATTATATTTATATAATATATGTGTTTATATATACATGCAATGTATATAACCTCATATATGAGGTTATATATATAGGGTTTTATATATAGGTTATAGATGTAACCTACATGTTATATATATACATGTATGTAATATATACATGTATATAACCTACATATATGAGGTTATATTTTTATGTTTTATGTATAGTTTATATATATAACCTCACATGTATAAAACTTCATATATATTTTTGTATACAACCTGTATTTGTAAAGCCTCACATATAGGTTAAATATGTGTGTTTCTATGCATATACATTTTATATATAAATTATATGTAAAATCTCATATATATATATATATACACACACACACTCCCACACATACATAGATATGAGGTTTACTTCATTTGTTCACTGATGGATGCTTAGGTTGATTCCCTATCTTTCCTACTTTGAATAGTGCTACTATAAATATGTGATGTGACAGCTTTTTTTTGGTTTTGACTTGTCTGTCCCTCATGATTAGTGATATTGAACACATTTGTATATACTTTGGACATTTGTATATCTTTTTTGAAAAAAATGTACATTTATTTAGTTATCTAATTTTAAAATCAGTTTTCTGTGTGCATGTGTGTTACTGAGTTGTGGGAGTTCCTAATGTATTTTAGATATTAACTCTTTAATATCTTTAATATCTTTATTAACACATCCTGCCTTTTTCATTTTGTTGTTTCTTTTGCTGTGCATAAGCTTTTTTCGTTTATTCATTTTGAGTTGATTTTTGTATATGGTATAAGATAAGGGTCCAAATTTATTGTTTTGCAGGTAGATAACCAGTTCTCTTAGCAAAATTTAATGGGGAGACTATCCTCTTCCCATTGTGTATTCTTGGTGCTCTTGTAAAAAAAAATGGTTGACTGTATAGGCTTAGGTTTATTTCTGAGCTCTCTATTGTGTTCCATTAGATTATATGTCTGTTTTATGCCAGTAACGTAATTTAAAAAAAAAAAAAATCACAACAGGTGATATGATTTGGTTTTGTTTCTCTATTCAAATCTCATCTTGAACTGTAATCCCATAAACACCGTGTGTGGTGTTAGGGTCCTGGTGGGAGGCAACTGAATCATGGGGCTGTTTCCCCCATGATATTCTCCTGAGTAAGTTTTCACGAGGTCTGATGGTTTTATAAGGAGCTTTCCCCTTCACTCAGCTCTCATTCTTCTCCTTCCTGTCGCCATGTAAAGACAGATGTGTTTGCTTCCCCTTCCACCACGATTGTAAGTTTCCCAAGTCCTCCCCAGCCCTTCAGAACTGTGACTCAATTAAGCCTCTTTCCTTTGTAAATTACCTAGTCTTGGGTATTTCTTCATAGCAGCATGCGAACAAACTAGTAAAATAGATTTATAAAATAATTTGAAATTAAGAAGTGTGATACCTCCAACTTTGTTTTTCTTTTTCAAGATTGCTATGGCTTTTCAAGGCCTTCTGGTGTTCCATATAAAATTTAGAATTTTAAAAAAATTCTGAAAAAATTGTTACTGGGATTTCCATAGGGATTACATTTGCTCAGTATACTGCTTTGCATAGTTTTAACAATATTAATTCTTCCTTATTCCCCAAGATGGGGTATATTTCCATTTATTTTTGTCCTTTTAGATTTTCTTTCCTTAATGCTTTATAGCTTTAAACGTACATATTTTTCCTCACTTTCTTCATTAAATTAATAATCTGTGTTATTTTTGATGCAATCTTAAATGGGATTGTTGTCTTGATTTCCTTTTTGAATAGATATTTGTTTACAGAAACACAACGGTTTTTGTATGTTGATTTTGTATCCTTCAATTTTAATAAATTTGTGTGCATGTGGCATCTTTATATGGCTTTGGCATCAGGGTGATCTGGCCTCAAAATTCATTTGGAAGTATTCTCTCTACTTCAATTTTCTGAATAATTTAAGAGAAACTGCTATTGTTTCTTTTTTGAATGCTTGCTAGAATTCACCCATGAAGCCATCTGGTCTTGTGCTTTTCTTTCTTGGGAGATTTTTTAAAAAATATTATAACTAGTTTAATCTCCTTGTTTTATACTGCTTTAGTCACATTTTCTGTTTCTTCTTGATTCAGGTTTTTTGTTTCAAGAAATTTAGCAACCTCTCTAGGTTATCAAATTTGTTGGCATGTAAGTGTTCAGCGCTGTTGGTTATAATTCTTCTTATATATGAGGCATCCTTTGTAATGCCTGATTTTATTTTGAGTATATTTTATTGGTCTAGATAAAGCCTTATCAATTGAATTTATTTTTTTCAAAAAGCAACTCTTAGTTTCAGTGACTTTTTTTTTCTATTTTTATTGAATTTATTTTGTACTTTTTAAAAAATTATTTTCTTACTTATGCTATATTTGAGTTTTGTTTCTTATTTTTCTATCCCTTGAGGTATAAAGTTAGGTTGTTTATTTGAGATCTTTCTTCTTTTAATGTGGTTGTTTATATCTATAGAATTCCCTCTTGGTACTACTTTTGTTTCATCCCGTCAGTTTTGGTAAGCTGTATTTTTAATTTTATTTAATGTTTAAAAGGCTTGTTGTGTGGGTCCCAGGGGATGCATAAATGCCCCTTGCCATTGGTTCCCAAAGTTAGTGGATTTAGAAGCTAGTCCCTCAGTTGGCAACCATAAAATTTGGTGTGTGAGATATGTGAACAATACCCTTCACTACTCAGTGCAACGCTGGGAATTAGAAATCCACCTCCCCCTCAATTGTGAGGCATTGTGCCTGGGGTGGTGTTTGTGGCACAAGAATGGTTCAGGTTTTTGTTATACTACTGTTTCCTGGCCTCCATAAATTTAGATGACATATAAACTGTTAATCTTGCTACAGGTCCCTATATAAGGTAAATGATATGCTAGAAGATAAACTGCTCCAAAGTCTAATACAATTAAATTTTGAATGTTTTCAGTTATAGTCTTTATGGTCATTTTATGCATCTTCATGTATTCCAAGTGGCTTTTTCTCAACTTTTTTTTTTCTGTTTTGTTTTGTTTTTTGGCCTGGTTGTCTCTTAAAAATCTAGCTCATTGACATTTAGCTTGTTGCTTCCATGAAGTCACCAAGCTCCTATTAATTGCTTACAAAATTTCCATTGTTTTCAACAGTGTCCTTATGCCTTAAATTTCACATGATCTCTTCTAAATGAAACTTATTCCCTTGGGGTGTGCATCAAAACTTTCTCTTTTTACTACCTTTCTTTTTAACTTGTGTAAAACTTTTGTACCACTGCTGTATATGTGGGGCATGGGGGAATCCAATGGTATAATTGGAGTATAAAGTTATAATTGACTGATAATTGGTATATAAAGTATAACTGAGGTATAAAGTTAGGTTGTTTATTTGAGCTCTTTCTTCTTTTAATGTGGTTGTTTATAACTATAAAATATAAAATGGTATAATTGTCTCAGATACATCTCTGCTTTATAATGATGGTACTGGGGAAGAATAGTAGCTTCTGATTCTCTCAACTTGTCTCTCTTGGCATAAAATCTACTGAATGAATGATGTTAAGTGAGGATGGTTGAGCCTCAGTGCTCTTGGTTGGCTGTGCCTAGAGCAGAGCTTCCTCTTCAGAAGTGGAGTGTAAGTGGGCAAAAGGTGTTGCAAATCTCTCACCCTCTTTTGGCTGAAATAGAGCTTCTGCAACACAGAGCTGAGGAGAATTAAAAATGCTGTTGTCCTGCCACTTCTGGAGAGATACTGTAGTCCTAGACTGGTATCTGAATGGCAAGATAGTTCTGTAATATTGCCTATACACACTTGAGTAGGGAGTCCTGCAACATAAGCTGTTTGGTTATATTTAAAGAGCAGTGTGTTACAGGTGCCACAGCCACTTGATGGTCTTGTCAAGATTTAGTACATTTTCTTCAATGTTTATATATTTACTGTTTGTCATTAGGACATTCAGAAATATTAAATATTTGCTTTTTAAATAAGTTTCATGTTATGGTTGCCTCTCTTGGGAAAGGTATGCCATTCCAAACTTTATTTAAAACAGTTTATATTTTTCAAAAAACAAAACATACCATAAAAAATAAAATTCTCATTGTTATATTTGAATAATCATGTGTAAAATATATATTGTAGAATGAACAACTCTACACTACATCATGGTATTTTGTGGATATAAAATAATGAAATACATGTAAAGTTATCTAGCACAGAACTGCATAAAAGTGATTCTTCATAAATTATTCCTGTTTCTGAATCAAATTGGGAGACATTTTGTGATTTTAATAAATTTTAAATTCAAAATAGGTTTAACAATGATTTTTTTCAGTTTTCTGTCCTGTCAAAAAAGAAAAAATCTTTGTAGAAAAATATTCCAAATATTACAATATCTCATACTTAATATACAGTATAAATCATGTTCAGTTATATATGTTTTATATCAATAACTATTTTAATGCTAGTGTTGAATATGTATATTCCTGTATTTGTTATTTAATTCTTGAGAAAAGCATCTATCTAGTGTTTTTAATTTTTTTTTCTTTTTTTTTGAGATGGAGTCTTACTCTGTTGCCCAGGCTGGAGTGCAGTGGCGCGATTTCGGCTCACTGCAAGCTCCGCCTCTCGGGTTCATGTCATTCTCCTGCCTCAGCCTCCCGAGCAGCTGGGAGTACAAGCACCCTCAACCACGCCTGGCTAATTTTTTGTATTTTTAGTAGAGACGAGGTTTCGCCTTGTTAATCAGGATGGTCTCGATCTCCTGACCTTGTGATCCACCTGCCTCGGGCTCCCAAAGTGTTGGGATTACAGGCATGAGCCACTGTGCCCAGCTAGTACTTTTAATTTTTAATGACCCTTCAATGAACCATGTAGTAAAAGCAATAAAAGCCTTTAATATCATGGGTGCCAGTATCCTCTTACATTCACCTTATACTTGATGTATTTGAGTCCCATCTTGTTCCTGATCTCTAAAGTTGCTTGTAATTTTTCTCTGTCATTCGATTTTGTGCAGTGACTTAGGTGATTCTGCTTTACAGTAGGCAATCATTACCTACATAACTGATATTCACTTCTTGGGCTTTTCTCAGTTTTCCCTATTTAGGAGATTGCATTTTAATCCTGGTTTCTCTTAAACTACCATGAGAAGAGGTTAAAAAATTAGACTCTTATATGCACAACTCTACAACCTAAATACCGCTTTCCATGCATTTCAAGCTGTTATAAACCAAAATAAATTTTAAATGACATTTCTTATATTATTTTAATAAATATATTTACAGTACAGTTCTCAAATGGCCCTAGGTGACCATGCTTTCCTCCCATCTTCTTGTTCATAGTACCTAGAATAACTGTAGGATGCTCAGGAAAGGCAAAATTCTGAGATAAAGAGAAACTATTTGAAAAAGCCGAGGTTTTGATACTATCCCTCCTAAAATAGAATGTCCTACAATGCTTGTCCAGAAAGTGACCCTTCATTCAGGTCATAAAACCCAGGACAGACTGCTTTTATGTCCCTCAGCTGCAGAGCATGTGGGATACACAAAGATGAGATTGTATCCATCCTGGGCAGCTTTTCTGAGCCTTCGGGGACTATCTTGAGATTAAACTTTATGCTTCTGTTATCCCTGCCTGCCTACCTACCTTTAAGTAATAGACCTGTTTTATATGACTTATTATTTGTTAGTATTCTATCTTACTGGATTAAGGCAAGGAGTAAAAGTGCTGCCCAAGATGCAAGTGGGCTAATGTATTTGAACTTCTATTCCTAGTGACTGGCATAGGGATAACATAGTGATAACCTTTTCTATCCTCCATAAAATGGGTACCTTCCTTGGGTCTGGTAATCAGTAACCCTGCTTTGCAGTATTATTTAAAATAGTTTAAATTTGACACCAACTTTAAGAAATCAACTGGAGTATTATTTTCTCTTTATAAGTGCTATAAGAGTTATAGTGAAAACCCCTCTCAGATCTAGGGTCAATGGGTTAGAGATCAAGAAGAAAGTAGCATATAAGATAGACCCTGAAGTGAACAAGTCTGATAACAGAAGGGTATCCCGAGTGTAGAAGTCAATGTGTTTATGTGTAGGTGAAAATATTACTATTTCCCTCATTAGAAAGCTCCAGTGGAGTGGTCCCCACTATTTTTGGGACCGGGGACTGGTTTCATGGGGGAGTGAAGGGGTGGTTTCAGGATGAAGCTGTTCCACCTCAGATCATCAGGCATTAGATTCTCATAAGGGATGTGCAACCTAGATCCCTTGCATGCGTAGTTCACAATAGGTTTCACCCTTCCATAAGAATCTAATGACATCGCTGATCTGACAGGAGGTGGAGCTCAGGTGGTAATGCTCCCCTGCCCACCCTCACCTCTTGCTGTGTGGCCTGGTTCCCAACAGGCCACAGGCTGGTTCACGTTCATTGCCTGGAGGTTGGGCACCGTGCTCTAGTGCATGTCATAAAGCATGCTGCAGATATTTAGTGACCAAAGATTTATTAATGGAAGCTTTGCAAAATAATTTTGAAATACAAATTAAATTCAGTATGGTACTTATATAATTTGGAAAATTTGGATTTTAGAACTTAAAAGTGTCTCTCCTTTAGGAAATAAAGAACTACACATGTTTTACTATTGCTATCATTTCATTCTAGTTTCAGAAATAGAGGAAAGTCATGCATCAGGGAGACTGTGGATATGATGTATCACAGATAAAAGATGCTTGAGATATACTTACAAGTTAGGGGTCAGTTTCTATTATCTAAGAATGAGTTGATAAGGAGCTAAACAAGGAGATAAGTTATAGAAATGAAAAGATGGACAGATTCAAATATGAGAAAATTATGAATCTAGGACCAACAGACATTTGGAAGGAAAAAGGAAGTATCAAGCATGATGAAGGTTTTACAAAATTCATTGAGAAATCAAAATAAGTGGTTGATCATGGGGACTTTAGGCCTATGCAATCTATGCACAACAGTTTATTGCTTGAAGGTAATATTCTGCACTACAAGAAGATCTGAAGTCTAAAGTAATAAGTGAAGAATGTGGCACACTATATCCAGAGATAATAAAGCTGCATAGCCTCAAGTGTCTGCTGTGAAATTCCTTTATAAAACATTAATTATATGAATGTGTCACATTTAACAGTTCTTGGGAAGAATTCTCATGTTCTGCTCAGAAAACTGAATTGATTTTTTTCTACTCATGAACAGTGCAAATTTAGTTAAAATATTGCTTCTCAAGGATTTTACTTTCATGTGTAAGGGAGTATTTAATATTGGCTATCAATTTAGATAACAATTATAGCCAATGGACAATCTGTTCTTAAGATATATGAAACCAATTAGAAATTATCTGTAGGTGAAATATTTAGTTATGAAGGATACAATTAATTTAATTTATCCTGATAGCTACTGTCTCTGAAATTTTGTAGAAGGAAGAAAGATACATATTTCCCTATCAAAATACATGATGTATCAAAATTACTCAGAGTGAAGAAAATCATATTCTGGAAGTTTACATTTGGCAAAATGTAATAGTGCTTCTGGTTTAGCTTACTTGAATTTTATTATTTTTTATTACTAGAATTAATAATTATGACCATTTCTACTTATTATTTCTTTCATTACAAATATCTAGTGTATGTCATTAGTCAATTAATTACTTAAGGTTCAGAACATTTTATTGGTTGTGTTAGCCTCATGAACAGTGAAGGTTTGAGTATTTGGATATTTCTGATTATTAGTAACTGTGGGGATAAAGCAATTAAAAATATAATGTGATAATCTCCATTATATTCAGGTTTCCTGATGCCCAAAGCCTACATTTTGGGGCTGCACATTTTTAGAAAAATAAAATTAAAAATGTACTTACATAAATATTAACAAAAATTGGGATCAAGGAGAGATCCATACAAATGAGGGATGCTAAAAATATACATCACGATAAATTTGCATCCAATAATGACAATTGTCACTGTATTTAAAGGGTAAGACAAACCAATTTTAGTGAAGGAAAAGGTCTTATAAAATGACATACTTGCAAAATTAGATGGAATAATAACCTCTCTTTTTGTTATGTCTTAACAAATCCTGTGGCTAGAAAGTGGTGTATCCCTGTTCTCTGCTTTATATATTATAAATAGCCTTATAGAATGTCAACCAAAAAAAAAAAAAAAACTTCCCACTCTTAATACCTAGAACATAATGCCATAGCTAATAATCCACTTTCAATATAGTATCATTTATCATTAAGCAAGTTTTTTTCCTTTGATGACTATAGAAACTAGCTGCAGATGTACTCTTCCTCATCTTTGAGTGAAGAAACAGCCCAATCCTGATGACAATCTAGCCCAATCTAGATTTTTCACATTTTATCTTGCCTATGGCTTTAGGTCATTTGAGAGTGGCTCTATTCTTTACAGAACTTTTGAAAGTAACTAATTTCCATTGATGTTTCAGATCATTTCATAAGACTGAAGTTGTTTTTGTTCATGTTGTCACTCCATAACTTTCAACTCTTTGATTTCGTGTTTGAAAGCTTCCTCTCTCAATATTGACTGTGTGCATCAATATTTATATTTTCAGATCTTCTATAACATTATATCTATTTATTCCATTCATGTAAACAGATCTGTCAGTTTTCTTTTCTAGCTCCTTAGCTAATGCTTTAATTTTAACTCATGTCTTGCATCTAGATTGTAAGTTTTCTTTTTCAGTTTTAGGAAGATACTTTTTAAAAATACACTTTGAGGACACCATAATGACACCTTAAAATTTTTAGTTTCATTGCCTTTAAACTGTTGTAATATTTGAACAAATTGCTTAAGCACATCTAACTAAATTGTTTCCTCTGTGAAATAATAACAATAGGTACACAACTTTCATAGGACCACTATGAGATTTAAATGATATATTATAAATAATGGTTGAAGAATAGTTCATTGTTCTTTGTATATTTAATAAATAAATAACATGCATTTTAGTAGTTGAAACAAATGATATATAAATGTCTTTATGTGTTTTAAAACTAAAATAGGCAAATTTATATGTAAATATATGTATCATATAACCTTTCCAAAGCTTGTCTAATAAGGCAGCACTTATTCTAGGATAATGCTAGTAACATTTGAACTATATATGGGTAGATGAGAACACATCAGCCTGTCATGAATTGCATTGCTGGCGATATTGAAACTATGTCTGAGCTATTTCTAAAGGTTCCTGTCTATATTCAGTGCATGTTACTGGTAAAATGAAAGTCACCAAGACTCCTTGAACTACTCTTAAGGATTTAGAATCTAGGAAGCAAAAGTGAAGAAAGACAGTAAATGAGTCTTGAAGTAAGGATGTGAATAATTTATACTTGATAAAGTTTGAAGGTTGTAATTGGATGAAGTTGAAAAATAGGGCCGGTTGAGCCTTTTGAGGTAAAAAACAAAAATAAAATTACATAAATAAGTAACATTTTCATCAAAAAGGTGTAAATTGCTTCAATTACATAAAATAGCACTAGAAATACAAAGATTATATGTAAATACCTCTGAAAATTGCAGTTCATAAAAATATAAAAAATATATTTTTAAACTCACATATTTTAGAAAATGCAGCTTAGGTATGTAAATTACTTTTTAAAAACTTGTGATCATAAATATCATTTGAAATAAATTAATATTTTATCTTAGTTTTCATTTTTGGACATTTAACAATATTATTCTTTTACCTTATTTTTGGTCAGTGAAGTTAAATGTAGTTAAAGAAAGTTCTACAGTCAATAATCATTCTATATATAGATCTTGTGATTTCTTTTTTCTCACCATAAAAGTTTTTTAATGCTGCCATTTAATTTAGATTTTGAAATATACAAGGCATGCAATCTAAGCAGCAGATGAAACATTAAATTGTAATTACATTTTTAACATAGGAATTATATTTTTAATGCATTTGATAAACTAGCGACATATCCTTGTTATCTAAATTTATGCCATGTATTATTGATACCAAAAGCACAAGCAACAGAGAAAATATAAATTTTTTTTTTTTTTTTTTTTTTTTGAGACGGAGTCTTGCTCTGTCGCCCAGGCTGGAGTGCAGTGGCCGGATCTCAGCTCACTGAAAGCTCCGCCTCCTGGGTTTAAGCCATTCTCCTGCCTCAGCCTCCGGAGTAGCTGGGACTACAGGCGCCCGCCACCTCGCCCGGCTAGTTTTTTGTATTTTTTAGTAGAGACGGGGTTTCACTGTGTTAGCCAGGATGGTCTCGATCTCCTGACCTCGTGATCCGCCCGTCTCGGCCTCCCAAAGTGCTGGGATTACAGGCTTGAGCCACCGCGCCCGGCCGAAAATATAAATGTTAAACTTCATCAAAATAAAGAATTTTGTGCATCAAAGACACTATCTACAGAGTGAAAGGCAACCCATGGAATAGAAGAAAATATTTGCAACTCATATAGCTCATACGGGATTGATACATATAACGAATTCCTACACTTCAATAGCAAAAAACCAATATCACTATTTAAAAATAAGCATAGAGTTTTAAAAGACATTTCTTCAAATAAGTTACCAAAGTGACCAATAGCATGTGAAAAGTTTACATCACTAGTATTTGGGAAAACGCAAACCAAAACCACAGTGAGACACAACCTCAAACCCATTAGGATGGCTACTATATATTTAAAAACAAAAACCATAAAATAGAAAATAGCAAGCCCTAGTGAACATATGGAGAAACTAGAACCCTTGCACATTGCTAGTGGAAAAATAAAGTGATGTAGCCATTGGAAAATATGTCAATTCTTCAAATAATTGAACACAAAATTTCGATATAACCCAGCAATTTCTATTCTGAATGTATGCCCCAAAGAATTGAACACATCATTTGATGTCCCTTGAACAGATATTTGTACATTCACGTTTATAGCAACATTATTACAATAGCCAAAAGGTGGAAGCAATTCATATCCTTTGACAATGAGTAAAGATGTTATATATATATAAAATATATTATATATATCATTATATATATCATAATATATTACATATTATATATATAATGCAGTCTTAAAATTAAGGAAATTTGGTAAATGCTGCTACATGAATGAAATACCAGGCCATTATGTTAAGCAGTATAAACCAGACACAAAATAACAAATAACATATAATTCCTTTTATATCGTTTCTGGAGTAGTGAAATTCAGACACAGAAAGAATGGTGGTTTCCAGGGGCTGGGAGAAAGAGATTGAATTGTAGGCATTTAATGAGCATAGAATTTCAGTTTTGAAAGATGAAAAGCTTCGGGAGATGAATGGTGGTGATGACTGCACAACACTGTAAATGTATTTAATGACATCGTACTATACAAATAGAAATAAAGTGGTAAACATTATGTTTTGCATATTTACCACAATTTTTAAAAAAATCTTACTAAATATTATTGAGAGAAAAGAACTTTAAAGAAATGGAGGAATATACAAGTTCTTGTATCAGTAGACTCAAAATTGTAAAGATTTCATTTTTTTATCAATCTATAGCTTCAGAGCAGTACCAATAAAGGTCTCAAGATATCACTTTGTGTAAATTAGCAAATTGAATCTGAAAGTCACAGATATAGGTAGAATGCTAAGATAAACCAGAGAAACCTTAAAGAAAAACAACAAAGCCAAGATTTACATTAGCAGATAATATGGCTATTATGATGTTTTAGTGATTAAAACAGTGTTGTATTGGGACAGGGATTGATAAATAAACCAATGGAACATTATACAGAATATGAACACATACATATATACAAATACATATAGATAAAATGAATATTTACCCATATCTCAAAATGTACAGAAAGATCAATCCTAGATACATGCTGATCTAAATTTTAAGTTAAAAAACTAAACAAAACTTCTAAGCTTTAGTATAGAAATAGTTATATTATACACCATTAGTTATCATATAACTAGAGGCTATTTTTATATTCTTGTGGTAGGTAAATGTCATTAAATAGGACACAAAGATAATGTAAGGACAAAATTTGATTTATTGAGCTACTCTTAAACTTAAAAAATGTATTAAGAACATTATTAGAAGAGTGAAAATGCAAGTCATAGAGTGGGAAATTATTGGCAACACTTGTGTTTGGCAAAAGACAAATATGTCACATTTTTAAAGGTTTCTACTAATCAGCTAGAAAAAAGATATCAACAGAAAAATAAATGAAAGGCATAGATCTTTGGCTGTTCAAAATGACTAGCAAATATTTAAATAATGTCAGATTAATTAATAATCAGATAAAGACAATCGAAAGAGTGTTTAAATATAATTTGGAGAACAGGGTGAAAAATACTCTCAATAAAAAAATAAGTAAAGGTTATCAAAAGTCATTTTTTCTAAGGAAGACATGCAAATGGCCAATAGATATATAAAAACATGCTTAGCATCTCTAATCATCAGAGAAATGGAAACTAAAACCACAAAGAGATATCGTCTTATAACCTTCAGGATGACTACTATTAAAAAGACAAAAAGTAACAAATATTGGCAAGGATGCAAAGAAAGGGGAAGTCTTACATTGTTGGTGGAAATGTAAATTAGTAAAACCTTTATGTAAAACAGTATTGAGTGTTCTCAAATAACTAAAAATAGAGCTAGCATTCAATCCTACAATTTCCCTACTAGATATCTACTCAAAGGAAAAGAAGTTAATATATCAAAAATATATCTGCACTTGTATGTTTATTGCAGCATAAATAAAAAATGTAAAAAACACACACAAAAAAACAAATTTGTTATTGTGATTCCCTTTGTGGAGGAAGAAAGTAGGATGAAAAAGCTTCTGAAGTCCAAAAATGCCTTCTTACTTGATGTCTTGATTATCAGAGTTACCTTTGTTATTATTTATTCATGTTTTTTTTACCTTTCTGAGTGCTAAGCTGCTTCACAATAAAAAATAATAATAATTTAAACAACTATCAGGAAGAAAAGTAAGGAAAGCTGATTTTATTTTTTTTTTTTGAGACAGAGTCTTGCTCTGTCACCCAGTCTAGAGTGTAGTGCTCACTGCAAGTTCTGCCTCCCGGGTTCACGTCATTCTCCTGCCTCAGTCTCCCGAGTAGCTGGGACTACACGCACCCACCACCGCGCCTGGCTAATTTTTTGTATTTTTAGATAGAGACGGTGTTTCACCATGTTAGCCAGGATGGTCTCGATCTCCTGACCTCGTGAACAGCCCTACTCGGTCCCCCAAAGTGCTGGGATTACAGGCGTGAGCCACTGCACTCCGCCAAGAAAGGTGATTTCAAACACTGTATACTTTAGTGTTTTTTTTAACTATATAAAAATAATAAAAATGGTCATTGCATAGATAGCAATAGGATATTTAGATTATCATGTTATGGTCATATATAATTTAGTGCATACTAAATGTGAGACCTGCTTATAAGTAGATAGATATTTCAAAAAAAATCTTACTTGAGTTTAAGTTTCTTAAAATGAAAATAATTTATGTGTTAAATAGTTTGTGTGTGTGTGTGTGTGTGTTTGACATTCATTGCTTAAGCAGGCATAGTTTTTGATTTTGAACTACAAGCATTTGCATTTAAACCAAAAATATTTCACTTTCCTCAAAATAGTGAAAAACAATAAGGGACTTTTTAAAAGAGAAAAAATAAAAATATTTTAAAAGGAGTTTCTCTAGTAGAAATGTGGCCTAAGCAGCAATTTGACCTAATGTTATCATTTCCTTCTTGTAGTCATAAAAGAAAGGTAAAAGCAGGTCATGGCATTTTCAAAAATCCTAGAAAATGGCCTTGTGTACTGGGGCTATCCTTTGTTAAACTAGCTTATCTTATATACATGGTGTTCAAAATGTAGAATCTTGATCATGAGTAGTATAGATAAATACATGTGTGTTAGAATAATTTTTTAAACAAATTGATTAAAAATATGTTTAAAATATAGATGTGAATTCTACTGCATGTTAGAATAAAATAATGGAATATTATCTGGCTATTTGTTGAAGCCATTTAAAGATTGGCTGAAATTGGTGGTTTCCATATGCCTAGGAATAAAAAGATAATTATGAAAGTAAAAAACAAAATACATATTGTGTATATATTTTTAAGATTAGATAACCATACTATCCTACTGAATGACATGATAATAATAAGGCCATGTTCCTTTTGAAAGGTTAAGGGATAAAGAATTATCACTAACTGATCTTCTCTCTCTCATGTTGGTTGAGATCTACCTTTGGGTCAATGACATACATGAGGATGACAAAGCAAAACTTCTTTAGTTTAATAAATTATTAAAATATTTATTATAAAATAAATTACATATGAGTTAGATTTGGGATAGGATGTGTTGTGAAAAGTGCCTAAGGTATTTTTCAAAGCTTATATATAATAAGTGTATTTTATGAAAAATCAAAATACATACAGAAAATAAAAATGTGTACTGGATAAGAAACATTTTAATATTTCTAAGTAGTAGAATTCAGTTGTCAGAACAGGTTTGAACCCATCAATGGGAAAAGTTTTGATAAACAATCACCCAGTAGTGGTTCTCTTTTATAAAGATTCCTCTCTTTGGTTCTATTCTGGGAGAAATTTCAGCCAAGTAAAAATAACAGAAATGTGTTCACTTCAGCAGCATGTATACTAAAATTGGAATGATGCAGAAAAGATTAGCATGACCCCTGCGCATGGATAACACATAAATTCATAAACTGTTCAATGTTTTTTTGAGTGGCCTGTTAAAAGAAAAACAAACAAACAGAAAACAACAATGATGACAACCAATATCAACAAAAAAGGACCCCCACAAAAATCCCACTCGAAGTCAGAAAGCTCAAAGATGAAATTTAGATAAGCCCACAAAGTTGAGAAAGAGCCAATGCAAAGATGATGAAAACTCAAAAAGTCATTGTGCCTCTCCTCCGCCAAATGACCACAACACGTCTTCATAAGGGCACGGGCTAGGCAGAGTCTGGGATGGCTGAACTGACAGAAGTAGGCTTCAGAAGGTGGGTAAATAACAAACTTTGCTGAGCTAAAGGAACATGTTTTATCCCAATTCAAAGAAGGTAAGATCATAATTAAACAATATAGGAGCTGATAACTAGAATAGTCAATTAATAGAGGAACGTAACTGACCTGATGGAGCTGAAAAATACAAAATGAGAAATTCACAGTGCAGTCCAAGTATCAATAGCAGAATAGACCAAGCAAGGGTAGGAATCTCAGCAATGGAAGATTACCTTTCTAAAGTAAGGCAGGCAGAAAAAAATAGAGAGAAAAGAACACAAAGGAATGAACAAAACCTCTGAGAATTATCAGACTATGTAAAGGGACTGAACTTATGACTGATTGGGGTACCTGAAACAGATGGGGAGAATGGAACCATGTTGGAAAACATACTTCAGGATACCATCCAGGAGAAATCCTCCTCCTGGCATGACCATTCTCCAACCTGGCATGACAGGACAGCATTCAAATTCAGGAAAGTCAGAGAACCCCAGTAAGATACTCTACTAGAAAATCAACTTTAAGACACATAATCATCAGATTTTCTAAGTTTGAAATGAAAGAAAAAATATTGAGGGCAACCATAAAGAAAGGCTTGGTCACCTACAAAGGGAAACCCATCAGACTAACAGTGGACCTCTCAGTGCAAACCCTACAGGCCAAAAGAGATCAGGGGCCAATATTCAGCATTCTTAAAGAAAATAAATTCCAGCCCAGAATTTCAAATCCAGCCAAAGTAAGCTTCATAAGGAATGGATAAATAAGATCCTTTTCAAACAAGCAAATGCTGAAGGAATTTGTCACCAGCAGGCATGCTTTGCAAGAGCTCCTGAAGGAAGCACTAAAGATGGAAAGAAAAAATAAAAAAAATTACCAGCCACTACAAAAGACACTGAAGTAAAAAGACCAGTGACACTATGAAACAACCACAAAAACAAGTCTGCAAAACAAGTTAGCATCATAATGACAGGATCCAATTCACACATCACAATACTACTTTAAATGTAAATGGGCCAAATGCCCCAATTAAAAGACACAGAATGGCAAGCCTGATAAAGTCAAACTCCATAGGCATGCTGTCTTCAAGAGACTCATATCATGTGCAAAGACACACATGGGCTCAAAATAAAGGGATGAAGGGAAATGTACCAAGCAAATGGAAAACAGGAAAAAAAAAAAAAAAACAGGGGTAGCAATCCTAGTTTTCGAAAAACAGACTTTAAACCAACAGTGTTCAAAAAAGACAAAGAAAGTCATTGCATAATGGTAAAGAGTTCAATTCATCAAGAAGAGCTAACTATCCTAAATATATATATGTACCCAACATAGGAGCACCCAGATTCATAAAGCAAGTTCTTAGAGATCTACAAAGAAATTTAGACTCCCACACAATAATAGTGAGAGACTTTCACACCCCTCTGACAATATTAGACAGATTATCCAGGCAAGAAATTCACAAATATATTCAGAACCTGAACTGAGCTCTGGATCAAGTGGACCTGATAGATTTCTAAAGAACTCTTCACCAAAAACAATAGAATACACATTCTTCTCATCACCACATGGCACTCAATCTAAAATTGATCACATAATAGAAAGTGCAAATGTCAAATGCAAAAGAACTGAAATAAAAACAAACAGTCTCTTACACTACAGCACAAACCAATTAGAACTCAAGATTAAGGAATCCACTCAAAACCACATAACTACATGGACATTGAACAATCTGTTCCTGAATGAGTCTTGTGTAAATTAAGGCAAAAATTGAGACATTCTTTGAAACTAATGAGAACAAAAAGGTACTATACCAGAGTATTTGGGATACTGATAAAGCAGTGTTAAGAGGGAAATTTATAACGTTAAATTCCCACTTCAAAAAGCTAGAAAGATCTCAAGTTAACAACCTAACATCTCAACTAAAGAAACTAGAGAACCAAAAGAAAAAAAAAATGCTAATGGAAGACAAGAAATAATTAAGATCAGAGCCAAGCTGAAAGAGATCGAGACAGGGAAATCCCTTCAAAAAACAAACAAACCCAGGAGCTGATTTTTTGGAAAAAATAATAATAAAATATAGATAAACTGGCCGAAGAAAAGAGAGAAGAATCAAATAAACACAATCAGAAATGTTAAGGAGGATATCACCACAGGCCCCATAGAAATACAAACAACCATCAGAGAATACTGTAAATGCCTCTTTGTATATAAATTAGAAAATGTAGAAGAAATGCACAATTTCCTGGGCAAATGCACCCTCTCAAGACTGAACCAGGAAGGAACTGAATCCATAAACAGACCAATAACGTGTTCTAAATTTAAGACAGTAATAAATAGCCTACTAGTCAAAAACAGCCCAGGACCAGATGGATTTACAGTTGAATTTTACCAAAGGTACAAAGAGGACCTGGTACATTTTCTTCTGAAACTATTCCAAAAAATCAAAGAGGAAAGACTCCTCCCTAACTCATTCTATGAGGCCAGGATCATTCTGATACAAAAACCTGGCAGAGATATAACAACAACAACAACAAAAACTTCAGGCCAATATCCCTGATGAACATCGATACAAAAATCCTCAATAAAATGCTGGAAAACCAAATCCAGCAGCAAGTTAAAAAGCTTATCCACCACAATCAAATTGGCTCTGTTCTCAGAATGCAAGATTAGTTCAACACATGCAAATCAATACAATAAACAGAACTAAAGACAAAAAAAAAAAAATACATGATTATCTCAATAGATGCAGAAGAGGCCTTTGATAAAATCCAACAACGCTTCATGCTTAAAATTCTCAATAAACTAGGTATTGAAGGGACATATCTCAAAATAGTAAGAGCTATATATCACAAACCCACAGCAAAGATCTGACTGAATGAGCAAAAGCTGGAAGCATTCCCCTTAAAAAGTGGCACAGATGAGGTTGCCATCTCTCACCACTCCTATTCAACCTAGTATTGGATATCCTAGTCAGACCAATCAAAGAAGAGGAAGAAATAAAAGTTATTCAAATAAAAAGAGAGGAAGTCAAATTATCTTTGTTTGCAGCTGACATGATCCTGTATCTATAAACCCCACCATCTCAACCCAAAAGCTTCTTAATCAGATAAGCAACTTCAGCAAAGTCTCAGGATGTAAAATCAGCATGCAAAAATCGCTAGCATTTTTAATAAACCAGCAACAGGCAAGCAGAGAGCCAAATCATGAATAAATTCCCATTCAAAATTGCTACAAATGTATAAAATACCTAGGAATACAGATAGGAAGGAAAAGGAAGGACCTCTTCAAGGAGAACTACAAACTACTATTCAGATAAATCAGAGAGAATACAAACAAATGAAACAAATGAAGAAATACTCCATGCTCATGGTTAGGAAGAATCAATATTATGAAATGACCATACTGTCCAAAGTAATTTATATATTCAACACTATTTCCATTAATCAATCACTGACATTTTTCATAGAATTAGATAAAGAAACTATTAATATTCATATAGAACCAAAAAAGAGCCCATATAGCCAAGTCAATCTTAACCAAAAAGAACAAAACTGGAGGCATCATGCTACCTGACTTCAAACTATACTACAAGGCTGCAATAACTAAAACAGCATGACGCTAGTACAAAAACAGACACATGGACCAATGGAACATAATAGAAAACTCAGAAATAAGATCACTTACCTACAGCCATCTAACCTTTGACAAACTTGACCAAAATAAACAATGGAGAAATAATTCCTCATTTAATAAATGGTGCTGGGAGAACTGACTAGCCATATGCAGTAAATCTAAACTGGATCACTTCCTTACATCATATACAAAAATTAACTAAAGATGTATAAAGACTTAAATGTAAAATGCAAAACTGTAAAAACCTCAAAAGAAAATCTAGGAAAAAGCATTCATTATATAATCATGGGCAAAGATTTTATGACAAAAATGCCAAAAGCAATTGCAACATAAGCAAAAATTGAAAAATGAGGTCCAGTTAAACTAAGCAGCATCTGCACAGCAAAAGAAATGATCATCAGAGTGAACAGACAACCTACAAAAGTTGTTTAAAAATTTGCAATCTATCCATCTGACAAAGGTTTAATATCCAGAATCAACAAGGAACTGAAATACATTTACAAAAAAAATCAAACAAGCCCATTAAAAAGTGGGTGAAGGACATGAACAGACACTTCTCAGAAGAAGACATACATGTGGCCAAAAAATATGTGAATAAAAAGCTCAACATCACTAATCATCAGAGAAATTCAAATTAAAATCACAATGAGATACTACCTCATGCCAATCAGAATGGCTATTATAAAAAGTCAAGAAGCAGGCCGGGTGTGGTGGCTGATGACTGTAATCCCAGCACTTTGGAAGGCCAAGGCAGGTAGATCAACAGTTTGAGACCAGCCTGGCCAACATGGTGAAACCCTGTCTCTCCTAAAAATACAAAAACTAGCTAGGCATGGTGGTGCATGCCTGTGATTCCAGCTACTCAGGAGGCTGAGGCATAAGAATCACTTGAACCCAGGAGGCGGAGGTTGCAGTGAGCCAAGATTGCAACTCTGCACTCCAGCCTGGGCAACAGTGAGATTCCATCTCAAAAAACAAACAAACAAAGTTGAGAAACAACAGATGCTGGTGAGTTTGTAGAGAAAAAGGAATAGTTTTACATTGCTGGTGGGATTATAAATTAATTCAACCATTGTGGAAGATAGTGTGGCAATTCCACAAAAACTAAGAGACGGAAATACCATTTGACCCAGTAATCCCATTACTGAGTATATACCCAAAGGAATATAAAACATTCTATTACAAAGACACATGCACACATAGTAGCACTATCTACAATAGCAAAGTCATAGAATCAACCTAAATGCCCAACAATGATAGACTGGATAAAGAAAATGTGATACAAATACACTGTGAAATAATATGCAGCCATAAAAAGGAATGAGACTGTGTCATTTGCAGGAACATGGATGGAGTTGGAAGCCATTATTCTTAGCAAACAAACACAGGGACAGAAAACCATACACAGCACGTTCTAACTTATAAGTGGGAGCTGATCGATAAGAATACATGGACACATGGCGGGGACAGCATACATTGGCCATCTGTTGGGGGTAAGGGAGGGATAGCATGAAGAAGAATAGCTAGTGGATGCTGGGATTAATAGCTGGGTGATGAGATGATCTGTGCAGTAAACCACAATGGCACCCATCTACTTATGTAACAAAACTGCACATCCTGCATATGTACCCCTATACTTAAAATAAAAGTTGAAAAAAAGAATATTTCAGAATTAAACTGTATTTATATAGGAAAAAATAATAATACTGATCAGAGAATTAAAGTTTAAATGAGTTAACAAGACTTATCAAAATTAAAAAGTGACATTAGGGTTATAATAATATTTCAGAACCTATGTTCTAAAAACAGGTAACATTATGTTGGTGCAAAGTTACAGCAAAAACCGCAATATTAAAAGTAACAGCAAAAACCGCAATACTTTTGCACCAACCTAATAGTACTTCTCGATTCAGTTTATAAACAACAAAACAGGAATTGGGATTGATATTACTCAACTCAAATTCTGGATTCATATCTTAAAAACCAGGTAGCATACAAAACTTTATATGTTGGCTTCCTCATCTGTAAAAGAGGGAAAGAGTGTTTCTCCCATGGGTTTGTTTTTATAGTTAAAGGGATAGAAAAATACTGTTATTGTACTTTACATACATTTACACTAATTGTTTACCATAACACGATGCAAAGTCAGCATTTTCATTCCTATGAAGATGTTTAAAATCAGAAAATATAACTAATTTGGCCAAGGTGCTACAGTTAAATTTTTACACCATAAATTACAAACTTGCTGTGATTTTACCATTTAATATTTCTCTTAAATTATTTAACTTCTTATTGTAAAACCAGCATTTTAGGAGACAGAAGTGAGCGGATACTTTGAGCCCGGGAGTTAGAGACCAGCCTCAGCAACATGGTTAAACTCTGTCTCCACCAAAAAAAGGTCGGGTGTAGTGGCAGGTGCCTATGGTCCCTGCTACCGTGGAGGCTGAGGTGGGAGGGTCACTTGAGCACAGGAGGTGGAGGCTGCAGTAAACCAAGACTACACCACTGCACTCCAGTCTGGGCAACAGAGCAAAACTCACTGCAATCTCAAACTCCTGGGATCAAGGGATCTTCCTGCTTTAGCCTCTTAGTAGCCAGGTCTACAGACCCACACCACCACACTCGGCTGATTTTTAATTTTTTTTATAGAGATGAAGTCTTGCTGTGTTGCTCAGTCTGACCTCAAACTTCTGCCTCAAACGATCCTCCTGCTCTGATTTTCCAATGTGCTGGAACTTCAGGAGTGAGCCACCATGCTCAGCCTGCTTCACATTTTATTTTATTTTATTTTATTTTATTTTTAACTTTTATTTTAGGTTCAGGGGTATGTGTGCATGTTTGTTATATAGGTGAGTTGCATGTCACAGGGCTTTGGTGTACAGATTATTTTGCCACTCAGGTAATGAGTACAGTAACCAATAAGTAATTTTTAAATCCCTATCCTCCTTCTTGCCTCCAACATTAAGTAGGCTCTTGTGTTTGTTTCTTCCTTCTTTGTGTCCATATGTATTCAATGTTTAGCTCCCGCTTATAGTGAGAACATGCAGTATTTTTTTGTCCCTGTATTAGTTCACTTCTTATAAAAAATGATGGAAGCTAGAAAGTAGAGGAATGACCTAGTCAAAGAGCTGCAAGAAAAAAAAAAGGATAAAAAATGCTCAGTGTTGAGTCTTATGTCCAGAAAAATTATCTTTCAAAAATTAAACTGAAATAAGGACATTACCAAATAAAGAAACACTCAAGAATGCAATGTTAGAAGAACTGGTAAAGAAAGTTCTTTAGGCTAGAAGCAAATGACAGTATAAAGTAATTAGAATACACACAAGCAGAGAATGCCAGTAAAGATAAGTATAGGTAAGTATAAGACAATATAGTTATACACTTCTTCTTTCTTTTCTTAATGGATTTAAATATATTCCATAAAACAGTACTAAGAACAACTTCGCCAAACATAGATTATTTAGATGAAATTGGCAAATTCCTAAAAAGACAAAAATCAATAAAACTGAATAGAAATAAATACTAAATTGATTATACATATTATAAACAAAGATATTGAGTTAGTAATTATCATATTACCATAAATCAAAATTTAGAAAAATATACCTTTATTGGTGAATGCTGCCAAACATTTAAAAATGAATAAATATCTCTTTTACAAGTCTTATAATTGCAGAAGTGTGGGAATACTTCTCAAATCAGTTTTTTGAGGTCAGTATTAATCCAATCATAAACCAGAAAAAGACACAGTAAGAAAAGGATCCTGTAGCCTAATATATCTTAGAAATACATATATAAAAATGCCTCAACAAAATACTAGCAAAAATAATCCAATACCTTAAAAGAAAGTAAAACTACTATGACCAAGTGGGATTTATCCCAGGAATGAAAGATTAGATTATAATCTGAAAACCAATAAAAGTAATGCACCATTTTAATGGAATAAAGGCAAACCCCACATGATATTAATCTATGAAATAAAAACATTTGAATAAAATCTAACATACTGTCATTGCACAAGCTTTACAAAATATAGAACCAAAGGGAAAACCTGCTAAAAACTAATTAAGTGCATGTATAAAAAAAGTATAGGTAACATCATACTTAATGGGAAAAACTGAATGATTTCCCTGTTACTATCAGTTAAAAGGCAAGAATGTCCACTTTAACTATTTAACTATACTTAAAAACATTGTATTGGTGGTTTAAGCCAGAGCAATTTGAAAAGAGAAAGAAGTACTATTGGGTTTGAAAAGGAAGAAGTGAAGCTATCTGTATTCACAAGTCATATGATCTGGTCTATAGAAAATCCTAAGTATTTTACTAAAAATCTCTCAGAAACAATAAGTATTATATTTAAGCAGTTTCAGGATGCAAGATCAACATACAAAAATGTATTGTATTTTCATGCACTACAAATGAACAATACAAAAATGAAATGAAGAAAACAATTTTATTCACATTTGCAGCAAAAATAAAACTTCTAGAAATAAATTTATCAAAAGAAGCTTAAGTTTTATTAACTGATAACTACAACATTGTGTTAAAAGTTAAAGAATATTTAAATAAATGGAAAACTTTTAATGTTCATGGATCAGAAGATTTATTGTTGTTAAGAAGGCAGAACTGGTCAAATTTGTCTACAGATTCAACACAATCAGTATCGAAGTCTCAACTGGAATTATTGGAGAAATTGACAGTCTTTTTCTAAAATACATATGAAATCCCAAGGAACCCAGTATGTCCAACACAATTTGAAAGAAACAAAGCTGTAGGACTCACATTTTCGAATTTAAAACCTGACCTGAAAGCTAAAACAATAAAGTAGGTGTGCTATAATATACAAATAGACATGTAGATTAATGAAATGAGAAATAAAAGTTCCAAAATTGACCCTACATTTATGATCAATTGGTTTTTGGCAAAGGTGCCAATAAAATTCAATAGGAAAAAAAAAATCCTGTCAAAAATGTTTCTGAAACAAGTGTATATCCACATACAAAGCAATTAATATAGATAGCTACCTCAAATTATACACAAATATTAACTCAAGATGAAATATAGACCTGCATGTTAGAGTTAAAACTATAAAATTCTTAGAAGAAAACATAGAATATATTTCCCTAACCTTGAATTTGGCAATATTTTGTTACATATGACAGCAAAAGCACAAATGATAAAGCAAAAAATCTTATACATATTAGACCTCAAAATTAAAATGTTTTGTGCTGCAAAGCATGCCATCAAGAAAATTAAAAATTAAAAATAACCTCAGAGAAAGGGAGAAAATACTTGCAAATAATATGTCTGATATAGGACTAGTGTCCAGAATATGTAGATACTTCCTAAAATTGAATAATAAATAGAGAAATAAACCGATTAAAAATTTAGCAAAGTATCCAAATAGGTATTTCTTGAAAGAAAATATATAAGTGGCTAATAAGCATATGAAAATGTGCTCAACATCACTGAAAAGCGAATCAAAACCACAGTGAGATGCCACATCACATCTTTAAGGTGGTTATGATAAATTTTTAAAAGGAATAAGTGTTGATGAGAATGTGAGGAAATAAGAACCCTCAGGCATTACTATTGAGGCTATATAATGGTGGAGCCACTTTGGATGACAGTTCGATGGTTCCTCAAAACCTTAAACCTACAGTTGCCATATAACCCAGCAATTTCACTCCTGGATATATTTCTAAAAGAAACAAAAACATGTCCACGTGATTTATAGATAAATACTGATGTGATTATTCATAACAGCACAATGTCAACCAAATGCAATGTCCATCACCTGCTGAATGGATAAGCAAAATGGGATACATTCATACAAGGGAGTTGTTTTTGTTTGTTTATTTGTTTTTATCACAAAGGAATGAACTACTGATGGATACTACAGCGTGGATGGACTTAAATATTTTACAAAATGTTTCAATAACTGTAAGAAACCAGTTACTAAAGACCACATATTGAATAATTCAATTTATATAAAATTCCCAATGTAGGTAAATTTAGAAAGTTATAACAGTTTTTTAGTGTTTGAGGGGAGTTGAGAGGGATAATGAAGAATGACTCCCGAGTAATGTTTTAATTTTTGGAGGAAAGTAAAGAAAATCTTCCAAAATAAAATTATGGTGAAGATAACAAAACACAAAAATTAATCGTAAAGTTTAAACATGTGAGTTTTATGATATGCAAATTATATCTCAATAAAATATTCTATAAGTATATTAATAGTTTAAAAAATTGTTTCCTTAAATTAAAAAAAAAGTTATCATACTGATAGAGAATACAATGAGAACAAAATAGGAGCTTAATGAATGGGTTCCCAAAAATGTCATTTTATTGTGTTTTATTTGTTATTGCAAAAGAAAAAATTGGTATAATCAGTAGAGCAGTGATTTAGAATAGAGCAATTAAATTGAAATACTATGTGTGAAAGGTTATTACAAAGTATTTAAACACAACATTATTTGCTTAACTGATGTAATATGTAATACACATCCACAACAGCAACACTGTTTAGAGTTATTATTTGAATAATATTCTGAACATATGTATGGTATCTGTTATGGGATAGATTTTGTATTTTCATATATAAAAAGTGTCAAAAATATTGAGGCAAATTTTTTTGTTTTCATTAGTAGCAAAATTTATCTAAACAAAAATTTTAAGGACTCTTTTTTACAGATTTATGAAAATGTAAATGTCAGCTGTAAAAATACTACTTTTTAAAAACTGGTAAGACTGCATACAGCCTTCATTGCTGTACACTTGTAAAAAAATCGTTATATTAAAACAATATTTATTCTACCTGCAATAGGACTTTATCTTCTATATCTTGTGGAGACCAAAAAATGGTTTGAGAATAGTATATTGTTTTAACATATACAAATGTTCAGTTTCAAGTTACAATTTCCCATCCAAATGATAACATGCTTCTCTGATAGGCAGATGTTTTTCCCCATGACCTTTTCCTCTTATCGTTATGTCCATGGATATATTAACTTAAATCACAAAGGGACTTTCAGCAGATATAATTGAGGTTACTAATCATCTGCCTTTAAGATAGGGAAATTATCTTGGATTACGCAGGTGGATGCGATGTAATCACAGGAGTTCTTCAAGGCATAAGAGAGAGACAGATTTGTAGAACAAGGGAATTTGATGTACTTTGCTTATCTTGGATGGAAAGGGAGGGCAACAAGGGAAGAAAGGCAAGCATTTTCTAGGAGCAGGGAGCAGCCTGTAGCCAACATTGCATAGTGAAAAACATGCTGGCTGGTCTAATGAACACAGAAACTAAATTTAACCAAGAACATAAACTAATTTAGAAGTGGATTCTTGTTTTGAGACGCTAAATAAAAGCCCGGTCCAACATTTTGCCTTCGACCTTGTGAGACCCTCAGCAAATAATTTAGCCATGCCATGTTGAAATTTGGACCTACCCATCTGAGATAATAAGTGAATAAGGTTTTAAGCTGCTAAATGTGTACTAATTTGTTAAATTGCAATAGAAAATTAATATACCTGGTTAATGAGGGTTAAATTTTAGAAGGAATTGTATATGAAGGTCAGTTATGCATAAATAACTATGTTATTCATCTGCTCACTTCAAATTAATCTGAGAAAGTTGGGTCATTACATCTGCTGTTTTTCTTTAGTTATCTCTGAAAACATAACTGCTATACCATTTAATATTTTGGTAACAACATTCATCTAACTAAGTAATATTTTTATTACATGTGGGCTGTTTATTTTTACACTTTCAAAATTATATTTGCTTTTATTTATTTGCTTATTTATTTATTTATCTCAACTTTTAGGTTCAGGAGGTACATGTACAAGTTTGTTACATGGGTTAATTATGTGTTGCTGAGGTTTGCTGGGCTTCTTTTAAACAACTGGTACAGTTTCTAAAACTCTTTAACTGAAGTCTAAGCAATACATAGAATGCTGTAAAAAGGAATAAATTACATAATGTGAACAGACTAATATCATCACCACTCAGATTTTTTTTTTAAAGCTACAGCAGACAAAGCATGAAGTAACCACCTCTATAAGGACACATAAAGCACTGGGTTGTAATTATTGATCTGTATCCTACAAAGCAGGGATTCTCAACCCTCCAGGCCACAGAGTGGTAGAAGTCCCTGATCTGTTAGGAACAGGCTGAACAGCAGGAGGTCAGAAGAGGGCCAGCTAGCTTTACCATTTGAGCTTCACCTCCTGTCAGATCAGTGAAGACATTAGATTCTCACTGGAAGGTCAGGCAGGGTGGCTCACACCTGTAATCCCAGAACACTGGGAGGCCCAGGTGGGTGGATCCATTGAGTCCAAGAGTTAAGGTCCAGCCTGGGCAATGTGGGAAAACTCTGTCTCTACCAAAAGTGCAAAAATTAATGTGATGTGGTGGCTGCATACTTGTGGTCTCAGCTACTTGGTAGGCTGACATGCGAGGATTGCTTGAGCTCAGGGGGCAGAGGTTGCAGTGAGCTGAGATCACACCACTGCACTCGGTCTGTGTGACAGAGTGAGACCCTGTCCCAAAAGAAGTAATAAAAAAATAAATAAAAATAAAACAAAAAATATTCTCAAAGGAATGTGAACTCTACTGTCACTGGTCCGTGAGAAAATTATCTGCCATGAAATGGGTCCCTGGTGCCAAAAAGATTAAGGACCACTGCTACAAAGGACTGTGAAATTATCCGGTCTAGTCATGTCTTATACAACTCTCTACTACCACTGCTTGGCATCATAATTGGCATTTGTTGTTACTATACGCCAGGAATAAATAGTAGGGCTGAGTTTTCAAAGATGGGTTAAACATTAAAGAAATATTCTAAGATGTATAATATAGCCAATTCCCATTTGTACATACATCATACATATTATGACTAAAAATAGAATAAATAGTAGTGTGTCCTGAATTGGTCGGTTCTTGGTCTCACTGACTTACAGAATAAAGCCGCAGACCCTCGCGGTTAAGTGTTACAGTTCTTAAAGATGGTGTGTCCGCAGTTTGTCCCTTCAGACGTTCAGATGTGTCTGGAACTTCTTCCTTTTGGTACATTCCTGGTCTCGCTGTCAGGAGTGAAGTTGCAGACGACCTTCACCGTGAGTCCGTGAGTGTTACAGCTCATAAAGGCAGCATGGACCCAAAGAAAGCGCAGCAACAAGACTTACTCCAAAGAGCTAAAGAAGAAACCTTTCAGAGTGTGGAAGGGGACCCCACCTGGTTGCCGCCGGCTGGCTTGGGCAGCCTGCTTTTATTCCCTTATCTGGCCCCACCCACATCCTGCTGATTGGTCCATTTTACAGAGAGCTGATTGGTCCACTTTACAGAGAGCTCATTGGTCCTTTTTGACAGAGCGCTGATTGGTGCGTGTACAATCTTTGAACTAGACGCAGAGTCACAGAGTGCTAGTCCTCCCAGTCTCCACTAGGTTAGCTAGATACAGCGTACCAATTGGTGTATTCACAAATCCTGAGCTAGACACAAAGTGCTGATTGGTGTGTTTGCAATTCTCTGGCTAGGTATAAAAGTTCTCCAAGTCCCCATCCAGTTCAGGAGCCCAGCTGGTTTCACCCAGTGGATCCTACACCAGGGCTACAGGTGGAGCTGCTCGCCAGTCCCAAGTAGCACCTGCACTTCTCAGCCCTTGGGCTGTCCATGGGACTGGGCACCACTGAGCAGGGGGCAGCACCCGTCAGGGAGGCTCAGGCTGCCCGGCCCACGCAGGTGGGGAGCTCAGACATGGTGGGCTTCTGGTCTCCAGCCCTGCCCCACGGGGAAGCAGCTAAACCCAGAGAGAATTTGAGTGCAGTGCCGGTGGCCGGCACTGCTGGGGGACCCCGCGCAATCTCCACAGCTGCTGGCCCAGGTGCTAAGTCCCTCACTGCCCTGGGCCTACAGTGCTGGCGGGCTGCTCTGTGTGCGGCCTGCAGAGCCGGCGCCGGCGCTGGCCTGAATTCACTGCCCCGCCAGCGCAGCCCCACTTCCCACCCACGCCTCTCCCTCCACACCTCCCCGCAAGAGGAGGGAGGAGGCTCAGGCTTCACCCAGCCCAGAGAGGGGCTCCCACCGTGCGGTGGCGGGCTGAAGGTCTCCTCAAGCGCTGCCAGAGTGGACCCCGAGGCCAGAGGCTGAGGAGGCGCTGAGAGTGAGGGCTGCTAGCACATTGTCACCTCTCAGTAGAATCAATTATATCTAGAGAGACAAATAATTTGTGACAAAATAAATCCTTCTAGGCATAGCTCTAGATTGCAATAAATTAATGATATGCATTGACTTTTGATCTTTGAGGCTTATTCCACTATCTTTAGCAATAATCACTGTCATTAAACCAATAGCTTCAACATTTTTACAACTTTATATCCTTTCATCTAAGGAAAAATCTGACATTCCCTAATATATAAAGATCAAGTGAGAAATCATAGTAAAGTAATGGAGTATAACAGCAAACCACTATCCCCTAGAAGACGTAGTATTGATACAAATGCTGTTGGTGAATTTTTATGCAACATAATTTATCAAAAGCATATAATATACTATTTTAAAACCAGTACATAATAATATCCATGGACATGAACCAACTGAATTCAGGCTTCATGGTTAATCATCTTTAAGTAATAGTATAGGTAGCCCCAGGAGTAATTTTTATTTTGAACCCTAAGTAAAAACAGGTTATTACATAAAAATGGCCTTTCATATCTTTTGAAATTAAGATTACAAAATTATATCAGCATGATAGACACAGCCTTGAATCTGGCTTAAGGAGACTCATTGAATTATATGAGTCATTTAAAGGCCTTAGAGAAAACTGTTTTTCAAATATTTCCACGTATTTGCCTTTTGTGATGTCATTTTTTCCACCTTGAATAACTTCCAGATGTTATCTTTTTTGAGATTCAAATCATTCTTTAGAATATTGTAAATACGTATTTTTCTATTTACAAAAATCAGAAACAGCAAAGCAATCTTGACAATCTTTAGTCCATACATTCTTGATGTTTTTATGAGGATAGAGTCCACTAAGTTCTGAACTACAAATTCAGTCCTTGCTTTCATTTTAATTATATTTTAGTGAGTAGTGGTACAGATACTTGAACCAGCAATTTTTAAAAAGCGTAATGTTGTAACGAAAATGCTGGATGCTACGAGAATATAATGTAGTGACACTTAACCTGAATATCAAGATTGGCTTCCTGGAAGAAGATATATGTGAGCTAAAAATAAAGGCAGGTCAATTACAGGGAAAAAGAGGCTCATGTAAGAAAAGCAAAATCTTACCAGACTCAAAACAAATAGAAGAAGATTACACATTAGGTAAAGTGAGAGTGAAGTGTGACTGAAGCATAATATATAATAGTTGCAAATAAGATATGTGATTACAGATAATTTGGGTTCTTTTCAGGCATGACTTTGTAAAGAACCTTGGAATTTAAATGTACTTTATCATTGATTGCATATTTCATACGTTTCTAACAATTCTTTCATAAAAAGTAACTTTTTTTTCATATTTTATAGTACAGAAATGAAGAACGGAAATATCAGTGTCCATTAAAAAAGCTAGTATTTGATAACCATGCACATTACACATGATTTAATTCAACCCTCAAACAATCTGCAATATAAAACTTATTATCATTTTTTTAGGAACGAAAGAGTAGGGTTGGAGAGGTTAAATAATATGGTCCCAATGTGATAATAAATACCCACGATGGATTCCAACCAAGATCTCTGACTCTAAAGTCTATGATCTTTTCACGTGCGCATTTTATATTTCACAAAATATTTTTTGAAATATCAAATAACATCTTTATCTCTCAATTGCTTATTCATTCTTCTGTTACAGTTTTTATTTTCAGTATTTTGTATTTTGGGTACATGCAATGATGAATATTTATATTTTTATAACATAATTATATATTGATAACTTTATTAAAGAAAAATCAATAATTATAATTATATACTTGAATAATAATTATAATAATATATTATTAGTTTTATTAAAACATATCCTGACAAAACTTTTGTCTTCATGTACATATAATATATAATATTTATATTATAGATTTATAGTGTGTTGATACACTTATGTTAAAAATTAAATAGAATCTCCAAATTTTTGTTTTAATAACATACAGCCTAAGAAGTCAATACACAAATTGTACTTATGTGATGACAACCTTGAAAATTAGGCTCAAAGAAGAAATTTCAACACAGATCTTTAATTTTGAATAAAAATGAATTGTATTAAGATTTTTTGAACTATTCAAATGTCAATAGCAGAAACTACACCAGTATCTATAATACATTTTATTATAATGATTTTTAAAGGCACAGTTTATATTTTAAGAGTATGTTTCTCCAAATCGTTATTTATGCAAGATTCCTAGATATGGTAAAATGATAATAGGAACAGATTATGGGAACAGATGAGAACCCAAAATGCAGCGATTACCCTCTAGTTGCAAATCAAATTAGAGAAAATATGTATCAGGAATGAGTTGTAAAATTTTCAATGTATAAGAAATAAAATCAATTTGCTTATATGTCCCCCCAGTGTATATATGGGCCAGTTTTGAATGCTTTTTGTTCATAGCACAACTTATTCTTCATAGTTAGCATCTCATTTGTGTATTTGACAGCATCATTATATTTTTTTAATAAAGTTGCCAAATTCCTTTGTGCAGATTGATCATTGTGACAGAAAATGATTTTCAGGAAAATAAGCACTTATATTTTTCCAATAAATAATGTAGTCCCAATTATTTTGTGTTACTCTCGTGCATGCTTGCTGCTAATGTTATAACTAATCTAATCACTTATTATGCAGACTGATTTGTGATGGGTCTGAGTATATCAGCAAAGAATCAGGCCCTAGAAGAACACTGTTTGTATTTCAATACTGGCTTAACCTTCTTCTTGTTGTGGCATTGAGGAAATCATTTACCTTCTCGTTGTGTTTTTAATTTTATCCATAATGAATGATACTATCTATCCTTTGAATAGCATTAATGTACATATACATTAAACACATATAATATATAAAAATGTGTGTGCACCTGTGTTTATATAATCTTCAAAGATCACCTGGTACTTAGAGTTAGATATTATTATTACTATTACACATTTATTATTATACTTATTTATGAAAACTGTGTTGTTATTATACAATATCTGTGTTTCTATTCTGAATGCAACAATTAGGTTTTATTAGATTAATAGCTTAAATGATGCTAATATGACATCTTCCTTCTATTTATTCTCCTTTTTACCTGATGTATTTTACTCAAATCAGTATCTTTACATTGCATTCATAGGTTTCAGAATAAAATTATTATTTCCCTGCCTTTAATTTACAGTCTTTTGTAAAAGAACCATCATGCTGTACTTAAGTATGTAGTAGTTACACTTTTATATATTCTTTCTTCTTAACCTATGTGGAAAAACTGTCTTGGTTGAATTTTTTTGACAGTAACATTTTGAACTACAGACATTAGGTGAAAAATACGATAATGTGATTTTGAGGAGATGGTGATGTATTATGAGAGGTGGGCATACAAGCAGATCATTTTAATCTCTGACATTTTAATCTCAAAAGGAACAAAAAGAGTTAATGAGAATGTCAAGTATGCGAATGAACTGAAACGCATGTCGCTAGGGAAACATTCGAGAAGATATATCTAACAGAATGTTAATACAGAAATAGAGACAGCAAAAGTAGATTTATTAATTTTTATATCATTAGTTGATATCATTTGAGTATGTATTATTATTTAATTTATAGATGTTATATACTTTATTCTAAATTACCTTTTAGTTGCTTTGACCTAGAGACTTGTGTTTTTTCTATTTGAGGATCCTATACCACAGTATATTTAATTAATTATTATTACTTTTTATTTATTTATTTTTTGAGACGGAGTCTTCCTCTGTCACCAGGCTGGAGTGCAGTGGCATGATCTCGGTTCACTGCAACGTCCACCTCCCAAGTTCAAGTGATTCTCCTCTCTTAGTCTCCCGAGTAGCTGGGACTACAGGCGTGCACCACCATGCCCAGCTAATTTTTGTATTTTTAGTAGAAAAATGGGGTTTTGCCATGTTGGCCAGGATGGTTTTGATCTCTTGACCTCGTGATCCGCCCACCTTGGCCTCCCAAAGTGTTGGGATTAATTAATTTTTAAATACATGTATTCATGTGTTGTACAATCTCATACCTAATTAGCCTTCTCTGGTCTATAACAGTTTTCCAGACTTTACCCAGTTTTAATGACTAGATAGTTTTGTGGAATATACTGGTTAGATATTTTTTAGAATGTCTTTCAACTTGGCTTTGTCTGATGATTCTCTTACACCTAGACAAGGATTATGATTTTGGAGGGCAGGAAGATGAAAAAGGTGAAGTACCATTGTTAATATATCCAGGCTGGATGCTGTCAATATGACTTATCTCTGCTGTTAAAATGTATCACCTGGCTTAAGTAGTGTTTATCTTTTTTTTTTTTTTCACTGTGAAATTAGTTGTATTTTTTAATCTTTCTCTCCATTTCTATACTCTAGATTTTGGAAACATGTTACAAAGTGCAGTCCAAACTTAAGGATTGGGGAATTAGGAACATATGTTCTGTAAAAGTCACTGTTAAGAGAATTTTTTAAAATTAAGTATTTTTTAAGAATAAGCCTCAGACTGGATGAAAATGTTACCGTCTTTTCCTCATTATTTGATAATTTTTATCATGAAGAAATGTTTAGTTTTGTCAAATGATTTCTGTATTATTGATATGATCTCAATTTTTATTATTTTGTTTGTTAATATGATTAATTACACTGATAAATTATTAAATGTTGATCCACATTTCCATTCCATAGAAGATTTTACTCAGTCATACTACAATGCATTTTATATGTTCTTGTATCTGGTTTGCTCATATTTAAATATTATTATGTCTATGTAAGATGTTAATCTGTAATTGTGTTTACTTCTATTGCATTTGTCTGGGTTTGGCATTGTGGCAGTGATGGCTGTATAAATTATACGGTGTATGTCCTCAGACTTTTTAATATCTGAAAGAGACCTTTCTTTTTCTTTCTTTTTTTTTTTTTTTTTGAGAGAGAGAGGGATGGAAACTTGATTTGTCATCCAGGCTGTTTATATTTTAAATATGTCTCTTGTACTAAAAT